>NC_133332.1:30362479-30731453 GCF_042186555.1 Aquarana catesbeiana
AGGCTGCAGAGAAAGGGACTGGGGAATCTCTATCCTCTGTCTTTTTCTCTGTCTCAAGGGGGAGATATCAGAGGTCTGTTAAGACCCCTGATATCTCACCAAAGGCCCCCAACAGGGCTGATTAAAAAAAAAAAAAAAAAACACATATTGCAATAAATAATAAAAAAAAAAAAAAAAATTATTGTAAAAAATAATAAAAATGTACATAAAAAAACCCACAGACACCGTTCACCCCCCCCCCCCACTGTCACGTGACATTAAAAAAAAAGTATTGGTAATCGGTATCGGCGAGTACTTGAAAAAAAGTATCGGTACTTGTACTCTGTCCTAAAAAAGTGGTATCGGGACAACCCTAATCTCTTAGTAAAAGCAGCACACAGTACACATTGTTAGGCACATATTTAACCCGTTGATCACCTTAGATGTTAACCCCTTCCCAGCCAGTGTCATTAGTACAGTGACAGTGCATACTATTAGCCCTGATCACTATTCGTGTCACTGGTGATGTCAGTGGCGGTTAGTCCGTTTTTAACCCCACTGTCAGTTAGTGATTGCCCGCTGCACTGCCCATTATAAGTCGCTGATTGCCGCCATTAGTAGTATACAAAAACATAAACATTCCAGTATATATCCCATAGTTTGTAGACGTTATAACATTCACCCAAACCAATCAATATACACTTATTGGGATTTTTGTTTTTACCAAAGACATGAAGCAGAATACATTTTGGCCAAAACTTAGAAATTTCGATTTCTTTTTTAAAACCGCGCAATTGTCGGTTAAAGTAATGAAGTGCCGTATCGCAAAAAATGGCCTGGTCTTGAACCTCCGGGGGCTGAAGTAGTTAAAGGGGTTGTAAACCTTCGTGTTTTTTCACTTTAATGCATCCTATGCATTAAGGTGAAAAAACACCTGGCAGTGACTGGCCCCCGAGCCCCCCTGTTTTTCTTATCTGAGCCCTGGAATTTCACGCGCTGGAGACATGCTCTTTCTTTCCCCGGAGGTCTCGGCTCTTGATTGGATAGATTGATAGCAGCTCAGCCATTGGCTCCCACTGCTGTCAATCAAATCCAATGATGCGGGGGGCGAGGCTGAGTCCGACATTCGTATCTATGGACGCAAATGCTGGACTCGCAAGGTAACACCCCCGGGAGAGCGCTTCTCCTAGGGAGTTATCTGATGTGGGGAGGAGCCACTGAGGGACCCCAGAATAGGATGTTCGTGGCTACTCTGTGCAAAACTAGCTGCACAGTGGAGGTAAGTATGATATGTATGTTATTTTTTTTTAAAAAAGAGCCTTTACAATCACTTTAAGTACACTTGGAGGGGGAGGGGTCCTCCTTAACTACTTCCTGCCCCTTAGGCAGTATGACATTCTGGAGATATCTGGGTGGGGGTTGCAGCTTCGGGCATTATCCAGATATCTTTGTTTTCAGCTGGAAATTCCCTTTCATGTAAAAGCCATCCTAGCAGCTGGTTAGCCGCTGGATATCTTTTACAGACAGTGGGAGGGGTCGTCCCCCCTCCCGCCACTCACCGGCCCCTTTACGGGCTCTCCCTTCCGGTCCCTACCTTGGATCGGAGAGACCGGTATCTGATCTGGCGCTGGGTTACCACAGAACAGGCCATGGACCAGATGGTCTCTGGCCATCTCTATGATCATGGCAGAATGTAAACACTGCCTTTTTCAAAAAAAAAAAAAAAAAAGCAGAGATCAGTGGTGTGTTGTTTTTTTTTTTTTTTTTTTTTTACTTTTTTGATCTCATGCTGTCCAGAGTAGAAGAGATATCTGGGGTCTTATAGACTCCAGATGTCTCCATAAAGAGACCTGTCATGTTTTATGTTTTACATTTCTTGTGATAGGAATAAAATGATAAAAAAAAGAAGAAAAATATTAAAGTGCAAAAATAAATAATAAAATGTTTTAAAGCGCCCCCATCCCTTCGTGCTCATACGTAAGTCGCACCCACATATGTAAACCGTGTTCGCACCACACATGTGAGGCATCGCCACAAATGTTATAGCGAAAGCCATAATTCTAGCGCTGACCTCTTCTGTAACTCTAAACTGGTAACCTTTTTAACATTTTTAAAGCGTCGCCTATGGAGATTTTTAAGTACCGTAGTCTGCTGACATTCCATGAGCATGCGCAGTTGTACAGCGTGGCATTTTGGGTATCTATTTACTCAGCGTAAAATCAGCTTTTATATTCTATTAAAAACTTACATTACATTTTTTTTTTTTTTTGCATTAAAGTACATTTCATTAAAGTGTTTGTTTTTTTTTTCCCCAAAAAACTGCGTTTGAAAAATTGCTGCGCAAATACGGCATGACATAAAAAATTGTAATGACTGCCTTTTTCTTCTCTGGGGTCTCTGCTAAAAAAATATATATCTAATGTTTGGGGGTTCTGAGTAATTTTCTAGCAAAAAAATACAGATTTTTACATGTAGGAGAGAAATGTCAGACTGGGCCTGGGTAGGAACTAGTTAAAGCTCTCTGTCCCCATCCTAAAAACGGTATAAAATATTCTGGGACTTGAGAGGTTTATAGAGAAAATCCCCAGGAACACAAGGGGTTAAACTGAGCGCTAAATTAGAGGATCATCTCATCGTCAGCCGAAATGTCATAATGATGGAGACACGGCATCCCCAGCACTCACTTACACTATATTACCAAAAGTATTGGGACACTTGCCTTTACACACACATTAACTTTAATGGCCTCCCAGTCTTATACCCCGTACACACGATCCGAAAATCGGACGATCTGCTTTTTCCACTTACTAGTCGCAAGTAGAAATTAAATAGGTTACTTACTAAAGTCACGAAAAATTCTCGTATGACAGAAAAATAAATTGGAAGTGATGTCATGGGTTGTAGTGTATTTATATTGTATTTTCGGACAACAACTGTACTGACTAAACGAAAATCGTACGATCTGGTATTATACGAGGAAAATTTTCATGCATGTCCGATCGAATAATATCTAAAGAACTTATCGGCTCTCAAAAACTCTGTACTAACGATCCGATTATCATACGATCGCGTCGAAAGTGGTATTTTTCATACGATTTTCGGATCGTGTGTACGGGGCATTAGTCCGTAGGGTTCAATATTGAGTTGGCCCACCCTTTGCAGCTATAACAGCTTCAACTCTTCTGGGAAGGCCGTCCACAAGGTTTAGGAATGTCTATGGGAATGTTTGACCATTCTTCCAGAAACGTATTTGTGAGGTCAGGTACTGATGTGGACGAGAAGGCCTGGTTCGCAGTCTCCACTCTAATTCACCCTAAAGGTGTTCTATCAGGCTGAGGTCAGGACTCTGTGCAGGCCAGTCAAGTTCCTCCACCCCAAACTCGCTCATCCATGTCTTTATGGACCTTGCTTTGTGCACTGGTGCGCAGTCATGTTGGAACAGGAAGGGGCCATCCCCAAACTGTTCCCACAAAGTTGGGAGCATGAAATTGTCCAAAATGTCTTGGTATGTGACGCCTTAATAGTTCCAATCACTGGAACTAAGGGGCCAAGCCCAACCCCTGAAAAACAAACCCCACACCATAACCCCCCTCCACCAAATGATATGGACCAGTGCACAAAGCAAGGTCCATAAAGACATGGATTATCGAGTTTGGGGTGGAGGAACTTGACTGGCCTGCACAGAGTCCTGACCCCAACCCAATAGAACACCTTTGGGATGAATTCGAGCGGATTCTTGTGCAACATCAGTACCTGACCTCACAAATGCTCTTCTGGAAGAATGGTCAAACATTCCCATAGACACACTCCTAAACCTTGTGGACAGCCTTCCCAGAAGAGTTGAAGCTGTTATAGCTGCAAAGGGTGGGCCAACTCAATATTGAACCCTACGGACTAAGACTGGGATGCCATTAAAGTTCATGTGCGTGTAAAGGCAGGTGTCCCAATACTTTTGGTAATATAGGGTAGATGTGCTCTCCGTATATCACCAGAGCTTCAGTACAGAACACCGAAGGGCAGTGCTGAGAGATATGCAGGCTTACATAGCCGATCTGAAAATGCTCGTTGCCTGGCTATCCCTGGGTTCACTACTTTCTGATTCACTCTCCTGGGAAGACAATATAACAAGTAAAGTCAGAACTGTTCTGGGTCAGAGATTCAAACAATACCCAAAGCGTTTCCAGCCAAGCGACTAGTATTTTTCAGATGGAGGACAGCCGTCTCTCCGCGCAGAGCTCAGTACCTGTGTATGTGGGCAAGCCGCACGATGAGAAAGTCTGTGCACAGACACTACTGTTGCTATGGTTACAAGCAAGCAACATTTAAATTTTTTTTGGCAGCAACAGAATATCATAGCCGGCTGCAGATTGAAGTGGAAACTGATTTTTAATTAGCAATAAATTATAAACTGACTTGCCAAGCAGGTACAGTATATATAGTATATACATTTTTAAAGGGACCTTGTTCCCTCCTAATACCGATCTGTGCCGCTGCTCTTCTGTATTGAAGAGTTCCCAATCGAACGCATTCAACACGCTTGCTAGTGTGTCAGATACCTGGTTCCCCCTCTGCACTCTGTGGTTCCATCCGCCGCCCCCTGCTTTATTACTGCGTCCTGTAGGGACATAGGGGTCAGGGGAGGAACCACAGAGTGTAGAGGGGGACCAGACATCTGGAAGTGTTTGGATACAGAAGATTCTTTAGGAAGCAGCATCTCTTGAATTTAGGCTGTATTTACACCAGACCGTTGCATTTTTGAGCATTTTTTTTTCTTTGTGTGTTGTGTGTACAGCGTTTTTAAAGCATTTTTGAGCTTTGGTGTTTTTTATATAGCTAATAGAGGGAAAAAAAAATCTTCTGTTTTTATTATTTGATACTATGTTTTTCAGCTTCTTATATTTATTAAAAGAAAAAAAGAAAATGGGGGGAAATATGGGACTTTTCAGGTGTATTGACACACATTATATATATATATATATATATATATATATATATATATATATATATATATATACACAAAAATATTTAGTATAAAATTACAAAGTTTTATTTAATTACAATTTTTTTTTTTTAAGATTAAAAGCATTACTGTACAGTCATATAAAGTCATTCACCACACATGTTATTCAACATGTTTCACCTATTCAGGCTTCTTCAGGAAAATGCGTGGTGAAGCTGCTGTCACACTTTGAATGGGCAATTGCACGGTCATGCAACACTGTATTTATATGAAATTTTTATCATATAGCTTTCTTTTGATGGTATTTAATCTCCACCAGGTTTTTTATTTTTTGCTTAAAGGGGTTGTAAAGGTTTTTTTTTTTTTTCGCATGAAGGTGAAAAAACACCTGTCAGTGACGGGCCCCCCAGCCCCCCCGTTTTACTTACCTGACCCACGGGGGCGCACTGTCTCTCTGCCTGGGCTTCTCGGCGGTTGATTGGATAGATTGATAGCAGCGCAGCCATTGGCTCCCGCTGCTGTCCATCAAATCCAATGCCGCGAGCGCCAGGGGGGCGGGGCCGAGTCCTGCATTCAGCCTCTATGGACGCCAAATGCTGGACTCGGGAGTGCGCCTGCAAGGTAACTTCCTCGGGGAAGCACTTCTCCGAGGTGGTTATCAGATGTGGGGAGGAGCCACGAAAGCCGCCGAGGGAACCCAGAAAACGAGGTTCGGGGCCACTCTGTGTAAAACGAGTTGCACATTGGAGGTAAGTATGATATGTTTGTTATTTTTTTTCAAAAACACTTTTACCTTTACAATCACAAATGAAAAAAGACCGATTTTTTTTTTTTTTTTTTTTTTTAAACCCTTTTTCTTAGTTTGTTATAAAATTTTGCAAACAGGTAATTTTTCTCCTTCACTGATGTGTGCTGATGAAGCGGCATGGATGGGCAATGATGAGGCGGCACAGATAGGCAGCGCTGATACAGTAGGTGGTACTGATTGGCAGCACTGGTGGGCACTGTTGGGACTGCACTGATAATCAGGACACTGATTGCCCTGATTATCAGTGTAGATGTCCCTTTAACACAAGCCGGTTATCGACTCTTCATACCCTTTCTTCAGGAAAGCCAATAATCAGCTTGTGTTTACATTGTGATCAGCTGTCATGTGGTAAAGGGCTGCCATGATTGGCTCTTTACCCTGATCCGTGTTCAGCCAAGTCTGAAAGACTCAGTGATCACAGAGCATGCCGCAGGGGGCGTGCAGGCACCGCAGTCACAGGAGGACATCCATGGACACCCTCCCGGCAAAGTAAGCCTGTGCTGTAGCTGTCTTTCAGCTATTGCGCGGGCAGGAAGGGGTTGAACATGTAAATAAAAGTGCCTGTTGACCTGGCAAAAAATTCAATGAGCTCCTAACTTGTGCAGTCTGCCTTTGCTGCACGAGTGATGTGCACGAGAGCAGAAGCTCTCTCCCTCCCCATTGGCTCAGACACAGCAGCGGGAGCCACTGGCTTTAGTTGTGATTAACCCTTAGGGAGTATGTCATGGCATTTTTCTTATAGAGGATGCCTAAAATCCGACTTGTATCATAGTTCAGAATTCTTCACACGAACAGGAAATGATATTTCTGGGGCGTTCTGTATGCCAGATGTGTGCAAAACGCCTCCAGGTTGCCATATTGCATTGACTTTCTAAAAAAAAATATATATATATATTACAGCAGCTGCAATTTGAAAAGGAAAGGTCATTTTTAATAACATTAGATTAAAATGTGGCTTGTGTAGCAATTATATTTGCTATATTGTTTCTCATCAAATTAGAGTTACCCTTAAACTTCCAATCAGAAATATTTTCATTGACGAAATTAACACTGTCGGCGAAGTTAACGCTATTTTACTTGACTACAGTGCAACTAAAACAATTCAGATGACTACTAAAATGGCATTTTTAGTCAAAAGACTGAAACAAAATCGGAATCTGACGTCAAAACTAAAGAAGTATGTTTTGTTTTTCCAGAATCGTACTTGCCTAGGTGAATGCAGCATCGGTCTGATGCTGCATCTGTCCCCCCCGGCTTTAAGAACCGAGCGATCGAACAGCGCCGATTGCTCAGTTTTCACAGCTCCCTATGCAGAGTGCTGCTGACGGCCGGCTCAGGCTCTGAGAGTGCCGGTGTCTTATCGAATTCAGTCCCCTATCATATAGTGTCCTCCCTGTACTGCGCAGGCGCAGTACGGAGGACAAAAGAGACGCCGAAAGTCTCCGAAGTTCAACAGCTGATCGTCAGCTGTACACGGCGCCTGCGCATTTATTCTTACCCTATGTCCAGGATCATTCCCTACTATCCAAGTGGACATAGAGTTAGAATAAATATTTGCCGAGCGCAGCGAGGCCGTGCCCGAAGCGTGGCGAGCGAAGCGAGCCCGCGAGGGGCCCTCTTACACTGCCATCGCTAACAGGTGCCCGAGCGCCGTGTACAGCTGATGGTCAGCTGATCAACTTCGGGCATTTTCGGCATCTCCTGCTCCTCCGTACTGCGCAGGCGCTGCGCCTGCGCAGTACGAGGCGGACACTATCTGATACGAGGACACTATATGGCAGAACACCGGTCCAGGCATGTGGGCGGATCCCAACTCCATTGTCACGATCTTGCCCCAGACTGGACTAGCTCTGTGACATCAGCCGACAGCGGGCTTCAGCTGAAAATGGGTTACAGGAGTTCAGAACAAACTGCATTCCTGTGATCCACAGGAGAAATACAGCCAAACGAGCTTTAACACTGGTTAAATAATCACAACGGCTAAATCTGTGTCTGTAGATTTTTACTCCAGGAGTATATAATGAGTTTGGAAATGCATTTCATTTTTAACTAGACCCTTCCGATTTTATTTGACTAAAATGTACTGGAGATTTTAGACAACTAAAATACGACTAATGCCTCGTACACACGGTCGAAATTTCCGACAGGAAAAGTCCGATGGGAGCTTTTTCATCGTATATTCCGACCGTGTGTATGCCCCATCGGACTTTTTACGTCGAAAATTCAGACGAACTTAGATAGAGAACATGTTCTATATTTTTCAGATGGAACAAATTCCTATCAGGAAAACCGCTCGTCTGTATGCTGTTCCGACGTACCAAAAACGACGCATGCTCTGAAGCAAGTACGAGACGGAAGTGCTCGGTCTGGTAAAACTAGTGATCGTAATGGAGATAGCACATTCCTCACGCTGCAAATTCAGTGATCTTTTAATGCAGCGCATTCTTTTGTGCTTTATAATGCTAGAATAATGAAGTTGTTTTGCTGCTGATATTCATACAGAGTTCTCACAAACTTATTTCTTTATTATTTCTCATGATCCCATGAATAATCTTTTATTTTTTAAAAGCCAGATCTCCATAATAATGTTTAGCATTATTTTTTAGAGTCATCTTTTTTTTTTTTTTATCAAGATCTCCTCCTTTTTTTTTTTTTGGATTATTGAAAAAGTATTTTTTTAGTGATCTCCATATATAATTTTTTTTTGTGTGTATCTAGTTACCACAATAACATTATTTTTTATTTTTTAACCTCAAGGAGGTTGGTGTCCCTTGTTAATTTTGTCTTTTTGAAATGTACCTGCCTCCTCACAAACAAACTGTCCTTTTTGTAGAAAAACACATAGTATTTTCAGAAAATAAAATCTCCATTTATTCTGGGTAACAAAATAAAGAGGAAGGCAATGCTGGAGAAACTTTTGGAATTTGCGAAGCCTTTTGGCCTCAGGGCACACATTGAGTCTGTGGAAAATAAAATTGTTAGCTTGAGGAGTCCATATAATTTGGAGCCCAATCTGGTCCAGGACTCCCAGAGATCAGGACCAGCAGCAGATGACATATATGTCCCCAGGCTGTGGTACTACACCAGCCTGCGTCTTCTGTCAAACCAGGCTGAACCCAGGTCATCACTTTCTTCTCTTCATGGCAGCCTTCCCTCAACGCTTCCCTCCATGCTTCCTTGCAGCCTTCCTTGGAGGCCGTGGCTCTGGAGGTGGACTTGTGGCAGGAGGAGGAGGAGGATGGACGAGCGCACATACGTGGCTGTTCTCAGTCAGCTGGCCCCTCAACTACTTCTGGAGGGCCTGAGCAAAAATTCCCTCACAGAGGAGGCGTTGGCCCTCCTCCAATTTCTGCAATCTAGTGGCTAGATAGCAAATAGGCCTCTTCAGCGTCGGGGGGGGGGGGGGCTTCTGAGGACATCACTTACTTCCCTAATGAGGCCCAGAGCCTGGGGGGAGATGCCTGTAGAGAACTTGAGGTCCTGTTGACTTCTCCCAGTCGCCAAGAATTGCAACGTGGCGACTAGCCTCTGCTCTGGAGTGATGGCTCGCCGCAAGAAGGTGTCCTGCCTGCTAATATAAGGGGGTGAGCAAAGCCAACAGACGGTGAAAAACGAGGTCAGTCATCCTGAGAAAGTTCCTGAAATCATCAGGATTATTCTCCTGGATCTCACGCAGCAAAGGCATATGAGAGAATTGGTCACGCTGGAGTAATCAATTCTTGGTTCAGGAACTCCTCCTTGTCCTGTTCATGGACTGGGCTTGGGTCAAAGCTAGAAACCCAACACCAAGCCCCCGCATAGCACAAACTCTACGACAAGTACGTACACGCAACATGGCTTCAAAACGGTCGGCTGGTCAGAATGAACTAACAGAACGCAGTGAAGAACAGCAAAGCCTGTGAAGAGTGAGCTGAAAATCAGAAACGAGTGGACAAGAACGCACTGAAAAACAGATACGAACCCACAAGCACAAACTTAACAGCAGTTAAAACGATCTGAAAAGCATGCATCGTCTCTCACCAAACTTCTACTAACTCGAGATAAACATGAGATTAGCAGAAGGGGCCCAAAGGGTGGCGCACTGGGTATTGAACTTCCGTTTTATAGTCCCGTCGTATGTGTTGTACGTCACCGCGTTCTTGACGGTCGGAATTTGGTGTGACCATGTGTAGGCAAGACAGCTTGAGCGGAATTCCGTCGGAAAAACCTTCAGAATTTATTCCGACGGCAAAACCGGTCGTGTGTACAGGGCATAAAACTATAATGGCATTTTAGTCAAGACTAAGAATAAATCTAATTTTGATGTCAAAATGAACACTGCTTCCAACCCCAGCCAAACCTCTTTCTTCTTCTTTCTTTTTTCTTCTCTCTTCTTCTTTCTTTTCTCTTTTTTCTTTTCTTCTTTTTTTTTTTTTTTTTTTTTTTCTTTTTTCTTTTTTTTTTTTTTTCTTTCTTCTTCCTTCTTTCAATTACGTTAAATGTGACTTAACCACTTACGGACCGCCGGCCGCAGTTTTACGTTGGCTGTTCGAAGGAGGATATTGTTGTTAGCTAGCTGCCCTAACTCTGATATCCTCTTCTTCAGCGGAGCGCAGTTTTGAAGTGTGACATGTTGGGTATCAATTTACTTGGTGTAACATTAAATTTCACAATATAAAAAAAAAAATTGTCTTATTTTTTAATTCAAAATTTTATTTTTTCCAAAAAAGTGCGCTTGTAAGACCGCTGTGCAAATACGGTGTGACAGAAAGTATTGCAACGACCGCCATTTTATTCTCTAGGGTGTTAGAAAAAAAATGTATAATTTTTGGGGATTCTAAGTAATTTTCTAGCAAAAAAAACTGTTTTGTAACTTGTAAACAACAAATCTCAGAAGGAGGCTCAGGTGGTTTTCTATTGGAGGGGTATTACTATCCAATAGTATTATAATGGTGTTAGTACAGTTTGTCTGCTTATTGGGTTGGCAGCTTCTATACTCCAGAGGATTCCCACCATATTCCTGTTTTTGTATTGCAGACCTGAGGAGCCACACCACAGATTTGTAGACCAGATTACAATTTTATTCCAATATAATATAGAAGATCAAAAGCAGAGAAGCCACTGCATTTCCAAACACATCCCCTTTAGTGTAAGGCCGTTATATTAAATGGAACCTAAAGGCCCTCCTTGGCATTTGGGAAAAAAAATGAGGTTTTTCATGAAATGGGGAAGAGTACCTGAGACATTAAAGTGGTGTTAAACCCTCACATATACCCAGTGAAGTGACTGGCCTCAGGAGATACCCAGAGGTGAAACAAATATTCCTACAAGTTGTACCTGTTTATCTGCAGTCCTTTTCTTTTCCACATCCATTCAAAGTCCAGAATTTTTAAAGCTTTTCTGAGCTTTCAGAAAATAGGGATAGGGAGTTGGAATTACACACTGCAAAGCTCAGTGAGGAGAGTTCTGAGAGCCGATTGGAGGGAAGGGACACAACCCCCTTCACACAGCACACAGGAACAGAGCTGAAGCTGTCAGTCAGCTAGCGATCACTCCTTGTCACCATGTTTCTCTTGGTGTCAGGAAAACTTGTCAGAAGTGATTCATGCTGATAGCAAAGGAAGGAGAAAGAGAACAGAAATTACACTTGGTGCTCTGGAGTGAGACAAGTACACACTATAGAGGGATATGCTTTGTTCATATTTCAAGTCTGAGGTTTACAACCACTTTAGGTGAACAATGGGGACATGGAAAACAATAGGAAATCTGGCAGAGTTTCTAGTCCTTCGCTGTTCTATCCAAAACGATGCATATGTAGGTTGTGGTAGGAGTTACACCTTTATATGCATTTGACCGTAACACTCAGCTTCTATGTTTCTGCAGGTGAGTTTATGTATTCCGCGTCCTCCTCTATCAGAGTCGGGGCTCTGATAATAGCTGGCATTGTGAGTATGTCTCTATGAAGGTTATATAGTGCTCTATCATGTCAGCCATTGCTGGAAGCAGAAGTATTGAAGCTGAAATGATTTTTTTTTTTTTTATTTTAGTTAAACTATGAGACGAGACAGTAGCTCTTCTTTCATGGTTAATTCTAGTTACTTGTATGTGATCTCTTCGAAACCTTTAATAAAACTCCGGGGAATGACTTTTATGGCATTAGAACATCTAATTCTGCCATGAGAAAGGAGGTCAGGTGAGGAGGCACAGTTCACTCTCCGAGGATTACAGCTTCTTTTCACTTCTCCTCGTCAACAAGATATTTAGTAGTTCTGACACTTATTGCCCTCCTTGAAAACAATGCAGTATGCACTTGAACACCTCTGGATGCCCCAGCCCTCCCTGTTGATGATCATTATCTAGATATCTTCAGCAGGTTTAGCTGCTATGAAAACCAGTATGGGATGAGACAACCTAGACCAGCTTGTTTCAACCTTTTTTTTTACAGTGGAGGAACCCTTCACATAACTTTGAGTCTTTGGGAACCCCTGCTAAAATATCTACAGCTTATGGTATATTGGTATGATAGTAAATTGTAGATATAATAATAATAAAGGAATCCAGAATGATGACCAGTGAAAAAGTGACTCTCTTACACTGGAGGTCAGTGGAAAACTACTCCTATACATTAGTGAACTGAACAAAAGGGGCCCTTACATTGAAAATGATTTAAAAGGCTTCCCTTTTACATTGGTGGTCAGTAAGAGAGGTCCCCCCTTACATTGGTGGTCAGTAAGAGAGGTTCCCCCTTACATTGGTGGTCAGTAAGAGAGGTTCCCCCTTACATTGGTGGTCAGTAAGAGAGGTTCCTCCTTGCATTGGTGGTCAGTAAGAAAGGTTCCCCTTGCATTGGTGGTCAGTAGGAGAGGTTCCCCCTTGCATTGGTGGTCAGTAAGAGAGGTTCCCCCTTACATTGATGGTCAGTAAGAGAGGTTCCTCCTTGCATTGGTGGTCAGTAAGAAAGGTTCCCCTTTGCATTAGTGGTCAGTAGGAGAGGCTCTCACTTACATCAGTGGCCAGTGGGAGAGGCGCTCCCTTACATTGGTGGCCAGTAGGAGAGGCTCTCCCTTACACCGGTGGCCAGTAGGAGAGGCTCTCCCTTACACCGGTGGCCAGTAGGAGAGGCTCTCCCTTACATCGGTGGCCAGTAGGATGCTCTCCCTTACATCGGTGGCCAATAGGAGAGGCTCTCCCTTACACTGGTGGCCAGTAGGAGAGGCTCTCCCTTACACTGGTGGCCAGTAGGAGAGGCTCTCCCTTACACTGGTGGCCAGTAGGAGAGGCTCTCCCTTACACTGGTGGCCAGTAGGAGAGGCTCTCCCTTACACTGGTGGCCAGTAGGAGAGGCTCTCCCTTACACTGGTGGCCAGTAGGAGAGGCTCTCCCTTACACTGGTGGCCAGTAGGAGAGGCTCTCCCTTACACTGGTGGCCAGTAGGAGAGGCTCTCCCTTACACTGGTGGCCAGTAGGAGAGGCTCTCCCTTACATTGGTGGCCAGTAGGAGAGGCTCTCCCTTACACTGGTGGCCAGTAGGAACGGCTCTCCCTTACACTGGTGGCCAGTAGGAACGGCTCTCCCTTACACTGGTGGCCAGTAGGAGAGGCTCTCCCTTACACTGGTGGCCAGTAGGAGAGGCTCTCCCTTACACTGGTGGCCAGTAGGAGAGGCTCTCCCTTACACTGGTGGCCAGTAGGAGAGGCTCTCCCTTACACTGGTGGCCAGTAGGAGAGGCTCTCCCTTACACTGGTGGCCAGTAGGAGAGGCTCTCCCTTACACTGGTGGCCAGTAGGAGAGGCTCTCCCTTACACTGGTGGCCAGTAGGAGAGGCTCTCCCTTACACTGGTGGCCAGTAGGAGAGGCTCTCCCTTACACTGGTGGCCAGTAGGAGAGGCTCTCCCTTACACTGGTGGCCAGTAGGAGAGGCTCTCCCTTTGGTGGCCAGTAGGAGAGGCTCTCCCTTACTTTGGTGGCCAGTAGGAGAGGCTCTCCCTTACTTTGGTGGCCAGTAGGAGAGGCTCTCCCTTACTTTGGTGGCCAGTAGGAGAGGCTCTCCCTTACTTTGGTGGCCAGTAGGAGAGGCTCTCCCTTACTTTGGTGGCCAGTAGGAGAGGCTCTCCCTTACTTTGGTGGCCAGTAGGAGAGGCTCTCCCTTACTTTGGTGGCCAGTAGGAGAGGCTCTCCCTTACTTTGGTGGCCAGTAGGAGAGGCTCTCCCTTACTTTGGTGGCCAGTAGGAGAGGCTCTCCCTTACTTTGGTGGCCAGTAGGAGAGGCTCTCCCTTACTTTGGTGGCCAGTAGGAGAGGCTCTCCCTTACTTTGGTGGCCAGTAGGAGAGGCTCTCCCTTACTTTGGTGGCCAGTAGGAGAGGCTCTCCCTTACTTTGGTGGCCAGTAGGAGAGGCTCTCCCTTACTTTGGTGGCCAGTAGGAGAGGCTCTCCCTTACACTGGTAGCCAGTAGGAGAGGCTCCTGCTTACATTGGTGGCCAGTGGGAAAGGTTGCCTTTTTACTTAGGTGGTCAGTAGGAGAGGACCCCCCCTTACACTGTTGGTTATTAGGTGTGGTGCCCATTTAACAATGGTTGTTAGTGGAAGGACTGCTCTGTTGCATTGGTGATCTGTGTAGTGCTTCCTGCTGAGTGATGTTGGGAAGAGAACTATGCAGTTCTTTCTGCTAGGAAATCAATACACCTATGTTGAGGGAACCTCTAGCCATCTAAAGCCAAGAACAAAAATAAAATACATTTCTTTATCATACAACACGGGACACAGAGCACCATAATAATGACTATCTGGGTTATACGCCACCTATAGGTGAATGGACGCTGGCAACCAATAGACAGGATGTTCCGCCCCCCATATAACCCCTCTCATACAGGAAGTACCTCAGTTTTTTTCGCCAGTGTCTTGAAGGTGATGGTCGTGGCTGTTTGAAGCTCTTCAAAACTTAATGATGTCCCAGTAAAGGGCGTTATGATTGGATCCATTCGGATGGCATGGAAGCTAAAATGGATGGTACCCGAGCCTCAGAAAGAAGGAGCGAGTTTTTGCCGTAATGTGTCCCATATGGCACTGGACCCTGGTATTTGGAAATCCTGGTCTTTTTGCCCAAGGTAAATTCCAACAGGGTGCTTTACGGGTCCAAGGGTGTGGACCCCGAACAAAAGGGGGGACCTGGTCTTGAAGGACTCGTAGTGACAAGACCCGCCGTGATGGGGGAAGATTGGATCGGTTTGAAACAGATCCTGCAGTGAGGACTGGTAAGTGCTCCCTCCTTTCTTTCCTCCAGCCAGTAGCAGTGACGTATCGGGCCACTAGATGTCAGTGTGGGAAAATCTCTGTGTCTTAGACGGCATGGATCTGCCAGAGTGGTGCGAGCATGCGCGTGGCGCGAGCGTGCACATGTGGTAATTGGTGTCTGACGTCAGCGGACTGACACAGGACACCGATGCAGCATGGTACAAGAGCAGCCGAGCAGCGCTTTGGGGGGGTTTGGACACGGCTACTGCAGGTATTGGTTCTGGGGAATTGTACAAATACTGTGGTAGCTGCTGTATGCTGGATCACAGTTTGTTAGTCTGGGGGAGTTGTTTCTTTCGTTTCTGGGTCTTACTAGTAAGCAGTGTCTTCTAGAAAACGAAGTGGGAGGGGGGGGTGCAGCAGGAAAGCAAGCAAGTGCTCCACCATTGGGATCAGAGGATCTGGCTCATATTACTGCTGTGCTAGCTTCCCCTGAAAGACCTGTGGCATCTGGCCAATCTGAGCCATTACGCCTGTCAGGCATCGTGGCCACTACCAATGTCTCTCCTTCAGCTTACGTCACTAAAGACGATTTGGCATCAGCCTTAGCTGGCCTTGAGGGCAAAATAGCTGGTATGATTGCCTCAGTATCACAGGGAGGGAAGAAGCGTAATAGATCTCGCTCCCCTGAGTCTGTCCCAAGTGGGATTCCACCAAAGCGCCAGAACTCTCATAGTCATGAAGGTGCCCCTGAGTTGGCACAGGATTGGGCAGAGGATGTAGAGGAAATGGCCGTGAAGGACCTGGAGGAGGGGGAAGCTGAGGATTCCTCTTCAGAGGAGTCTGGTTCAGAGGAGCCTTTTCAGCTTCTCATTCTCAAAGGTTGTTCATCCAGTCTCTTACTGAAATGGTAAGGTCTGGGTTTAAATTACCCCCAGTACAGGTACCAGAATTCTCCTGTTCACCATTAGGGTGTTTGCGTCCTCAGCATAGTTCCTAGGCTTTCCCTTTGCATCCTTTGTTGGAGCAGGTGATTTATGCAGACTGGCTGATAAGGGTGTTTATGCCTCCAAAGAGGTTTTCTTCATTGTATCCTATGGAGGAAAAATTCAGGAAGAAATGGCGCATGCCTCTGGTTGACTCTGCTATTTCTTCAGTGAATAAAAGTTTAACCTGTTCAGTTGACAATGCTCGGGTATTTAAGGATCTGGCTGATAAAAAGCTGGAACCCTTACTAAAAGCTTCTTTTGCGGTTGCTGGTTCAGCAGTACAGCCGGCAGTTGCGGCTATCGGTTTTTGCCAGTCTTTGAAAGACCATTTTAAGAGGTTGGCTAGGAACCTACCTTCTTAGGAGGAGACTGCTGAGGAATTATCGGAGCTTCCTCGCG
Source organism: Aquarana catesbeiana (assembly GCF_042186555.1). Lineage (NCBI taxonomy): Eukaryota > Metazoa > Chordata > Amphibia > Anura > Ranidae > Aquarana > Aquarana catesbeiana. Next base: position 30,378,827 of record NC_133332.1, read on the forward strand.
CTTTGTGCTTTGCAGTAGATGCACTGAAGGATTCCATTCAGCAGATGTCTCGTTTTGCACTACTGTCGGTACATATGCGCAGGGTCTTGTGGCTAAAGAACTGGTCGGCTGAATTGCTGTGCAAAAAGTTACTGTCAGCATTTCCTTTTCATGGAGAATGCCTATTTGGGGAAGATTTGGATAAATATATCCAAAAAATCTCAGGGGGTAAGAGTGCCCTGCTTCCTGTCAAAAGGGGAAGTAAACATCCTTCCTTTAAGATTCCTAGTGCTCCAGTGCCGAGTGTTTTGGCTCCCAAGCAGTTTCGACGGCCCCAGCTGTCTGGGTTTAGGAGGCCTCAGGGTCAGGGTCAGAAAAAACCCTGGGCTCAAAAGTCAGCCAAGTCTGCTTCATGAAGGGGCGCCCCCACTCATACGGGTGGGGGAAAGGCTGCGGCTATTCTTGGAGGCTTGGGAAAATCCAGTGCAGGACAGGTGGGTCATTTCCACTGTGACGCAAGGCTACAAAATAGAGTTCCAAGAGTTCCCTCCTTCTCGATATCTGAGTTTCAATGTTCCCACAAATCCGGTAAAAAGAAAGTGTCTATTCCAGGCCTTAGAACGCCTGGAAATGCAGGGTGTGATTATCAAGGTTCCGCACAATGAAAGATTCAAGGGTTTTTACTCAAATCTCCTCAGTGCCAAAACCAAATGGAGAGGTAAGGCCCATTTTGGACCTCAAAGCTCTCAATCAATTCCTGAACAATCGATCCTTCCGTTTGGAGTCGATTCATTCGGTGGTAGCTTCCCTAATAGGGGAATATTTGGCATCCATAGATATCAAGGATGCATACCTGCATGTACAGATTTTCGAACTTCATCAAAAACTTCTGCAATTCACAGTAGAGGAGCGTCACTTTTAATTAGTGGCGTTACCATTCGGTCTAGCCACAGCCCCCTGGGTGTTCCCAAAGATTCTGGCCCCGGTCTTGGCATCCCTAAGATCTCAAGGAGTCTCAGTTGTGGGGTACTTAGACGATCTTCTACTAAGAGATCGATCACACCCAGATCTAGCACGAAATGTAGCCAGGACGGCCCAGTTCTTGGAACTCCTGGGTTGGGTTCTAAATGTGGAAAAATCGGCCCTTCGCCCGGCTCAGGTTCTGGAATACCTGGGCCTGATTTTAGACACAACCCAGGCAAAAGTTTTTTTTGCCTTCCACAAAGGCCAGGACTATAGTGGAGCTTGTCCGGATCATAAAAAGAAAGAGGAAGCCTTCTTTTCGGCTATGCAAGATTGTGTCGTCATCCGACGCAGTCCCTTACGCACAGTTCCATTCAAGGCCATTCCAGAACAACATGCTGGAAGCCTGGAACAAGAACACTCAAGTTTGGATTGTCCTATGTCTCTGTCCCCGAGGGTGAGACAGAATCTCTCATGGTGGTTGAGGCCCAGCAACTTGCAAAGGGGGAAATCATTTCCACCAATAACCTGGAGGGTGGTGACCATGGACGCCAGTCTTTTTGGCTGGGGAGCAGTCCTGGAGGAAGCATCAGTCCAGGGGAAGTGGTCCCGATCAGAAAAAAGCCTGCTCATCAATATTTTAGAGATTTGGGCAGCCCGGTTGCCTCTAGTTTTCTGGACGGCCAGGTTACAGGGATCCCCTGTCAGGATCCAGTCCGACAACTACACAGTGGTGGCATATATCAACCACCAGGGAGGCACCAGGAGCCAGGCGGCCCAGGAGAAAGTAAATCATATTCTAGCTTAGGCAGAGAAACGTGCCGTTTTCTATCAGCAGTATTCATCCTGTGAGTGGACAATTGGCAGGCGGACTTTCTGAGTTGCCAACAGTTGGAATGGTTGTTCATCCCGAAGTTTTTCATCAGATCTGCCAACGATGGGGTACCCCAGATATAGATCTGTTGGCGTCCAGATTCAACACCAAACTGGACAAGTTTGTATCCAGAACCAGGGATCCATCTGCTGTCGGAGCAGATGCATTAGTAGTTCCTTGGGATCAGTATTCCCTGATGTATGCATTTCCTCCAGTTCAAGTTCTACCGCGGCTGCTGCGCAGGATACAGGAGGAACGGAAGCCAGTGATCCTGGTGACCCCGGCTTGTTCCTGGAGGGCTTGATACACAGAAATTGTAAGGTTGGCAGTTGGGGATCCATGGTTTCTTCCATGCCGTCCGGACCTACTGTCCCAAGGACCCATATTCCATCCTACTTTACGGTCGCTAAATTTGACGGCCTGGCTATTGAAGCCAGAATCTTGAAAGATCGAGGTATTTCGGGTTCGGTTTTATCTACCCTGATAAATGCTAGAAAGCCTGTCTCTAGGGGCATCTACTATAGAGTCTGGAGATTGTATATTTCTTGGTGCGAGGCCAAATGGCACCCTCGCAGATATGATTGGGAGGATTCTTGCCTTTCTACAATCAGGAGTGGAATTGAAACTAGCATTAGGTACAATCAAAGGGCAGATCTCGGCCTTATCGTTTTTTTTTTTTTTTTTTTTCAGAGACCGATTGCATCACATTTATTGGTGTGAACCTTTATTAAAGGGGTGACGTACCCGATTCCACCAGTTGAGCCGCCTTTATGTCCCTGGGATCTGAATCTAGTACTATCAGTTCTGCAGAAGCAGCCATTTGAGCCTATCAAGCATATTCCATTGATCCTGTTGGCAGGAAAGTTGGCCTTTTTGGTTGCTATAACCTCGACAAGAAGGGTGTCGGAGTTGGCCGCCCTTTCTTACAAAGAACCATTTTTGGTTCTACACCAGGACAGAGTGGTCATCTGCATCCGTCCTTGTCCAGATTTTTTACCTAAGGTGGTTTTCAATTTTCATTTGCATCAGGATATCACTGTGCCCTCCTTTTTTCCGAATCCTAGGAGTACGGAGGATAAGTTGCTACACTCGCTTGATGTAGTGCGGGCAATCAAGGTCTATTTGAAGATGTCAGCTCTGTTTCAGAAGACTGATTCCTTTTTTGTCCTGCCAGATGGTCCTAAGAAGGGACAGACAGCGACAAGTTCAACTATTTCTAGATGGATTCGCCAGGTCATTATCCAGGCGTATGAATTAAAACGCAAGGTTCCGCCTTTTGGTTTAAGGGGAACATTCCATTAGAGGGTTCAGTGCATCTTGGGCAGTGTATCATCAGGTGTCTATGGTTCAGATTTGCAAAGCGGACACTTGGTCTTCAGTACATACATTCACTAGGTTTTACCAGGTGGATGTTAGAGCTCAAAAAGAGGCTGTATTTGGTCACAGTGTGCTGCAAGCAGCATTGTAGGTCCTTTGTCCTGTGGTGGGCTTAGGATTACTGTGTTCCCTCCCCTTAGGGGCATTGCTTTAGGGCTTCCCAGATAGTCATTATTATGGTGCTCTGTGTCCCGTGATGTACGATAAAGAAAAATTGATTTTTCCTACAGCTTACCTGTAAAATCCTTTTCTTGGTGTACATCACGGGACACAGAGGTCCCTCCCCTCTTTTCTGGGATCTTCATTGCTTGCTACAAAAACTGAGGTACTTCCTGCATGGGAGGGGTTATATTGGGGGAACTTCCTGTCTATTGGTTGCCAGTGTCCATTCACCTATAGGTGGCGTATAACCCAGATAGTCATTATTATGGTGCTCTGTGTCCCGTGATGTACTCCAAAAAAAGGATTTTAAGCTGTAGGAAAAATCCATTTTATGAGGTTAATTCACTATTGTTTACTGCATACGATAACAGGGTCACGTGACTCATTTGCATAAATTATTGCATGCGGTAGAGTCCAATTCACAAAAAAAAATGATTATGCGTTTTTACCGTAAAATGAAAAATATACTAGTAAATATCGTCCAAAAACCATGCGGTAAGCTCTTAAGTCCAATGCACAAAAGTAACAGAGTTAAAAAAAAAAAAAAAAAAGGCGATTTATGCTCCCGCTGTCTGCCTCCTCCACCGCTTGAACATTCGTAAATAGGTAAGGGTTGGGTGAGCCCCCCCCCCCATGTTGGGCATGTGGGCTGGTATAGTTCTGGGGGGGGGGGGCACACGCTCACCCCCCTTCTTCCCTGAACTGCCGGGCTGCATACTTGGATAAGGGTCTGGTATGGATTTTGGGGGGGGGACCCTACATCATTTTTGTTTTTACATTTTGCCGTGGGGTTCCCCTTAAAATCAATACCAGACCCATAATTTTTAATTGCCAGCATGTTCTTTTTACATTCAGCTGATGACTCATCGGTGGTTAACCACTTCAATACAGGGCACTTAGACACCTTCCTGCCCAGACCAATTTTCAGCTTTCAGTGCTGTCGCAGTTTGAATGACAATTACGCGGTCAACCAACACTGTACCCAAACTAAATTTTTATCATTTTGTTCCCACAAATAGAGCTTTCTTTTGGTGGTATTTGATCACCTCTGCGGTTTTTATTTTTTGCGAAACAGATAAAAAAATGACCGAAAATTCTGAAAAAAATAAAAGTTTTGCTTTTGTTTTTGTTTAAAAATTTTGTAAATAAGTAAGTTTTCTCGGCACTGACGGGCACTGATAAGGCGGCAGCGATGAGGTGGCACCAATGAGCGGGCACTGACGATGGGCACTGGTAGGCTGTACTGATGGGTGGCACTGATATGCAGCACTGATGGGCATTGATAGGCGGCACTGATGGGCACTTATGGGTGGCACTGATGGGCACTGTTAGGCAACACCTATGGGCACTGAAAGGCTGCACAGATGGGTTCTTATGGGTGGCACTGCTGGGCACTGATAGGCGGCACTGCTGGGCACTGATAGGCGGCACTGCTGGGCACTGATAGGCGGCACTGCTGGGCACTGATAGGCGGCACTGATAGGCGGCACTGCTGGGCACTGATACGCGGCACTGATGGGCATCCCTGGTGGCACTGGCAGTGGTAGGCATGGGAGTGGGCACTGATTGGCAGCTGCCTGGGCATTGATTGGCAGCAGCCTTTGCACAGATCAGTATTTCCCTGGGGGTCTAGGGGGGCATACCTGGTGGTCCAGTGTGGCTGGTTTCCCTGGTGGTCCTGGGCGGCTTCCCTGGTGGTCCTGGGTAGGATTTGAGGGGGGGCTGTGCTCCCCCTGTCAGGAGAGCAGCCGATCGGCTCTCCTCTACTCGCGTCTGTCAGACGCGAGTGAGGAAAAGCCGATCACCGGCTCTTCCTATTTACATCCTGATCAGCCGTGATTGGACACGGCTGATCACGTGGTAAAGAGTCTCCGTCAGAGACTCTTTACCTAGATCGGTGTTGCGGGGTGTCAGACTGACACCCCGCAACAACGATCGCCGCGATGCACGCCCCCGGGGGCGCGCAGCGGCTCATTATCCTGAGGACGTCATATGACGTCCAGTCAGGATATTGAAACCACTTTGCTGACGTCATTCTGCTATATGGCGGGCGGCAAGTGGTTTTAAGGACGTGGCGTCCGACTTTCCGGCATACTCCTTAGCCACAAGCTTTTTGCGCTAAATTACCGCATGAAAAAATGCAGTATTTACTGCTCAATTGAACAAACACCGCATTCGTTATTTAACGCAAATTCTTAGTGAATTGCACTTTCAAAACTGATTTGCCGCAAGTGTTATTTTACCGCATTTTATTGATCATTATTTAACTTTTAGTGAATTGACCCCATTGCAGCTTACAAATCCTTAGATGTAGTGGCTGCATTACTTTTTTTTTTTTCATACTTTTATTTTACTCTGGTAATTCTGTAAGCAACACACTTCCTGTTTTAGGGTGACAACACTCACTCACTGAACTGTATCTATGGAGGAGCAACGTTGTCACCATAGAATACAAAGTGTGTTAGGACACCAGAACCCCTCCCTCTTTCCTCATTTGTATAACATAGGGAAAGTCTTCTGTAATCCACAGAGAGGTGGAAGCAATGCTAACTGGTAACAGTAAAAAAATGTAGAGAAGTTATCAGCTCACTGGATTTCCAGCAGGATCAACCTTTTATCAATGTAGACCTCTCAAACGGATATAACAAAATTCTTTCAGTAGTATATTTAATAGACCAAAGAGGAGCAAATCGGAGAATTTCTTACACTGTATTACCAAGAGTACTGGGACGCCTGCCTTTACACGTACATGAACTTTAATGGCATCCCAGTCTTAGTCCGTAGGATTCAATATTGAGTTGGCCCACCCAGTGCAGCTATAACAGCTTCAACTCTTCTGGGAAGGCTTTCCACAAGGTTTAGGAGTGTGTCTATGGGAATGTTTGACCATTCTTCCAGAAGCGCATTTGTGAGATCAGGCACTGATGTTGGACGAGAAGGCCTGGCTCACAGTCTCTGCTTTAATTCATCCCAAAGGTGTTCTTTCGGGTTGAAGTCAGGACTCTGCAGGCCAGTCAAGTTCCTCCACCACAAACTTGCTCATCCATGTCTTTATGGACCTTGCTTTGTGCACTGGTCCAAATCATTTGGTGGAGGGGGGATTATGGTGTGGGGTTATTTTTCAGGGGTTAGGCTTGTTCCCTTAGTTCCAGTGAAGGGAACTTTAAAGGTGTCAGCATACCAAGACATTTTGGACAATTTCATGCTACCAACTTTGTGGGAACAGTTTGGGGATGGCCCCTTCCTGTTCCAACATGACTGGCCACCAGTGCACAAAGCAAGGTCCATAAAGACATGGATGAGCGAGTTTGGGGTGGAGGAACTTGACTGGCCTGCACAGAGTCCTGATCTCAACCCGATAGAACACCTTTGGGATGAATTAGAGCGGAGACTGCGAGCCAGGCCTTAACTGACTCCTTATCATGATGAATCGTCAGCACATGCTCAGGAGGCACAGGCTTTCACGGGAAGCACGATCTGCTGCTACACTGGCTGGTTGGATTCCATCTCTCACAGTTGAAGAGTACCTATGATAAAAATTACAGACCTCTACACGCGTTGTGATGCGGATACCTCTAGAGTAAAAGAGAATATATCACCTACTATGTGATACATCTCTGAATTAGCCATTCCTCTTCATGTGTGTCTACCACACTCTACAGACTTTTTTTTTTTCTTTTTCTTCTTCTTCTCTCCCAGGCTCTAATGAAGAGGGAAAACCTCGAAACGCGTTAACCTACCTTGAGCATTTGCCCTTGCATGGGTATAATGAATTATTAATTTTTAATGAATATCTTGTAACCCATTTTAATGAATTTGTAGTAATTTCTTTGTATTTACCTACTTTGTCTATGAATAAATCATTTCACTTTGATTCATGCGTTATATCACACGCCTTCCACCCCTTTTTTTTTCACTTTGTGCCTGGATATACGCCATACTTGCATAAACACATGCACAAGCATAAATCCCTGGGTGCAGCCTATGTGCGTCCATTGATTTACACACATGTGTGTAATTTATACACCTTGATTTACTAAAACTGGAGAGTGCAAAATCTGGTGCAACTCTGCATAGAAAGAAACGAATCGGCTTCCAGGTTTATTGGTCAAAGCTTAATTGAACAAGCTGAAGTTAGAAGCTGATTGGCTACCATGCACAGCTCCACCAGATTTTGCACTCGCCAGTTTTAGTAAATCAACCCGACTGTGTCTCCTGGGCATGGAAATATGCCCACAGTCTATGTGGTATAGCCTTATGCATATGTGAGGCCAAAGCCACAAAGCAGTTTAAAGCACGCTACAGGTAGGGACTCAGTTCATTGTACAGTGCCTTGAAAAATTATTCATACCCCTTTGAAATTTTCCACATTTTCCCATGTTACAGCCAAAAACGTAAATGTATTTTATTGGGATTTTTATGTGATAGACCAACACAAAGTGGCACATAATTGTGAAGTGGAAGGAAGATTATAAATGGTTCAACATTTTTTTCTAGAAATAAATATGTGAAAAGTGTGGGGGACATTTGTATTCAGCCCCTTTTGCTCTGATACCTCTAACTAAAATCTAGTGGAACCAATTGCCTTCAGAAGTCACCTAATTAGTAAATAGAGTCCACACGTGTGTTTTTTTAATCTCAGTATAAATACAGCTGAAAAGGTTGTAGCCTCTATAGAGATAAGCTAGATCAGTGTTTCTCAACTCCAGTCCTCAAGGCGCCCCAACAGGTCATGTTTTCAGGATTTCCCTCAGATGAATCGGCTGTGGTAATTACTAAGGAAGTGAAACTGATCAAATCACCTGTGCAAGATAATGGAAATCCTGAAAACATGACCTGTTGGGGCGCCTTGAGGACTGGAGTTGAGAAACACTGAGCTAGATACAGACTAGATATGGTGTGCCATCATCCAATTAGAGACAAAAACAAAGAAACTGGGAGATCAGTCCCCAACTGGTCACCCAAAGGGGAAAAAAACACAAGGATTATCTCGGCACTGACTTAAAGTGGCTGTAAACCCTTTACAACCACTTTTTCCTAGGTAAGCCTATAATGCTCTCCTGGAGGTACTGTGAATTTCTCCTAAACTTGCACAGTTTAGGAGATATTCACTGTATGGCGTCAGCACATGCGCACTGAAGAAACATCTTGTATGTGCCGTTTCGTCATCTGCTGTGCCGTGACCGGCGGCTCCCGCACGCATGAACAAACAGCCTCATGAAGGCCAAGGAACACACCAGACAGGTCAGGAATAAAGTTGAGGAGTTTAAAGCAGGGTTAAATTATATATAAAAAAAAAATGTCCCAAGCTTTGAACATCTCAAGGAGCACTTTTAAGTCCATCATTCAAAAATGGAAAGAGTATGGCACAACTGCAAACCTACCAAGACATGGCCATCCACCTAAACTAACAGGCCGGGCAAGGAGAACATTAATCAGAGAAGCAGCCCATGGCAACTCTGGAGGAGCTGCAGTGATCCACAGCTCAGGTGGGAGAATCTGTCCACAGGACAACTATTAGTCGTGCTCTCCACAAATCTGACCTTTATGGAAGAGTGGCAAGAAGAAAGCTATTGTGGAAAGAAAGCCATAAGAAGTTCTGTTTGCAGTTTGCGAGAAGCCATGTGGGGGACACAACAAACATGTGGAAGAAGGTGCTCTGGTCAGATGAGACCAAAATTGAACTATTTGGCCTAAAAGCAAAACACTATGTGTGGCAGAAAACTAACACTGCACATCACCCTGAACACACCATCCCCACTGTGAAACATGGTGGTGGCAGCATCATGTTGTGGGGATGCTTTTCTTCAGCAGGGACAGGGAAGCTGGTCAGAGTTGATGGGAAGATGGATGGAGCCAAATACAGGGCATTCATCTTAGAAGAAAACCTGTTATGCCGCGTACACACGGTCGGACTTTTCGTCTACAAAAGTCCAACGGACGCTGACGGACTAAAGCTGGCTGGTAATCCGATCGTGTGTGGGCTTCTCCGGACTTTCAACTGACTTTTTCAGCCTCAAATCCGACGGACTTTAGATTTGAAACATGCTTCAAATCTTTCCGACGGACTCGAGTCCGGTCGAAAAATCCGCTCGTCTGTATGCTAGTCTGACGGACAAAAACCCACGCTAGGGCAGCTATTGGCTACTGGCTATCAACTTCCTTATTTTAGTCCGGTGTACGTCATCACGTAAGAATTCGACGGACTTTTGTGTGATCGTGTGTAGGCAAGTCTGTGCGTTAGAAAGTCCGCCGCAAGTCCGTCGAAAGTCTGTCGGACAGGCTGTCGGACTTTTGTAGCTGAAAAGTCCGACCGTGTGTACGGGGCATTAGAGTCTGCAAAAGACTTGAGACCGGGGCGGAGGTTCACCTTCCAGCAGGACAATGACCCTAAACATACAGAACAAGGTTGCGTTGCGCTAGGATATTTATCATGTGAACTCCTCAGCGTGACTATAATATCAAAAAAAATTTTTTTGGACATTATTAAATAAAAAGATCATAAAAGGTGTTTACACCCAATTGCTCAAAAGTGTAATGTGCACATAAATTAAGTATATATCAATCTTCCAATCTGCAATCATGCAATCACTAAAAAATAAAAAATATATATAAATTATTAAACTACAGGATCATAGAAGGTGTTTACACCAAATTGCTCAAAAGTGCAATGTGCACATACATAAAGAATATAATATATATATCTTCCAACATGCAATCATGAAATCACATATGAATATACTGTGCACAAAATTTATATATAAATTCATACAAAACGTGTAATAATTCTTATAGAGTGCAACATGCATATACTATATTATAAGCAAAAAAGTAAATACGTTAAAGTGCCAAGTGAATCTTATAAAAATAAATTAAATCTGTAGAAGTATCTGTGCATAACATCTCCCAAAAACGTGCATATACCAGTGTCCAAAAATATCCAGACAAAAGAAGAAAAATATCCCAAAAGTACATTAAATGTCCAAATTAGGTGTTATCCAGTGTGCTTGATCCAAGTGTCGCAAAACCATGCCACAATGTGCCTCGGTGACCCCCCCAAAGTAGTTGCGCTCACCTTAGAGCGTGTGACACAGTGATTAGCTGTATCAAATCATGCTGTGGAGCCACCCCCAGGCTCTGTATAGCTAATTAGATGCGGTCTCCAACCTGGATCAATGTAGCTCCATACCATAAATATAAAGAGAGACTGTATAGTGTAATACCGTAAAGAATGTCTTTATTAAAACATAAGCCCACTCCCCACATAGGGGTACTCACATTTCCCTGGTGCGTGAGTGCACCATTCAATACAAGCTTCGTAAAAACCGCCGGTCGGCGTGTAGTGTGGTATACGCTTCTTCCAGCAGGACAACGACCCGAAACATACAGCCAGAGCTACAATGGAATGATTTAGATCAAAGCATATTCATGTGTTAGAATGGCCCAGTCAAAGTCTAGACCTAAATCCAATTGAGAATCTGTGGCAAGAAATTTGCTTTTCACAGACGCTCTCCATCCAATCTGACAGAGCTTGAACTGTTTTGCAAAGAAAAATGGGCAAAAATGTCCCTCTCTAGATGTGCAAAGCTGGTAGAGACATCCCCAAAAAGACTTGCAGCTGTAATTGCAGTGAAAGGAGGTTCTACAAAGTATTGACTCAGGGGGGCGCTATACAAATGTACCCCACACTTCACATATTTATTTGTGAAAAATGTTGAAAACCATTTATCATTTTTTTTCCACTTTACAATTATATGCCACTTTGTGTTGGTCTATCACAGCGGTCTCAAAACTGCGGTTCTTTGCTTGCTTTTATGTGGCCCTTGGGGCACGGTTTCATCCACTGATACCAACAATGGGGCATAATTTGCCCCCACTGAGACCAGTGAAGGGGCACAATTCCTCCCAATGATCCGAACAATTCCTCCCAATGACCCCAATGATGGGGCATTGTTTTTTCCCCACTGACATCGGGACCTTCTCTACTGCCAATGGCCAGGATTCGGCCCCCCCTAAAGTCCAAAGGATCGTAAACTGGCCCCCTGTTTAGAAAGTTTGGAGACCCCTGGTCTATCGCATAAATTCCCAATAAAAGAAATTTATGTTTTTGGTTGTAACATGACAAAATGTGGAAAATTTAAAGGGGTATGAATACTTTTTCAAGGCACTGTATAGAGTTAGACATGCACAAATATTTGCTGATTGGGTATGCTTGGACATCATCAGCATTCTCATGTATTTTAGTTTAGATTATTGTTTGTCTTAATTTTTTTTTTAAATGTAGTTTGTTTTCTATATATGAAATCTACAGGCTTCTCTTTCTTTACCCCATTCAGGCTGTTGTGGTGTGTATGTCTCCTGTCCTGCTGAGGCTTATAGGATTGCGGGCATTCTCAATGGCCACCGAGACCTATGTATCTGGATCCCTCTCTGCTGCTTATGTCACTTGTCCTAATGACAAAGTGGCCAAAGACATTGCCAGGTATGTAGTAATGAGCTCCGGGGATGGGTCGGCTCTGAACACTGGAATGGGGTTGCTGCTGGTAATTTCCTCCAGTTTATAGAAATCACAGGACTTTCCTCTGAGGAACCTCTCTGAACATAAGTCACAGATTTCCCCAGCTCAATGAAACGGGATCAGGAGGGCTGTTTTTTTTAATATTGGCTAAATAATTACTTTTCATTTAACTGCATTTGACCTAATTTTATCTTTTTTCTTTTGTTTATGATAGTTCAGCATCCTAAGTTACAGTGTCTCAGTGTACAGTATTAGTGGTGCAGAAAGGACAGATTGGCCTAAAAGATGAAAAAATAATATGCAAAATGCTGGGAAAAGAAGAAAAATAAAACCCTCTGGAGAAAATTAGAAAATTAAAAAGATGAGCTTAATCCAGGTTTAGGGAGAGGGGTTTAAAGTGAAACACAAACCTTTTTTTAGTGATGGATAGATGGGGAAAGGTAAGAACCTCTGTCAGTTTATTTTATTGTTGTCTGTGTCCCCATCACGGTGATTTCTGCTCGCTTCCTGTTTTCGTGGCACATCAGGAAGTGTAAGGAACTCCCACCAAAGTGAGAGAAAGTTCCACACTTAAAGGAGAAGTCCAGCCAAAGCTTGTTTGGCTGCACTTCTATGGATTACAGGAGTGCAATTTGTTTTGCACTACTGTGACCCATTTTCAGCAGAGAGCAGGCTGAAGTCCGCTCTCTGCTGACGTCACAGAAATCAGTCCAGGCACCGTGTCATCCCGTCAATGGGAGTCAGGATCCGCCAGGGGCCTGGACTGACACCAGTCTCAGCCCCTCAGTGAGCTGTTGAGAGCCTGAGACGGCCGCTCCCCACCCCTCCACAGCTCAGCAGTCACAAGGGCCACGTACCTGAGGTGAGACCGAAGTAGTGGGGAGGCCTCCCTTGCACCTTGGGTCCTTGAAGCCTCTGGAGATGGAGACAGAGACTTGGTGGACACCGAGTGGCAGGGGTGCCAGGGGCGCGGAGCACCATGCAAGCCTTAGTCCGAGATCCGAACCGAGGTCAAGTCCAGTTTGGCAACGAAGTATAGAAGGGTTAATCAGAAGAAGAATGGTCGAGATCCAAGCCGGGGTCAGTTCCAATCTGGCAGCTGAGTACAAAGGGGCAAAGAAGTACAAGGTACAAAGCCGAGGTCAATGGAAAGCAGCAAACAAGAGTAGTCAAATAGGTTTCCAGGTCACAAGTTCAGACAGATCACACACTAGCACAGGAACAAGGGGGGGACTAAAAATAATCCAGCAATTTGGGAGTGTCTGGGCTGGGCTTATATAGGGAAGTTTGAGGTCACTTCCTGTGCGCCTCCTGGGTATTTTCCCGCCTTTTTCCATCAGGTTTAGGTCACTTCCTGTGGGCCTCCTGGGTATTTTCCCGCCTTTTTCCATTGGCTTGAGGTCACTTCCTGTGTGCCTCCTGGGTATTTTCCCGCCTTTTTCCATCAGGTTTAGGTCACTTCCTGTGTGCCTCCTGGGTATTTTCCCGCCTTTTTCCATTGGGTTGAGGTCACTTCCTGTGTGCCTCCTGGGTATTTTCTCGCCTTTTTCCATCAGGTTTTCTGCGCAGGTGTGTAGTAAGCCCTGGACTTTTACATCAGCGCTCCAGTGAGTGCGGAGGGGCAGTGCAGAGAGCTGCTGATTGACAGTCTGCAGCTCTCTGCTCGGGGAGCTACGAAAACCGAGCCATCAGCGATGTTCGATCGCTCGGTTCTCAGTGTTTCGAGGCGTCGGGGGACAGATGCAGCATCCACTTAGATAAGTATGATACTGAAAAATAAAATCAAAAATCCCTTCTCTTTTAACATTTCCCTTTACCTTGATGTGCCATGGTGAGATTTCTACTCCCATTTCTGTGCTGGTGACAGTTGTCACCAGCACAGAAATTGAGGGAAAATCTACCCAGACAAAAAAAAGACTGTTAAACTATATTAAAGTGGATACAAATATTGGTATCACTCCATTGCCATATCCGTAACTATACTATACAACACAATGAAACCCCTTGGTACGGACTTTAGAGGCAAAATTGGACCTTAAAGTGATTGTAAGGGTTTGTTTGTTATTTGAAAAAAAAAAAACACGTCATACTTACCTGCTCTGTGCAACTGTTTTGCACAGACCAGCCCTGATCTCCTTTTCTGGGGTCCCCCGACGGCGCTCCTGGCTCCTCCTCTTCGGCGAGTGCCCCCCAGGCAGAGCCGATTTCCATGGGGGTACTCGTGCGAAGGCGCTCCAGAGTCCTGCTGTTGCATCCATTGACGCAGACAGCAAGACTCGGAGGGCCCCCCCCCCGTCACTGGATTTGATTGACAGCTGCGGGAACCAATGGCTCCTTCTGCTATCAATCCATCTAATGAGGAACCTAGACAGCGGCTGGAGCTGTTGGGGTCGTCCTCGACGCTGGAAGGAACGGGTTCAGGTAAGTAAAAGGGGGGCTCGGAGGGGTGCTGCAGCACACAAGGCTTTTCACCTTAAGGTGAAAAACCTCGAGACTTTACAACTCCTTACTATTTTAAACCAAAAAAAGGTTTGGTTTGCGTTCCACTTTATCTATTTTCTTGATTAAATAAACGAAAGGGGAGATTTTCTAAAACTGGTGCACACAGAATCTGGCACAGCTGTGCACAGTAACCAATTGGCTTCTAACATTCTAATTAAGGTAAACCAACAGTGGAGCCTTGTGGCTTTACTGCCCGCTTCCCACTGCACATGCGTGAGTCGCGCGGTGCTTTGTGAATGGACGGCTGTCTTCTGAGACACACACAGGTCCCAGAAAACAGCGGGGGGGGGGGGCTCACCGAAGAAGAGGATATGACGTCCTGCTCCGCGGACCAGGTGGATCGGAAGTGCAGACTGTACTTCATAAAAAGGTAAGTTAAAAGGAAAAATAAATTTTTTAACTAGCCAAAAACGAGGGGTGGAGAGGTGGTCTTTCATTTAAGACTACCTCTCAAAAGTAGGTAGAACTCCGCTTTAAGCTTTGCAAATAAAAACCTGGAAGCTGATTGGTTACTATGTACAGTACATCTGCACTAGATTCTCTGTACACCAGATTTGGTAAATCAACCCCCAAAGTGTTTATTAGAGAGACCTATACTGAGAGGAACGTGTCCATATTTCTCAAAACTTAAAGCGGAGTTCCAACCTAAAGTGGAACTTCCGCTCATCGGATTCCTCCCCCCCTCCGGTGTCACAATTGGCACCTTTCAGGGGGGAAGGGGGTGCAGATACCTGTATAATACAGGTATCTGCACCCACTTCTGGGTATAGCTAGCCGCAGGGTCCCCGCCCACCCCCGTTGTGTTGTGGGAAATACACAGTTCCCACAACACAACAGGGACCAGTGTAGACACGCAGCGCGATTCGCGCATGCGCAGTAGGGAACCGTGCAGTGAAGCCGCAACGCTTCACTTCCCGATTCCCTCAGTGAGAATGGCGGCGGCAGCACCCGAGGACCGAGGGACGGTTCGGTCTCGGGTGCCGACATCGCTGGACCCCGGGACAGGTGAGTGTCCTTATTTTAAAAGTCAGCAGCTGCAGTATTTGCAGCTGCTGACATCTAAAAAAAAAATTTTAGCGAAACTCCGCTTTAATAGTGAAATTCTGATTCTGACCTTTTATATGTAGCCTGCTAATTGAAGATAGTACATGTATGTTAAAGCATGTTTCTGCGTGTGTTCTAACATGTATGATGTTTTTGTACAGGGGTCTGGTGGAGAAGAAGCTGGCAGCCTGTGTGAACATTATACCACAGATCACCTCCATGTGAGTTAAGCACCCGGCTAACACATACCTGTTTCTTATATCTCTTGTCTCCCCACTTCCCCGTCACATGTGCCATCTAACACCATTGTCTTCCATGTCACACTCATTTCAGATCTCCCAGCCTGTATGTTTAAGGTTTTTTTTTTTATTAACCAATTTTTTTAAATAAATTGTTGGGGCACTATTACTCCCACTGACACCAATGATGGGGCGCCATTCCTCCCACTGACACCAATGATGGGGCGCTATTCCTCCCACTGACACCAATGATGGGGCGCCATTCCTCCCACTGACACCAATGATGGGGCGCCATTCCTCCCACTGACACCAATGATGGGGCGCCATTCCTCCCACTGACACCAATGATGGGGCGCCATTCCTCCCACTGACACCAATGATGGGGCGCTATTCCTCCCACTGACACCAATGATGGGGCGCTATTCCTCCCACTGACACCAATGATGGGGCGCCATTCCTCCCCACTGACGCCAATGATGGGGCGCTATTCCTCCCACTGACACCAATGATGGGGCGCCATTCCTCCCACTGACACCAATGATGGGGTGCCATTCCTCCCACTGACACCAATGATGGGGCGCCATTCCTCCCCACTGACGCCAGTGGTGGGGCGCCATTCCTCCCCACTGACGCCAGTGGTGGGGCGCCATTCCTCCCCACTGACGCCAGTGGTGGGGCGCCATTCCTCCCCACTGACGCCAGTGGTGGGGCGCCATTCCTCCCCACTGACGCCAGTAGTGGGGCGCTATTCCTCCCCACTGATGCCAGTGGTGGGGCGCCATTCCTCCCCACTGACACCAGTGGTGGGGCGCCATTCCTCCCACTGACGCCAGTGGTGGGGCACTGGGGATGGAGACCCCCTGGCCTAGGCGAATGATGCACACTGTTCTCTCCTTTTGCCATCTTTTATATGCACGTCGCATATCCCAAGAAGTAAAGCCTTTTATTCAGTAAAGATGGAGGGGACAGGCCTAGCGGGGCGTCATCGGGATGTGTGCCAGCTGAACCCGGAACAGTCGGAAACCTCTCAATGGCGTCATACCAAAACATTGCAGTGCGGGACTGAGCTCTGCCAGAAGTGAAGAGGATCTCAGCTGGTCAGTAGGGGTCTAAAAAAAAAAAATGGTGCTGGGGGGGCGAAAATGTGCTCAGTAATATGTTTTACTAACTTCCTCCTGGTTCTGATTAATGTTACTGTTAAAAGCCAGTTATGCATTAGTGTACTGCAGCCAGGCTGCATTTATGCACACGGACATATAAAAATATTCCATCTTTCAAAATAATCCAGTGTAAAAAATGCTCGTTTTGGCACGCAATTATGAGAGTTTATGGGCATACGGCATTTAGAAGTGTGCATGTCCACTCATTCTATTGGCTACAATATTCATTTATTATATAAGCCACTAGAATATGTTTGTGTACATACGTGTGTAAATTATGCCAGTAGGCTCCTCTCCGAATGCATTTTTACGCCCCTGATTGCTGCCTAAAATACAAATTTAAATGCCGCAACGTGCATGGACAGATTGGCTGAAATAGAGCTGCTTTTCTGCCCATGTGCATGAGGCTTTACAGTAATAAATATGGGGCTTGTTTATGGTTTTTTTTACACTGCTCAGTGCTGCAACAAGGTTTAAAGTACACTGGAGAATTGGACCACAGCTCTCGCATACAAAGCAATGGTCTGGCTCTGCAGGTATGATAACGTCAACGGCAGCGCGACACACTTAAGGAGGAGGAAAGAATAATGTTTGTTCCATTTACATTGAGCAAGAAAATGCAGCTAATGGGCCCCCCAGGTATTGGGCAGTAAGGGGCCCCCCATGTATTGGCCAGCAGGGGGCAATGGGCTAAGGGCATTCCTATCATGAGATGATTCTACTGACTGCCCAAACCAACAGTGCTTATGGCTGCCTGCAGGAGTGAGCTCGGTGATCTATTTTTCTGCACTGCTTCCAGTTATAACCGAAAGGAATATGTGTGCTGTGTCTTAAAGTAACCCTCAACTCCTAAAAAAAAAAATGAAATAAACATACAATGCAAATATCCCAAATAAACACTTGATAAATGCCACTTCGTAACAGGTGAGAACGCAGCAGAATGTGCAAAATAGTGAATCAAATTAATATAAAAAATAAATTAATATAATAAAAAAAAACAGTTCCTAAATCGCTCCCAATCAAAAACCTAATGATTGACCATACAAGTCCATCCAGGTGCTCATGAAAGTGCTTGGTGCTCCAACAATAGAAGTGGTCCAGTGCTCAAGGTGCTTATAAGACAATCGACCAGGTTCAGCAGCAAAATCCCCGACATGAGAATAAAAGCCTCAGCCTGCCAGTGGCAGCTAATGCTCAAAATTTTTTTTTGGGGGGGGGGGCGCAAACAAACTGAGAAATTCTGAAAAAAAAAAAAAAAACATCAAATGCAGCCTCACTGTGCCCCATCAAATGCAGCCCTCACTGTGCCCCATCAAATGCAGCCCTCACTGTGCCCCATCAAATGCAGCCCTCACTGTGCCCCATCAAATGCAGCCCTCACTGTGCCCCATCAAATGCAGCCCTCACTGTGCCCCATCAAATGCAGCCCTCACTGTGCCCCATCAAATGCAGCCCTCACTGTGCCCCATCAAATGCAGCCTCACTGTGCCCCATCAAATGCAGCCCTCACTGTGCCCCATCAAATGCAGCCTCACTGTGCCCCATCAAATGCAGCCCTCACTGTGCCCCATCAAATGCAGCCCTCACTGTGCCCCATCAAATGCAGCCCTCACTGTGCCCCATCAAATGCAGCCCTCACTGTGCCCCATCAAATGCAGCCTCACTGTGCCCCATCAAATACTGCCACTGTGCCCCTGCGCCCGCTCACCGTCTGACCGGCACTTACCCTATCTCTTGGTGGCGGTTCAGGCAAACTGGGAACTTGCAGCGGGTCAAACAGCGGTGAGCTGCGTCCTCCATGTGTCTCCTCCCCTCCTCCTGATAGGTGTCCAATAGCAGAGCCTGTCCTTTCATCTTATCAGGGGACGGGTAACTGGCAGAGAGGTGGTTCAGTGTTAGAAAAGCGAATGTTCATTTGCTTTTCTAACACACCTGGGTGTACTCCGAGCACAATGCTTTGCGCTCGGAGTCCACCTATTTTGAAGCCTATTAGAGCCTCTGGCTCTAATCAGGTGCTTCAAACATACACCCTCGCCGCTGTAATTCCGGCGTCCGAAAAGGGGCCGGACACCTGAATAGGGGGTGGCAGCGGTGGCCATGGATAGATTCATGCTATGCATGAATCTATCCATTATTCATAGAGGGGGTGGTGCCCGTGCGCTCTTGATGGACGGGCCGTCCCTGCAGCCTGCACTCCATCAACAAGCTCCGACAAGGGTATGCATCAAATAGAAAAAGGGAGAAGCCTCATAGTGCAATACTAATTAAAATAGCTCACTAAGACCCCTTTCACACTGAGGCAGTTTTCAAGCACTTGCTAGTGCTAGAAATGGCCTCCAAAAAATGCCTGAAAACTGCCTCCTATTCTGTACAATGAGTGCTTTCACACGTTTGCGGGGCTCTTTAACCATGTGATTGGCTGTGTCCAATCGCAGCCGGTCACATGTAAGCCCAGAGATGCCGGTAATCGGCTCTCCTCGCCTCACACTGACAGAGTGTGAGGAGAGGAGAGCCGATCAGCGGCATCTCCTCACAGAGGACATCTAGGCATGTGATCAGGGCACTGATAATTAGTGCCAGCAGTGTGCTCACCAGTGCCAGCAGTGAGTGCCCACCAGTGCCAGCAAACAGTGCCCACACGTGTAAGCAATCATTACTCAGTGATGCCAGTCAGTGCTACCCATCAATGGCCATCAGTGCTGCATATCCGTGTCGCCCATCAGTGCCTATAAGTGCGGCATATTTGTGCCTCCTCATCAGTGCCGCCTCATCAGTGCCCATAAGTTCCACCTCATCAGTGCCCATCAGTGAAAGAGAAAAATTACTTATTTACAAAATTTACTGATATTTACTGATTTACTGACTTATTTTTTTCAAAATTTAGAGTCTTTAGGGAAAAAAATAAAAAACCAAGAAGTGATTAAATACCACCAAAAGAAAGCTCTATTTGTGTGAAGAAAATGATAAAAATTTCACATGGTTACAGTGTAGCATGACCGCACAATTGTCATTCAAAATGTGACAGTGCTGAAAGCTGAAAAATGGCCTGGGCAGGAAGGAGGGTGTAAGTGCACAGTATTGAAGTAAATAAGGGCATCCCAGTCTTAGTCCATAGGGTTCAATATTGAGTTGGCCCACCCTTTGCAGCTATAACAGCTTCACCTCTTCTGGGAAGGCCGTCCACAAGGTTTAGGAGTGTGTCTATGGGAATGTTTGACCATTCTTCCAGAATTCATCCCAAAAGGTGTTTCTTTGGGTTGCGCTCAGGACCGGTCAAGTTCCTTCACCCCCAAACTCGCTCATCCATGTCTTTATGGACCTTGCTTTGTGCACTGGTCCAAATAATTTGGTGGAGGGGGGATTATGGTGTGGGGTTGTTTTTCAGGGGTTGGGCTTGGCCCTTTAGTTCCAGTGAAGGGAACATTTTGTCACTGTGAAAAGACATTTTGGGCACGTTCATGCTCCTAACTATGTGGGAACAGTTTGGGGATGGCCCCTTCCTGTATAACATGACTGAGCACAAAGCAAGGTCCATAAAGACATGGACGAGCGAGCTTGGGGTGGAGGAACTTGACTGGCCTGCACAGAGTCCTGACCTCAACCCGATAGAACACCTTTAGGATGAATTAGAGCGAAGACTGCGAGCCAGGCCTTCTCATCCACATCAGTGCCTGACCTCACAAATGCACTTCTGGAAGAATGGTCAAACATTCCCATAGACCCACTCCTAAACCTTGTGGACGGCCTTCCCAGAAGAGTTGAAGCTGTTATAGCTGCAAAATGGTGGACCAACTTAATATTGAACCCTACAGACTAAGACTGTGATGCCAATAAAGTTCATGTGCGTGTAAAGGCAGGTATCCCAATACTTTTGGTTAATATAGTTTATATATAAAAAAAAAAAAAAAAAATCTCCATTCGATGGTTCCATGTACAAGCAGCAATAAATTCCAGCCAAAAAAATACATTATATAAAAACACACTAAAACAATGTGCTAAAAATTGTTTTTCAAAAAATAAATTAATTAAAAATGCAGGAAAGGCAATAACAGGTATTCAACTGTTATTAATAAAGGAGTTGATATCCCACTCCCCATTAAAGGAGTTTTAAAGGCAAAAGGTTTTTTATCTTCATGCATTCTATGCATTGACATAAAAAACCTTTTGTGTGTATGAGCCCCTCTACTACTTACCCTGAGCCCCTTCTCTATCCAGCGATTTCCACGATTCCCTTGGCCATCCAAAACTCTCCTCCTGATTGGCTGGTGCACAGCCGCGGTGCCATTGGCTCCCACGGCTGTCAATCAAAGTCAGTTAGCCAATCAGGGGAGAGGGGACGTAGCCGGGTCGGGGCTCCATGTCTGAATGAATATACGGAGCTCTGACTCGGCTCAGGTGCCCCACATAGCAAGCTGCTGGTCTATGGGGACATTCGTCAGGAGGGAGGGGCCAGGAGCAGCGAATAGGGACCCAAGAAGAGGAGGCTCCAAAACCAACTGCACAGAGGAGGTAAGTATAACATGTTTTTTTGTTTTTGTTTTTTAAAAGCGAGACTTTACAATCACTTTAAGACCACAAGGCCGAAATGTATTCAGGTCAAAAATCCACCGTGAACCACTATACTTTTATATTTCTTTTCTTGACACCAGACAAGGTCAGTCAGACATCTCCTTCTCTGCAATGCCATAAAGCCATATTTTGTGTCTGCCCATGTTGTTGACAAAACGCGCCAGGGCTGAGTTGCGTCAAGGATATGTACTGACTTTGTCTGCTGTCAATAAAGTGTAAAAGAAATTTGTAAGTTCTATATATAATTGTATTCTATTTTATATGTATTGCACACTGCGCTCACTGTGCACACGGCACTAATAATGTTTTCAGTACATGCTTACATTCTTTCGAGTCCTGATTAGAATTAGCCTGCCTATGTTACGCCCCTTGTTACCATAAACATACAATTGTAATACTAATGTGATACTTACGTAATCATGTGTATAAAAACATTCAGTTGCGTCATAATAAAGCAGAACAGTTATTTGGAAAGATGCTGAGCGTATCTTTTGTGTCTGTTCCCTACTGCAGTAGTTATTATTGATTTGGAACCACTAATCAATATGAGGATAGGAGTTGCCTATCTATAAATTCCCATGTCAAAAGCTTGCTGTAATTCAAGCAAAAAAAGTTGCAGTGGAGTGTGGCATGAAATTTTACATATTTCTTTCAGTTAGTATTTGCAGTTCCTGGGATGGGAAGGCAGATGGATTGCAATGGGGCCTGACTCTCCAGCATGAAATTCAGGGACTTGGTTCACCGTCAAGCAGATAGGCACTGTAGAGGCAATGGTTGTTTACGCCATGTCATGTTCACAACTATCTTCTGTTTCCCTCACCAGATATGAATGGAAAGGGAAGATCGAGGAGGACAGTGAGGTATTACTGGTAAGTCGTCATCCTGATGCCTGGCAGACAATGCAGATTGCTCTGCATGCAGCAGATATGTTTCATATTGTGTGCAGCTTCTGATCTGTCCGTGCCGCTACACTACACTATTGAATGATTCCTGTAACCATAAACTATTTTTTTTTTTTTTTTTTAAACGTAAGGGTCTACTCCTGAAGAGCGACTCCAAACATCAACAATTAAAATCAGTCACAAATACTAGCAGTATCCAGCAGTGTTAATTTTGTTGACCAAAATATTTTCGGCGACAAAATTAACGCTGGTACTGGAGATTTTAGTCGACTGAAATATGACTAAAACTATTCAGATGACTAAAATATGGCTTAAACTAAAATGCCATTTTAGTCAGACTATAGCTAAAACCAAATCGAAATTTTATGTAAAAATTAACACTGGTATCCAGAAATACTTGAAACGCATTGAGCAAGATTTACTAAAACTGGAGCACTCAGAATCTGGTGCAGCTGTGCATGGTAGCCAATCAGCTTCTAACTTCAACTTGTTCAATTAACCACTTCAGCTCCGGAATGTTTAACCCCCCCCCCGACTTCATGACTAGGCCATTCTTTGCGATACAGCACTGTTACTTTAACTGACAATTGCGCGGTCGTGCGATGCTGTACACAAATAAAATTGACTTCCTTTTACCCCCACAAATAGAGCTTTCTTTTGGTGGCATTTGATCACCTCTGCAGTTTTTTTTTGCACTATAAAAAAAGAAAAAAAAAAAGGCTGACAATTTTGAAAAAAAAACTACTATTGACTTTCTGCTTTAAAACATGTCCAATAAAAAAAAAAAAAAAAAAATCTAATTTCTCCATCAGTTTAGGCCAATATGTATTCTGCTAAATGTTTTTTGGGAAAAGAATCACAATAAGTCTATATATTGATTTGGTTTGCGCAAAAGTTATAGCGTCTGCAAACTATGGGATATATTTTTATGTAATATATATATATATATATATATATGAATTTAATTTTTTTTTTTACTAGTAATTGCGACGACTTATAGCGGTATTGCGGCGGACAAAACAGACAATAAATGACACTTTTTGGGGACCAGTGACACCAATATAGTGATCAGTGTTAAAATATATACAGTGTCACTGTAGTAATGACACTGGCAGGGAAGGGGTTAACATCAGGTGCGATCGAATGATTAAATGTGTCCCTAGGGAGTTCTTTCTAATTGTGGGGAGGTACTTGTACTTTGGGATGACAGAGCTCCATGTTCCTGCTTAGCAGAAACACAGGATCTCCTGTCTTCCCTTGTCACAAAACAGCGATCTACCTTGTTTACATATGCAGACCACCGTTCTGCCTCTGCTGGGAATGACAAAGGAAGGAATTTGACCGGCTGATCTCATTAGCACACACCCCGCATCATCCACCCTCAGCTCGTCAACGCCTTCCTGTGTCATGACCTAAAGTCTGTCCAGGAAGTAATGAAGAAGTGTGTTTAAACAACTATGAAGAGAGTGAGATAGACTGGTGTAGAATAAATGAAAAGCTATTTTTTTTTCTTGTAAAATAAGTACATTTATTGGTACATAGGGGAGCTGGAATTTAGAAGGTGAAAAAAAAGGTCAAAAGGAAAAAGATAAAACTGCGCATAGGTAAATATATACACAAATTAAAAAGCTGCAGTCCCTATGTATAACACAAACATAAATTAAACCAAGTAAGAAAATGTGAAACCGCGCTAATAGACTGATATAGATGACAATTGACCATCATAGGGTGCAAAAAAAGACCATGTGAATATATGGAGCGTATAAGTAATTGCTCATAAAAAATTTGCATTCAATACATGTGCAAAAGTGCATAATCATGTGCATCAGTGCAAATTTTGAGACATATTAAAAGTCCATATAATAAATGCGATGACCACCCAAGTGCTGATGAGTGTTGAAAGTTTGTTGATGATTAAATATGAAGTGTCAGATCCACCGTCACCAAATATAAAAGCTGGCTGCTTACCAGAGACCCATGACCCCCCGCTACAGAGGGTCTGGGTAAGCTGTTAAGGAATAATCACTCCGGACCACCATCAAAAACCAGACAGCTCCGCTGTGTTGAAAAGTTGGGGGCCTTGATATCAGATGGATCAGTAGTGGGTCAGCAAACCCTCAGCATGGAAAGCCATAAATGGAAAGAGAGCTCCAAATAGTGTAAAATCCTTTGGTTTTATTAAACAAAATGTATATAAACACTCGCATGTAAAATAACACTGGCGAACGAAGTGAAGAGAAGTCTGGGGCACCGGCCGGATACCCTCAGACAGCCCGTCCTGCTGGTAGGCACAGTGATAGGAGGTGACGCGAACACGTCGCTCCGTTCCGCCCTACGTGGCATATCGTAACAAGATTACTTCTACCAGGGGCATACTTCTCTTTTACATGGGAGTTAGAAAGCTGAGGAGTCTGGCTTCTTCCTCTGGAGCTGCCTGAAATCAAAACAAGGCAGCAGGGGAAGTGGGAGGGGTTGTAGCACAAGCACTTTTGCACATGTATTGAATGCAAATTTTTTATGAGCAATTACTTATATGCTCCATATATTCACATGGTCTTTTTTTGCACCCTATGATGGTCAATTGTCATCTATATCAGTCTATTAGCGCAGTTTCACATTTTCTTATTTAAAAAAAAGGTCAACTTACCCTGCAATGTAGGTATTAATGACATGAGGGAGGGGATGTAAACGGCCTCCTGAAAACAGCAAAGTGCCTTAGGTAATACCCACTTGTGATGCTGATCCTCCCATCGTTAAAAGAGCTCAAATCCAATGAATAAAAGGGGCTGGCTAGTGACAATCAGGCTGGGGAGGAAAGAGCTAGTTAATTCTAGACATCTTCCAGCCAGGAAATTAGGTGGGCTCTATCTCACTTTCCGCAACTTCTAATGTACATTTCTAGAAGCTCACAGTGTGCAGTGAAATCAGAGTAAGCGATTTCAGTCCAAGAGAGGAGCCGATCAGTGGCAGCCTGTAATGCAGGGCCCCCCTATCCATGTGTCCAGCCCCCCTAATCTACATGCGGGTGCCGGACGGATTCCAATAGGTTTGTTTTTGGAGCACGTGATTAGAGCCAGAGACTCTAATAAGCTTCAAAAAAGGGTGGGCTCCCCAGTTGTGTGGCAATAGCAAATTTGATATTCGCTATTGTCTTCCAGATTCTCCTCCCCAGCTAATCAGGAAGCAGGTCCTAAAACCAGTCACCCGATTTGCCGGGAGGAGAAGCGATTCTATTGGCTGCCTAGGAGGGAGGAAGGAGACGCACAGCGGCTTCCGTGATGCAGAGGAGGAGGAAATGCAGGGGAAGCTGCTGCCCGTCACCCGGAGGAAGCGCTGCCCATGACCTAGATGGGGGTAAGTGCGGGGCTGGTAACTGACCCAACCAGGGGAGTTTGGCTGTGGGTGCATTGTTTGACCCCCCCCCCCCAAAAAAAATATACCACCAGCTGTCACTGGAGCTGATACAATTGTGCAAGAGTGAAGAGAAGGCCGGATTTCAGTTCTAATGGCAGAGGTAAGCATCTATGAAGGACTTTATCTGTGAAAATGATGGTGCCTGGAATTGGACTTAAAAAACAGGCATACGGGTGTATTTGTGCCACTTAATAAGGTTATTGGTGTCACCAGGATTGTTATAGGTGAAGGATTGTGAAATACAACATGTTATGTTCTCTGTCCACATTAACAGGCTTCCTCTTCACAGCAGCACATCGTTGTCACCTTCATGAGATCAATAATGACTTTCCTGGTACCTCATTCTCACCTTTTCTGTCCCTGTCTCCCTACAGATGATTAAGACCAGGTCATCCAAAGTTCCATCTCTAACGGAATATGTCAGGTGAGAAGACATTATTGCGCTCACTGTGGGGTTGTTGGTATGGGTTCCCAAAAAATAAAAATAAACGTTTAGGAGACATTTATCACCGATTATGGAAACTCTGTAGCTCTAATGTTGAGAAGGAAGAATAAGCCCAACCGTGTCCTTTTAAGCCAGAGATATCCGTACCACCACATGTATGTGGACACCGGACTGGGAAACTCCTCTAAGGTTCTTTTTTTTTAGTGTAAAGTTTTCCACCCATAGCAGCCAATCGGAACCAAATTTTCTTTTCCAATAAACCTCCCGATACAGGATTAGAGTCGTATCTGAATCAAAATGTTTTTTTGACTTTTGGATAGAATATCCACTTAAAGAGGTTTAAGTCTAAATCAATGGTCACTGCCAGCCCCTCTATTATAGGCGGGCATACCACACTATGTAAGTCACTTCTAAAAACGAGGATTGTAAATACCTATTCAGAGCTATCGTCAGGCCGGACACGTGACTCGCGGCCGATTTACAGCTCCGATATTTGGCTTCTGCAGGAGGTGCTGAGCTCTCCCTCTGATATCAGCCGGGGAGGTCACATAGTTGCTCAGCCCCTGCCGCAGAAGCCCTGTCTGGGAGATGTAAAGCCGCTGCGAGTCACGTGACCGGCCTGAAGATAGCTCTATATAGGTATTTACAAGAATCGTTTTTCGAAAAAACGTACACCGTGTGGTATGCCTGCCTATAATAGAGGAGCTGGCAGTGACCATTGTAAGTGTTTTTTATTTTGAATAATAGCTGCGGGGGCGGGGCAGAGACACAGACATGGAGCTAACAGGCAGGGAGGAGGGGTGAGGGGGGGAGAGGAGAGCAGAGAGGAGAACTGCCGATGACGAAGGGACATACTCTGACCACGGTGGTTAGGGCTCAGCAGCCCTGATTTTCGTGGTCAGTGCAGAGAGGGGGATACAGGAAGTGGCAGGTTCAGCCAGTACATTGTGGTCTGCAGGTGGATATAGAAGGGTCAAAACAGGGATTTGCAACTAGTCAATCGTGGACACGTAAGGGGTAGATTGTGACCAACCTCCATAATGCTGTCCTCAAACCTTTATCCCAAAAAATATATTTCTGAAACTGCTTAAAAAGCGTTAGCTAGAGTCAGGCCTTAATTTGTTAGAAACTTGCGTAAATTGCCTCTAATGCTACTATTCCATCCAACACTACCCTCTCCAGACAAGGCTGCTGTTCCTGGGTGACCCCATTGCTCCTCCATAGATAAACAAGGGACCCTATAACAGGAAATGTGTTACTGATAGGCTCACAAGATAAGAAAATAAAGGAAAAAACGCCTAAATAAAGAAAACTAATGCAGCAACAACATTTAAAGGAAATCTCTGGTCACATCATACACTTTCATTCCACAGTGCATCCGGAAAGTATTCACAGCGCTTCACTTTTTCCACAGCCTTATTTCAAGATGAATGCATCATTTTCCTCAAAATTCTACAAACAATACCCCATAATGACAATTTGTTTGAAATCTAAAAATAAAAAATCCCATGTACATAAGTATTCACAGACTTTACCATGACACTCTAAATTGAGCTCTGGTGCATCCTGTTTCCACTGATCATCCTTGAGAAGTTTCTTCAACTTGATTGGAGTCCACCTGTGGTAAATTCAGTTGATTGGACATGATTTGGAAAAACACACACCTGTCTATATAAGGTCCCACAGTTAACGGTGCATGTCAGAGCACAAACCAAGCCATGAAGTCCAAGGAATTGTCTGTAGTACTTTGAGACAGGATTGTATGGAGGCACAGATCTGGGGAAGGGTACAGAAAAATTTCTCCAGCATTGAAGGTCCCAATAAGCACAATGGCCTTCATCATCCGTAAATGGAAGAAGTTTGGAACCACCAGGGCCCTTCCTAGAGGGGGCCACCCGGCCAAACTGAGCGATCGGGGGAGAAGGACCTTAGTCAGGGAGGTGACCAGGAACCCGATGGTCACTCTGACAGAGCTCCAGCATGTCTCTGTGGAGAGAGGAGAACCTTCCAGTAGAACAACCATCTCTGCAGCACTCCACCAATCAGGCCTGTACGGTAGAGTTGCCAGACGGAAGCCACTCCTCAGAAAAAGACACCTGACAGCCCACCGGGAGTTTGCCAAAAGGCACCTGAAGGACTCTCAGACCATGAGAAACAAAATTCTCTGGTCTTTTGAAACAAATGTTGAAGTCTTTTGACCTGAATGACAAGCGTCATGTCTGGAGGAAATCGGGCACCGCTCGTCACCTGGCCATGACCATCCCTACAGTGAAGCATGGTGGTGGCAGCATCATGCTGTGGGGATGTTGTTCAGCGGAAGGAACTGAGAAACTAGTCAGGATCGAGGGAAAGCTGAATGCAGCAATGTACAGAGACATCCTTGATGAAAACTTGCTCTGGACCTCAGACTGCCACTACCTTTTCCTAGCTCTACCGTCCCATCACAGAGCCCGGGAGCGATGCGGCCGGTGGTGATTGCTGCACTGAACAGAGAGAGAGAAACTTGCGTCGTAACCCCGGAAACCGGGAGCGACAAGTTTATGTCGTCACTTCTGATTCTGCCTCTTTGTTTACCTGTCCGCCAGCAGCCAGGAAAGCAGCCGATCAGACTGATCTGTGTCTGATTGCCTGCATGGGAGGTTAGAGGAGAGATTTTGGGTCCCCGTCCCACTGTGCTTACGTGCAAATGCCAACTCATATGTTACTCCCGCGCGCATATGTAAACGGTGATCGCACCACACATGTGAGATATCGCTGAGAATGTCAGAGCGAGAGGAATAATTCTAGTGCTAGACCTTCTGTACAACTCTAAACTGGTAACCTGTAAAGGAATTTAAAGCACTGTAATTTGCCGCCATTCCACGGGCAGACGCAATTTTTAAAGTGTGACATGTTAGGTATCTCTTTACTCGGTGTAACCTCATCTTTCACATTTAAAAAAAAAAAATTGGCGAACTTCAGTGTTTTTTTTTTTTTTTTTTTTTTTATTATTTTCTTTAAAATTCATTTAAAAAAAAATGAAAGTGTTTTTTGTTTTTTCAAACAAAATTGTGTTTGAAAAACCTCTGTGCAAAATACCATGTGCCATAAAAAAATTGGAACACCCACTTTTTTTTTCTATAGGGACTCTGCTATATATATATATATATATATATATATAAAACATAATATAATGTTTGGGGGTTCTCCTTAATTTTCTAGCAAAAAAAAAGATTTTTCCATGTAGGAGCGAAGTGGCAAAATTGGCCCGGATACGAAGTGGTTAAAGCAGCCTTGTTTGTTAAACATTTCTCTTTTGACTGCATTTGGGGTCTAGTTTATATATACCGGTATTTTTTCTAACGCAGCCATTTTGTTTCATTGCAGGTCTGTCCATCCATACGAAGTGTGTGAGGTGATCAGCGTCCCCATTGACCAGGGGAACCCTCCATACCTTTCATGGGTTGAAGATACTGTGCCAAAATGAGACTTTGATATCTCCACCGTCACTGTGTGATGATCTAAAAGGGTCAGTCCTCCCCGAAGTGATAGCTAAAGGTGGAGCTTTGTAGGCTAATTCAATCTCTGACTTCTTATATGTCTTTAATGCATTAATTCTCTCTGCCATGGTTCCTGGCTCTGTTTCTTGGAGTTGTGTGTTGCAGCTCCTCTTGTTACATTCACTATAATATGAAATTAATATATAATCCAGCATGGAGGGTGGGAGCCGCTAGTAATGGGCACAGCAGGTAAGCAGACAAGGAACTCGGAGATCTCACTAACAGAGATTTAAGAAGTTTAACTCTCCAGAATCTACCAAAAATACAAATCAGTTTTTGGCTGGACTGACCCTTTAAGAAATAATGTCATTAGATGTCAGAATTACATTAAAAAAGTGTTTACTATTACAAATACTCCTGCTTTTTTTTTTTTCAATGTGTTCGAAGGAGCTTGTCCATTGATTGGTTTGATTGTGAAATAAAAATATGGATAGCATACAGTATTAGTAAAATTAACAAAAAATATGCCTGTAAAATGCAGACAACTGTCGTGGGTAGAATTCATCATAATGCTGCTAGTTTATGTGTTTGCCACCAGATGGCGCAGTTCCTCTTCCTAAGTTTTGGTGTGATGCGCTCCTACATCCTACAGAGATATTATTTATATTTACCTAAAAATCATTTTTGGTGTAATCTTCTTAATGTGGTTCTTCACCCTAGAAGTCAAAAATTAAAATTCAGCAGCAACAAATACTGTTTCTGCTGACTTTTAATAAAAGGACACTTACCTGTCCAGGGATCCAGTGCAGTCCTCACCTGAGCCTTCTTCGGGTCCAGGCGCAGGCATGTTTACTTTGGGAAGCTGTCTGCGACTGCTTGCGGATTAACAGCCAGCTTTCCACTGCGCATGTGCCAACCACACTGCACTTTGTGAATGGTCCTGTAGGTTTCTGGGATCTGCAACGTGTCCCAGAAGGCTGCATGGGAAGGGGGTGAACTTTGCCTGCATTGCTGTGGTGATCTGTACAGAGTTGGGAGCAGATCCTTGTCAAAACCAGGTACCCGCTCTCCCCTCCCCAAAACGTAGAGGAGGGTGAAGGAGGCAGATAAGTAGAACTTTTATTTTAGCTGAAGTTCTGATTTAGGTGCCATTCATCGTTTTTCTCTAACTGCACTACATACAGTGAGGGGAAAAAGTATTTGATCCCCTTCTGATTTTGTACATTTGCCCACTGGCAAAAAAATGATCAGTCTATAATTTTAATGGTCAGTTTATTTTAACAGTGAAGGACAGAATAACAACAAAAATATCCAGAAAATGCATTCCAAAAAAGTTGTAAATTGATTTGCATTTTAATGAGTGAAATAAGTATTTGATCCCCTATCAATCGGCAAGATTTCTGGCTCCCAGGTGTCTTCTATACAGGTAACGAGCTGAGATTAGGAGCACTCTCTTAAAGGGCGTGCTCCTAATCTCAGCTTGTTACCTGTATAAAAGACACCTGTCCACAGAAGCAATCAATCAGATTCCAATCTCTCCACCATGGGCAAGACCAAAGAGCTGTCCAAGGATGTCAGGGACAAGATTGTAGACCTACACAAGGCTGGAATGGGCTACAAGACCATCGCTAAGCAACTTGGTGAGAGGGTGACAACAGTTGGTGCGATTATTCGCAAATGGAAGAAACAAAAAAATAACTGTCAATCTCCCTCGGTCTGGGGCTCCATGTGAGGTCTCACCTTGTGGAGTTTCAATGATCATGAGAACGGTGAGGAACTCAGAACTACACGGGAGAATCTTGATCAATGATCTCAAGACAGCTGGGACGATAGTCACCAAGAAAACAATTGGTAACGCACTACACTGTGAAGGACTGAAATCCTGCAGCATCTGCAAGGTCCCCCTCCTCAAGAAAGAACATGTACAGGCCCGTCTGAAGTTTGCTAATGAACATCTAAATGATTCAGAGGAGAACTGGGTGAAAGTGTTGTGGTCAGATTAGACCAAAATCGAGCTCTTTGGCATCAACTCTACTCACAGTGTTTGGAGGAGAAGGAATGCTGCCTATGACTCCAAGAACACCATCCTAACCGTCAAACATGGAGGTGAAAACCTTATGCTTTGGGAGTGTTTTTCTGCTAAGGGGACAGGACAACTTCACTGCATCAAAGTGACAATGGATGGGGTCATGTACCATCAAATCTTGGGTGAGAACCTCCTTCTCTCAGCCAGAACACTGAAAATGGGTCATGGATGGGTATTCCAGCATGACAATGACCCAAAACACACGGCCAAGGCAACAAAGGAGTGGCTCAAGAAGAAGCACATTAAGGTCCTGGAGTGGCCCTAGCCAGTCTCCAGACCTTAATCCTATAGAAAATATGTGGAGGGAGCTGAAGGTTCGAGTTACCAAACGTCAGCCTCGAAACCTTAATGACTTAAAGAGGATCTTCAAAAGAGGAGTTGGACAAAATCCCTCCTGAGATGTGTGCAAACCTGGTGGCCAACTACAAGTCTGACCTCTGTGATTGTCGACAAGGGTTTTGCCACCAACTACTAAGTCATGTTTTGCGGAGGGGTCAAATTAATAATTTCACTCATTAAAATGCAAATCAATTTATAACTTTTTTTAAATGCATTTTTCTGGATATTTTTGTTGTTATTCTGTCTCGCACTGTTAAAATAAACCGACCATTAAAAATATAGACTGATCATTTTCTTTGTCAGTGGGCAAACATACAAAATCAGCAGGGGATCAAATACTTTTTTCCCTCACTGTATACAGGTGTGTGGATTCTCCCTCTAGTAGGTATCTGCATGTCAGGGAGTGTGTGCGCAGCATTGGAATGTCTATGGAATAAATTCTCAGTCACATGGAGTGTGTTGGAGTCAAATAAATCTGACCGGGAGTTGGGAAGTAGGAAGGCACAACCATTGTGCAGCACTACCAAGCATATGTGATGACTAAACATGGCTGCCCCCATGGTATATGTACTTAGAAACATCTTTCTTAAAGGAGAGGTACAGCCAAAGCTCGTTTGGCTGTACTTCTCTTGTGGATCACAGAAGTGCAGTTCATCCTGCACTCCTGTGCCCCCTTCTATCTAAGTAGCTTTGGGCCATGGTCACAAGCTCACCAATTTAGGATTAACAGCCTTGCAATGTGCGTGATAATGCCGAGGTACCTGAGGACAGAGCTGGAGTTGTGAATAATTTAGGTAATACAGCTTATCCCTGCACCCCTAAACGAGCATTTAAAGTGGTTGCAAATCCTTACATGCAGTGCATCCGAAAAGTACAGTATTCACAGCCCTTCACTTTTTCCACATTTTGTTATGTTACAGCCTTATTCCAACATGGATTAAATTCATTATTTTCATCAAAATTCTACAAACAATACCCCATAATGACAACGTGAAAAAAGTTTGTTTGAAATCTTTGCAAATTTATTGAAAATTAAAAAAATCACATGTACATAAGTATTCACAGCCTTTGCTCAATACTTTGTTGAAGCACCTTGGGCACCAATTACAGCCATTTTTTTTGTTTTTTTGAGGATGATGCTACAAGCTTGGCACACCTGTTTTTGGGCAGTTTCTCCCATCCTTCTTTGCAAGACCTCTCAAGCTCCATCAGGTTGGATGAGGAGCATCGGTGCACAGCCATTTTCAGATCTCTCCAGAGATGTTCAAGTCTGGGCTCTGGCTGGGCCACTCAAGGACATTCACAGAGTTGTCCCCTAGCCACTCCTTTGTTATCTTGGCTGTGTGCTTAGGGTCGTTGCCCTGTTGGAAGATGAACCTTTGCCCCAGTTTGAGGTCCAGAGCGTTCTGGAGCAGGTTTTCATCAAGGATGTCTCTATACATTGCTACGTTCATCTTTCCCTCCATCCTGAATAGTGTCCCAGTTCCTGCCGCTGAAAGACATCCCCACAGCATGATGCTGCCACCGCCATGCTTCACTGTAGGGATGGTATTGGCCAGGTGACGAGCGGTGCCTGGGTTCTTCCAGACATGACACTTGCCATTCTAGCCAAAGAGTTCAATCTTTGTTTCATCAGACCAGAGAATTTTGTTTCTGATGGTCTGAGAGTCCTTCAGTTGCCTTTTGGCAAACTCCAGGCGGGCTGTCATGTGCCTTTTACTGGGGAGTGGCTTCCGTCTAGCCACTCTTCTATACAGGCCTGATTGGTGGAGTGCTGCAGAGATGGTTGTTCTTCTGGAAGGTTCTCCTTTCTTCACAGAGAAATACTGGAGCTCTGTCAGTGACCATTGGGTTCTTGGTCACCTCCCCACTCCTGGTGGTTCCAAACTTCTTCCATTTATGGATAATGGAGGCCCTTCTACTTCTCTGGTGTGGCTCGAGGCACAGGTAGTATTTCTGAGACTACCTTGGAGGTCCTTCTCTTCAGTCTATTCCCTAAGTCCCTGAAATAATTTTTTAGGACTCTCCACTTTCCTCTAACTTTGTCATTGGTGCCAACGTACCATGACAGCTGGGCCCCCCCAGCCCCACCCAATAATATGTCCATCCGATCCACAATGTGTCGAACCTGAGCGCCTGGTAAACAACATACCGTTCTGCCAAAGACTTTGTGACAGATTGCCCTTTCTGTCCTTCTAATAATTGAGTCCCCCTACTACCAGAACCTTTCTAACTTTTCCGGTATCCCTGCCCCTCTGCTTACCGGAGCAGTCACTCCCCTGGCAGCTAGGGGAGGGTGCCTGCTCTAGCACTGCCAACCCTGAGCTGATATCCCCACCATCATGCAACTTGGCATATTTGTTGGGGTGTACCAACTTACGACTGGCCTCCCTAGCGCTCTTCCCTCTACCCCTTCTTCTAAATGTTACCCAGCTACCTACCCCTGGCTCCTGTGTCTTCATATCTCTACCCTCCTCTACACTGGACCCTGCCCCGCAATGTCCAAGCTCCTTTTCAGGTTGCCAATGCTTCTCAGTGTTGCCACCTAATTCTCCAGAACCAGGATCTGGGCTTCCAGAGAAACAACTCGCTCACATCTCGTACAGCAATATTCGCCCTTGAAAGGCTCATCAAGGAACGCATACATGGAGCAGGATGTGCACTGAGTGGCATCACCAATCCTGTTGGACATTTTACCCGCTATTCTAGTGGGGATAATAAGGAACGACTTGCTATTGGTACTCTACACAACTCCAAGTTCTCCTGGCGCTACAGCTACTCCAAGTTCCTCACAGTCACTCTCGGCACCCCGCGTCACTCTATGCACTCCAAATTACTACAAATAGTTATCCCGGTGCTCCAAGTTCCTATATTATGCTAATAATATTCCCAGTACCCAGTTAGTTTATTATGCAATTACTCCAGAACCCACGTTACTATATTATGCAAGTACTCCAAATTACTATATTATGCAATTAATACTCCCAGTGCGCTACGTTACTGTATACTCTAGGTACTCCCAGTAGCCCCAGGTACTCTCAGTACTCCCAGTTACTCCGGGTACTCTGTTACTCCCAGACACTAAAGGTATTCTCAGTTACTCCCAGGTACTTAAGGTACTCCCAGTTACTGTTACTCCTAGGTACTCTCATATGAAAAAAAAAAACAACTTTGTTATACACAATTACACAACCTGTCTGTGTTTCTTGTGCAGCTGCTCTGCTCCTCCTGCTCGGCCACCCCGTATGGCTTTTCAGCTGCTGCAGCCTCTCTTGGTCAGCCTGTCTCTCTCTGGTACCGCTTCTCCCAGTCAGACTATTACACCCCCGGGCCCCCCGCTGCCTCTCCTGATTAGCCTCGCCTCGTGCTTGTGGTCTCCCTATCAGCCCCTGCCACTTCTCCCAATCAGCTCAGCCATCCGACTCCCGGTCCATGCCGCCTCTCACAGTCAGGTCAGTCCTCCTGGTCTCCCTCTCCAACTTTCACTCAGCTCAAACACAGCATGTCTCTCTCCCTTCACAGTGATATTGTTTATAACTTTGCACTGTGGAAGAAACAAGAAGTGTATAGCAGTGTATAAAGGGTGTTCATCCAGAATTTGTAGTGTTAACGTGGTCGCAGGTACGTCTTGTTTCTGAGGTCAGTGAGCAGACCTGAACCTAGTCGCTCTCCCCCACCTTGTGTCTGTGTGCCCCATGTTGGCATTGTGTCCTCCGTAGCATTTGCAGTAGCAGAGCAGTGTAGGACTGGTCATAAGAGTGATTACTTTGATGCAGTTGGCCAGCTTAGACATGTATTGCATTATGTGTGAAATAAAAATCCCTGTTTTTCATTGCATAGTTTCCTGGAAAGGGTGTATAACAGTGTGCAGAGGGTTCATCCAGAATTTGCACTGTGAGGGCCCACTGCATGGGGAAGCATCTTCAACTTTCAGGGCACAGTTGCAGCTAAGTGTGAGACCTGTGCATGGGAGAGGCACTGAGAGATTGTTCCTGCTGCAGAGCCAATCATTGCCTCTGCCTCACACAGATCCCGCTTCACGTTTTGTCCATTATCTCTAAATAATGCCCACCGTCATTGGTGTTCCTGGGCCCCATTGTTGGTGTCAGTGGGGGGAACTGTGCCCCATTGTTGGTGTCTTTGGTAGGAATTGTGCCCCATCGTTGGTATCATTGGGCCCCATTGTTGGTGTTATTGATAGGAATTGTGCCCCATTGTTGGTGGTTATTGATAGGAATGGTGCCCTATCGTTGGTATCACTGAGCCCCATTGTTGGAGTTATTGGTAGGAACTGTGCCCCATCTTTGGTGGTTATTGGTAGGAATTGTGCCCCATAATTGATGTTATTGGTAGGAAATGGGCCCCGTTGGTGGTTATTGGTAGGAATTGTGCCCCATAATTGATGTCATTGATAGGAAATGGGCCCCCTTGGTTATTGGTAGGAATTGTGCCCCATAATTGGTGTCATTGAGCCTCATTGTTAGTGTCAGTGGCAGGCACTATGCCCTACTGGTGTCATTTGTAGGAATTGTGCCTCATCGTTGTATGTAATAAGACATTTGAATACTCTTTTATTATAAACTATACACGTTTTTAGTTTTGCTTGAGCAGTGCCCTAAAAAGTCTACCCTTTGCCTTAAATACCACCTGAAAAACTGATGTGGCTTCACATAGGCAATCCTATTTTGTAGCCTCAAAGCTGTAAATTTGTAGGGTGAGATCGTCTAAGGCAGGGGTCTACAAACTTTCTAAGCAAAGGGCCAGTTTACTGTCCTTCAGACCTTAAGGGGGGGCCAGACTCTGGCCATTGGGAGTAGAAAATTTGTCAGCATCAGTTGGAGTAAACCATGCCCCATCTTTGGTGTCATTGATAGGATGTGTGCCCCATCATTGATGTTATTGGTAGGAATTGTGCCCAATTGTTGGTGGTTATTGATAGGAATTGTGCCCCATAATTGGTCTCATTGAGCCCCATTGTTAGTGCCAGTGGGAGTAAATATGTACCATTGTTGGTGTCATTGGTAGGAATTGTGCCCCATCGTTGATGTCATTGGTAGGAATTGTGCCCTATCATTGGGCCCCATTGTTGGTGTCAGTGGAAAGAACTGCTCTATCGTTGGGTGTCATTGGTACAAATTGTGCCCCATTGCTGGTGTCGTTGGGAGGAATTGTGCACTTTTGCTGGTGTCAGTGAAGTAAATTGTGCCCCAAGGGCTGGATTAAAGCAAGCAAAGTGCCACATCCGGCCCCCGGGCTGCATTTTGGAGACCACTGATCTAGGGCAATGCTGCTTCTGACTGCTAGTCTCATCAGATTTGGGGTGAGAATTGGCGATGTCACTACTGTGCTGCTCACTGTTCTCGTTGCTGGAGAGAAAGCTGTACCTGAGGACCTACAGTGCAAGAATCTCCCTGTTTCTGCTAAATTCGCTCCGTACCTTTGTGATTCCTCCACCTCTTATGCTGCTTCCTGAATATATCCTCACTAGTCAAAATCGTACTGGCTCCAACATGAGAAAACAAAGCCCTGTCTCTGCCAAGATGGCTGCCTTTACACAGAGGCACAGTGCAGAACTAGGCATGGAATCAGCCCTAGGCAACCTAAATGCAATAGGCTACGACTAAGGCTGTTGCCGAAATGCGTCAGCTGTTTTGCTTGTCACTTCATGTAACCAACCATTAAAATCGCCATATGGACTACAGAGTTGCCAGCCCAATCCTTTTACTACCCTAAATGCAATATTTGTGGCTAAATACCCCTTCCTTGAAAAGGGAAAAAAAAAATCACTTGCTGATGTTAAAATTGAACTTTGTATCATAAAATCGTAAACTAAAACAAAAATAATTAAAAAAATTATTCAAAAAATGGTTTAACCACCTCCCGTCCGCCGTATAGTAAAATGACAGCAGGCGGGATCCCCTCTCGTTCTGGGACAAGGTCATATGATGTTGCCCCAGTGTCACCGTTCTCACGCGCGCGACCCAATCTCCGTAAAGAGCCGAAGATGTGGCTCTTTACCCATGTGATTGGCTGTGTCCAATCAGAGCTGATCACATATTTTTTTTTCCAAATTTTTTTTTTTTTAGCAAAAAATAAAAAACCCAGCGGTGATTAAATACCACCAAAAAAAAGCTCTATTTGTGTGAAAAAAAAATGATAAGAATGTCATATGGGTACAATGTTTTGCTTTACCACGCAATTGTCATTCAAAGTGCGACAGCGCTGAAAGCTGAAAATTGGCCTGGGCAGGAAGGGGGTATGAGTGCCCGGTATTGAAGTGGTTAAAAGAGATACTTAACATTAGGGCTGCAACTAACGATTATTTTCATAATCGATTAGTTGGCCAACTATTGTTTCGATTAATCGGTTAATAATCTTAAAAAAAAAGTGTGGTGTATAATTTAGTTAATATGTAAAGTTTTAAAAAAAGGCAATTTATTCTTAAATAGCTCTATGCAGTGGTAAATAAAAATAGCCAACTATATAGTTAGGGAGCAAAATATCTAATCCACTCTGAGAATAACAGGCAGAAGAGATATACTGTGTATATACTATAAGAGGAGATATACTGTATATACTATTAGAGGAGAGATAAGAACGTTCGTTCGATTTTCTAATCGTTAGTGGGGTCAAATCGGCGTTCATTTTCAACCACAGTAATGGGAAAATTTGGAAATAATAAAAAACTTCTTGGTGAAAGGAATTATCAGACAGTGTATGTGGTTTTCGTTCAGAAATTACAATTATTTTAAAAACCAGTGAAAATTTCAAACATTCTTTCATTCATCGAATGTGCAAAGATTTTTCGTCTGAATATTCTCATATGAAAATTGATCCGTGTGGCCAGCATAAGGCTCGGTACACACCTATGCAGTTTGCTTTTGATCTGTTTCTGCAGTGCTCTTTTCTGTGCGTTTTGATTTTTCCGCACGTGATTTTGCTGTGATTTGCGTTTTTGCATGTTTTTTGGCCAATTTGTTGTTGGGCAGATTAAAAAACACAAATTGCTGCAAAAACGCATTACATGTTTTTCTGCAGCTTCTCAATTGAAGTATGTTGAACCAAAAAAGCACTGTTTTGCGTTAAAAAAAGTCACTGACGCTTTCCAAATACGCAGCGGCTGAAAAAGCATAGCTGTGAATGTGTCCCATAGGAAACCATGTAAATGAACTGTAGTGCGTTTCTGCAAAAAGCACCAAAAAACACATAGATGTGAACCAGGTGTAAGACGTTTAGTAACATAATGGGGTAAAAAAAACGAATATTAGCCCTTTATAATACAAAAAAAGCAAATAATCACTACTGTAAGGGGTTAATTTTTTTTTTTTTACTGTAGAACTGTGAAAGAAATAGTTACAGTAGCGATCATTTGCTCTTTTTGTACTATAAAGGGCTAATTTTAGTTTTTTTTTTAACCACATTATGTTACTGGCCGATTAATCGATTATGAAAATAGTAATCGATTATTTTCATAATCGATTAGTTGTCGATTAATCGATTAGTTGTTTCAGCCCTACTTAACATATACAGTATTATCTAACACACGTGTCAAACACAAGGCCCGCTCCAGGTCGTTTCATGTGGCCCTCTATGCATTGCAAACCCCTAAACCCTGCACTCTGTACATAACGCGCCTCTGAACTCTGCGCTCTGTACGTAACGCGCCTCGGAACTATGCACTCTGTACGTAGCGCACCTCTGAACTCTATACTCTGTACGTAGCGCACCTCTGAACTCTGTGCTCTGTACGTAGCGCACCTCTGAACACTGCGCTCTCTGCGTAACGCACCTCTGAACCCTGCGCTATGTACATAGCGCACCTCTGAAATCTGTGCTCTGTACGTAGCGCACCTCTGAACTCTGTACGTAGCGCACCTCTGAACTCTGCGCTTTGTACGTAGCGCACCTCTAAACTCTGTACGTAGCGCATCTCTGAACTCTGCGCTCTGTATGTAGCGCATCTCTGAACTCTACGTAGCAAACCTCTGAACCCTGCGCTCTGTACGCAGTGCACCTCTGAACTCTGTGCTATGTACGTAGTGCACTGCTGAACTCTGTGCTCTGTACGTAGCGCACCTCTGAGCTGTGCACTCTGTACGAAGTGCACCTCTGAACTCTGCATGTGGCGCACCTGTGAACTCTGTGCTCTGTACGTAGTGCACCGTTGAACTCTGTGCTCTGTACGTAGTGCATGGCTGAACTCTGTGCTCTGTACGTAGTGCACCGCTGAACTCTGTGCTCTGTACGTAGTGCACCGCTGAACTCTGTGCTCTGTACATAGCGCACCTCTGAACCCTGCGCTCTGTACGTAGTGCACCTCTGAACTCTGCGCTCTGTATGTGGTGCACCTCTAAACTATGAGCTCTGTACATAGCACGACTTTGAACTCTGTACTTAGCGCACCTCTGAACTCTGTACGTAGTGCACCTCTGAACTCTGTACGTAGCGCACCTCGGAACCCTGCGCTCTGTAGGTAGTGCACCTCTGAACTCTGTACGTAGTGCACCTCTGAACTCTGCGCTCTGTACGTAGTGCACCTCTGAACTCTGTACATAGTGCACCTCTGAACTCTGTGCACCACTGAACTCTGTACGTAGCGCACCTCCGAACTCTGCTCTCTGTACGTAGCGCACCTCTGAACTCTGTGCTCTGTATGTAGCGCACCTCTGAACTCTACGTAGCGCACCTCTGAACCCTGCGCTCTGTACGTAGTGCACCTCTGAACTCTGTGCTATGTACGTAGTGCATCTCTGAACTGTGCGCTCTGTATGTGGCACACCACTGAACTCTGTACGTAGCGCACCTCCGAACTCTGCGCTCTGTATGTGCCGCACCACTGAACTCTGTACGTAGCGCACCTCCGAACTCTGTGCTCTGTATGTAATGCACCCCTGAACTCTGTACATAGCACACCCTTCTCTCTGTACGTAGTGCACCTCTGAACTCTGTGCTATATACTTAGTGCACCTCTGAACTCTGTGCTCTGTACGTAGTGCACCGCACGTAGCGCACCTCTGAACCCTGCGCTCTGTACATAGGGCACCTCTGAACTCTGTGCTCTGTATGTGCCACACCACTGAACTCTGTACGTAGCGCACCTCCGAACTCTGTACGTAGCGCACCTCTGAACCCTGTGCTCTGTACGTAGCGCACCTCTGAACCCTGTGCTCTGTATGTAGCGCACCTCTGAACTCTGCGCTCTGTACGTAGCGCACCTTTGAACTCTGCGCTCTGTACGTAACGCACCTCTGAACTCTGTGCTCTGTATGTGCCGCACCACTGAACTCTGTACGTAGCGCACCTCCGAACTCTGTGCTCTGTATGTAATGCACCCCTGAACTCTGTACATAGCACACCCTTCTCTCTGTACGTAGTGCACCTCTGAACTCTGTGCTATATACTTAGTGCACCTCTGAACTCTGTGCTCTGTACGTAGTGCACCGCACGTAGTGCACCTCTGAACCCTGCGCTCTGTACATAGGGCACCTCTGAACTCTGTGCTCTGTATGTGCCACACCACTGAACTCTGTATGTAGCGCACCTCCGAACTCTGTACGTAGCGCACCTCTGAACCATATGCTCTGTACGTAGCGCACCTCTGAACCCTGTGCTCTGTACGTAGCGCACCTCTGAACTCTGCACTCTGTACATAGCGCACCTCTGTGCTCTGTATGTAATGCACCCCTGAACTCTGTACATAGCGCACCCTTGAACTCCACACATAATGCACTCATGATATTTATTGCACCTATTCTCTGAGAAAAAAAGCCCTGTATAAATGTATATAGTCTTACTGTGCAACTGGCCCTTTGAGGACAACCATAATGCTGATTCGGCCCCAATGAAATTGAGTTTGACACTTCTGATCTAACACCATGCTGATTACATGACAGCCCTGTAGTTTACATTCCTTTTAACACCTGTTCCTCTCTGCTATAATTCTCAGGCTGAAGAGCCAATCCTAGGCAATATGTAAAGCTAAACAAAAAAGCAATTGTAACTGTGCAACCTTCCTCATAAAACATTTACAACCATTTAAAAGTAAGTTTGTTATTTGCCTATTTAGGACAAAGCAGTGGGGTCACCCAACCGCTCCCTAAACATGGGGAGAGTCAAAGGGAGAGTCCTTTGTAAACTCTGAGCTCACACAAGGTTTTGCTCTGGCAGGTGGAGTTTGGAGGGTATGACATTGGGCTGTATTTCCAAGAGAGGAGTGGGGAGGATATAATATCAGGCAGCAGGAGGGCAAAGGGCATGACAACGGGCAGTATGTGCAGGAGAAGAATATTGAGGACATGACAGTGAGCAAGTATGCACAGGAGAGGAGCGCAGGGGGTATGACAATTGGCAGTATGTGTTGGAAAGAAGTGCAGACAATACAACAGCGGGAAGTATATAAAGGATAGAAGTGCAGAGAAATGCAAGAAAGGGGTTTGGGAAGTATGACAGTGGGCAGAAGGTGCAAGAAATGAGTGCAGAGGATATGATGGTAGGCAGTACATGAAGGAAAGGAGTTCAGAAAGTAAGACTGTGGAAGTATGTGCAGGGGAAAGGAGTGAGCAGGAAATATAATGGAAGGATGTGCAGTAGAAGGTTGCAGAGGGTATGACATTGGGAATTATGTTCAGGAAAGGAGTGCAGAGAGTATGACAGTGGGCACTATGTGCACGAAAAGGAGTGGGGTGGGTATTGGCACTGGG
The DNA here is from genome assembly GCF_042186555.1 of Aquarana catesbeiana. Lineage (NCBI taxonomy): Eukaryota > Metazoa > Chordata > Amphibia > Anura > Ranidae > Aquarana > Aquarana catesbeiana. Next base: position 30,421,579 of record NC_133332.1, read on the forward strand.
CAGAACATGCAGGAAAGGAGTGCAAAGAGTAAGATGGGGGGAAGAATTACAGGATAGGAGTTCTGAGGATATGATGGTGGGAAGTATGACAATGAGCAGTATGTGCAGAAAAAGTGTTTGAAGAGTAAGACTGTGGGAAGTATGAAAAATATGTGCAGGAGTGCAGAGGATATGTTGACGGGGAGTAGAGAGAAGGAGACAAGTGCCTAGAGCAGCCTTTCTCAATCGCGATGCCGCCTGAGGTCCTCAGGGCTGCCATCTTTGTAGAGAAAGGCGGTCAGATGACAGCGGACTCCCGATCCCCAGACCCTTTAAAAAAGAGTTGGGGACTTCTTTTTCTGATTTTTCACGGGTAGGGCAGCCCAACCCGCAAAAACGCAGGGAAAGAAGTCCTCAACCTTTTTTTTTTTTTTTTTAAATGGCACCACACCAAAAACACATACAGTGCCTTGAAAAAGTATTCACACCCCTTGCAAATTTTCCACATTTTGTCATGTTACAACCAAAAACGTAAATGGATTTTATTTGGATTTTATGTAATAGACCAACACAAAGTGGCACATAATTGTGAAGTGGAAGGTGGAAGGAGAATGATAAATGGTTCTCAAATTTTTTTACAAATAAATATCTGAAAAGTGTAGCGTGCATTTGTATTCAGCCCCCTTTACTCTGATACCCCTAACTAAAATCTAGTGAAACCAATTGCCTTCAGAAGTCACCTAATTAGTAAATAGAATCCACCTGTGTGTAATTTAATCTCAGTATAAATACAGCTGTTCTGTGAATCCCTCAGAGGTTTTTTAGAGAACCTTAGTGAACAAACAGTATAATGAAGGCCAAGGAACACACCAGACAGGTCAGGGATAAAGTTGTGGAGAAGTTTAAAGCAGTGTTAGGTTATAAAAAACTGACAGGCTGGGCAAGGAGAGCGTTAATCAGAGAAGCAGCCAAGAGGTCCATGGTAACTCTGGAGGAGCTGCAGAGATCCACAGCTCAGGTGGGAGAATCTGTCCACAGAACAACTATTAGTCGTGCTCTCCACAAATCTGGCCTTTATGGAAGAGTGGCAAGAAGAAAGCTATTGTTGAAAGAAAGCCATAAGATGTCCCATATGCAGTTTGTGAGAAGCCACATGGGGACACAGCAAACACCTGGAAGAAGGTGCTCTGGTCAGATGAGACCAAAATTGAACTTTTTGGCCTAAAAGCAAAACGCTATGTGTGGTGGAAAACTAACACTGCACATCACTCTGAACACACCATCCCCACCGTGAAACATGGTGGTGGCAGCATCATGTTGTGGGGATGCTTTTCTTCAGCAGGGACAGAGACGCTGGTCAGAATTGATGAGCAGATGGATGGAGCCAAATACAAGGCAATCTTAGAAGGAAACCTGTTATGCCGCGTACACACGGCCGGACTTTCCGACAGAAAAAGTCCGATGGGAGCTTTTGGTCGGACATGTGTATGCCCCATCGGACTTTTTCTCTCGGCATTTCCGATGGACTCAGATATAGAACATGTTCTAAATCTTTCCTTCGGAAATTCTGACGGAGTTTAGCCCGTTCGCAAGTCCGCTCGTGTGTACGGGGCATAAGAGTCTGCAAAAGACTTGAGACTGGGGCGGAGGTTCACCTTCCAGTAGGACAATGACCCTAAACATAAAATGGAATAGTTTCAATCAGGGGTAGGCAACCTGGGGCCCTCCAGCTGTTGTGGAACTATATTTCCCATGATGCATGGCAAGGCTGGCAGTTACAATTATTCCCAGAGGCATGATGGGACTTGTAGTTCTGCAACAGCTGGAGGGCCCCAGGTTGCCTACCCCTGGTTTAGATCAAAGCATATTCATGTGTTAAAATGGCCCACTTAAAGTTCAGACCTAAATCCAATAGAGAATCTGTGACAAGACTTGAAAACTGCTGTTCACAGACGCTCTCCATCCAGTCTGACAGAGCTTGAGCTATTTTGCAAAGAAGAATGAGCAAAAATATCACTCTCTAGATGTGCAAAGCTGGTAGAGACATCCCCAAAAAGACTTGCAGCTGTAATTGCAGTGAAAGTCGGTTCTACAAAGTATTGACTCAGGGGGGCGCTATACAATTGCACGCCACACTTTACACATATTTATTTGTAAAAAATGTTGAAAACCATTTATTATTTTCCTTCCACTGCACAATTATGTGCCACTTTGTGTTGGTCTATCACATAAAATCCCAATAAAATACATTTATGTTTTTGGTTGTAACATGACAAAATGTGGAAAATTTCAAGAGATGTGAATACTTTTTCAACTGTAGTCATTGACAATGTATTGGGTACCATTAAGAATTAATGGCACCCCTGCACATCTGTTAAAGAGCAGCACATTTGCCTGCGTATCAGGAACATGCGTGATTTTGCACGTGTTCTGTGACACACGGTAACAAGAACCAAGTCTGAGGCCCCATTCACACCTGAGTGTTTTGTAGCTTGAAGCCTGAAGCTACAAAATGCTGGAGGAGAAAAAATCAATTATTCAATTCAATTCAATTATCACTCCAAAACCCCTGAAGCCAGAAGCTCCAAAACGCCTGAAGCTCAAACAAGTTCTGGAACTTTTTTTTTCTGCTTTTTACATTGGTGACCTTTTGACCTGTGCAAAATCACATCAAAATTGCAACAAAAATGCCGTAAAAAAGCGCTGCAAAAATTGCGGTAAAAGCGCGCGACTTTCTGCCTGAAAATGCTACACTCAGGTGTGAATGGGGCCTTAGACTGGGGTGCCCGAAACTGAAAATACTTTGACTGGAAAAAGCATGAGAAACACTGGCCAAGGGTATGACAGTGGGTAGCATGTGCAGGAAAAGATTGGGGTTAGTAAGACAGAGGAAGATGCAAGAGCGTGATGCAGAAGGTATGACGATGAGAAGTAATGACAGTAGGAAGTATTTGCAGAAAACAAGTGCAGAGTGTTCACCTGCAGGAAGTATGTGCAGATGAGTGAAAAAGGTATGACAGTAGGAAGTATTTGCAAGAGATGAGTGTGGAGGGTTCGGCTGGGGGAAGTATGTGCAGGAGAGGATAGCACAAGATATGACAGTAGGAGGTATTTGCAGGAGACGAGTGTGGAGGGTTTGGCTGCAGGAAGTATTTGCAGGAGATGCGTGAAGAAGCTATGACAGTAGGAAGTATTTGCAGGAGATGAGTGCAGAAGGTATGAAAGTAGGAAGTATTTGCAGGAGATGAGTGTGGAGGGTTCGGCTGCAGGAAGTATGTGCAGGAGATGAGTGAAGAAGCTATGACAGTAGGAAGTATTTGCAGGAGATGAGTGCGGAGGGTTTGGCTGCAGGAAGTATGTGCAGGAGAGGATTGCAGAAGGTATGACAGTAGGAAGTATTTTGCAGGAGATGAGTGTGGAGGGTTCGGTTGCGGGAAGTATGTGCAGGAGAGGATTGCACAAGATATGACAGTAGGAAGCATTTGCAGGAGACGAGTGTGGAGGATTTGGCTGCAGGAAGTATGTGCAGGAGATGAGTGCAGAAGGTATGAAAGTAGGAAGTATTTGCAGGAGATGAGTGTGAAGGGTTCGGCTGCAGGAAGTATGTGCAGGAGATGAGTGAAGAAGCTATGACAGTAGGAAGTATTTGCAGGAGACGAGTGCGGAGGGTTTGGCTGCAGGAAGTATGTGCAGGAGAGGATTGCAGACGGTATGACAGTAGGAGGTATTTTCAGGAGATGAGTGCGGAGGGTTCGGCTGCGGGAAGTATGTGCAGGAGAGGATTGCAGAAGCTATGACAGTAGGAAGTATTTTGCAGGAGATGAGTGCGGAGGGTTCGGTTGCGGGAAGTATGTGCAGGAGAGGATTGCACAAGATATGACAGTAGGAGGTATTTTCAGGAGATGAGTGAAGAAGCTATGACAGTAGGAAGCATTTGCAGGAGACGAGTGTGGAGGATTTGGCTGCAGGAAGTATGTGCAGGAGGTATGAAAGTAGGAAGCATTTGCAGGAGATGAGTGCGGACGGTTCGGCTGCGGGAAGTGTGTGCAGGAGATGAGTGAAGAAGCTATGACAGTAGGAAATATTTGCAGGAGACGAGTGTGGATGGTTCGGCTGCGGGAAGTATGTGCAGGAGATGAGTGTGGAGAGTTCGGCTGCGGGAAGTATGTGCAGGAGATGAATGTAGAAGGTATGATAGGTGAATTTGACCATTTTCCATTAAAAAAATGCCCTTTAAAAATACGCAGAACAGATCGAGACCTTGTCCAACTTTTTTTTAATAATCCTTGACAGACATGAATGTGTTTTCTTGGAGATGCTAACAGACAACAACCTGCACAACTGTTCAACACACGGACACCATCTTAAGCCAGAGCTTAGAACAGACAGGACACCATACCTTCCATCCCACCTACTAAAGGATGTGATACAACAAAGCAAAAGAGGAGAAAAGAAAACAAATCAGATTTCCTTCATCAAATCGTCCCGCAGTAAAGTAACACAGCCTCCGTGAGCTGACACCGTATAAACACATGACGGGACGAGAAGCACAAGCACTGCTATGTACACGCGTGTACAGAGAGTTCAGCCTTGCAGAGCTGTATGTACAGTCAGCCAAGATGCTGGGACCCGCGAAGTGAGCGCACGGGGGGCAGAGCGTGTGAGATCAGAAGATGCCGCCTTCCTCATACTCCACCAGATACTGGGTATTCCCTTCTGCGGTGACCCGCTTGGCCAGCACGCGCATTCCCTGCTCCACAGTTTCTGACCAATCGCAACCTTCTGAAGAGGAAGAGGATGAGGGCCGAGGAGGAGAGGTTGAAGTCTTGCTGGGAGAGGCGACCGGGGCTGATGAGTCCAAAACTTCAGACAGCAGGGTGGAACCTTCTGAGATGGCAGGAGTCACCTCGCTGAAACACAAATAACACAGGAGTGAGAAAACAGCTAAATGGGTTCATATAACCAGGCAAAGCATGAGACGTGGTCATTCTCAACCTCCTGCTCCTGTAGGAAAGAAGTAGTCTGTAATGAGGAGATAGGAACCCCAACCCAGAAGACAATATAATGATAATCATGCTGTGCTGCTTGCTTTGTTACTCATTGTGTGCAAACTATATGTAAGTCCAATCACCAAAATCTCATACAAACGTTACCATGGTTAAGCTGAACACAGGAATTTACTACAAATTGCACCCCCCAGGATGCAAGTTAAAGTCGTTCCAAAGGCAGAAGGTTTTTTACCTTAAAGTGGTTGTCAAGCCACTTCATGCTGTTTATACCATCCTGCCTGTTTAATACCCCTATGTGCCCCTGTGCCGGTGTTTTATAAAAATAAGCAGTACTTCACCAGTTTTCAGAGCGCCGATCGCCACTCACCTGACCCGCCGCCTCTCTCCTCTCCCCGTCTGACAGCTGAAGCGGGCGGGGCCGGGGATTCCCCTCGCTGACGTCAGTCGGGAGGGGAGGAGCAGAGAGCCGGCGGGTCACGTGAACAGCGATCGGTGCTCTGAAAACTGGTAAAGAACGGCTTATTTTTATAGAACACAGGGGCACATAGGAGTATTAAACAGGCAGGATGGTGTAAAATATTAACTGCAACTTCAGCAGCAAGATGGGAGGGGGGCAGGCAGTGACACAGGAGCAGACAGGCAGGGAGGGGAGGGGGGAGAGGACGGAGGAGAGAACAGGAGAGCTGCGGATGACAGAGGCACGTAAACTGACCACAGTGTCAGGGCTCAGCAGCCATGATACTCTGTGGTCAGTTTACAGGGGAATGTATAGCCAGGCAGGATCAGCCAGGTTTTTTAGGTGTTACAAGGGGCCAAATTACACAGCACAAGCACTGGGCAGTATAACATGTTTTAAGAGAACAACAATATTTTTTTGTTTTAGGTTAACAAACGCTTTACTGCATTCTATGCAATAAAGTAGAACTATAGACAAAACATTTTTTTTCATTTTTGATAGCATAAGGGAGTTATAACCCGTCAGATTTTATTTTCAATCTGTGTACCATTGGTGAGATTTAATCTCACTTCCTGTCCTATAACCAAAACAGGTAGTGATAAATCTCTGCAAATAAGGGGAATTGCTTGAGGCAATTGCCCCAGGTTATCAGAACTAATGTCCCCATGGGAAGATTTCCCCTCTATTACTTTTCTGGGGACAACCCAAAACTTGGAGTTTCTTTTACTTTCACTTTCAATGATAAGGGTAAACAGGACAAATAGAGAGGGGGGGATCTCCCTAATGGGGGCACAGACCGCAATAAAAACTGACAAGCATTCTAATCCCTCTCCATTCTATCCAAAACAAAAAACAAAGTTTTGCCTTTTGTTATACTTTGAGGTATAAAACCTTCTGCATGCAGCTACCCCCCCCCCCCCCCCCCCCCCCCCATACTTACCTGAGCCTGATCTCAATGCAGCAATGTGCACGAGAGCAGAGGCACTCTCAGCTCCCTCCTCATTGGCTCAGAGACAGTAGAAGGACCCATTGGCTGCCAGTGCTGTCAATCACAGCCAGTGAGGAGGGAGCAGGGGGCGGGGCCAAGCCACACTCTGTGTGTCAACGGACGCACAGAGCTTGCTCAGGAGTGAGCCCCACACGAGTGCCTCCATAGCAATCGGCTTGTTGGGGGCACTCGCCGGGAGGGAATGGTTTGAGCCAGGAGCGCAAGAGGGGGACCTGGGAAGAGGAGGATCAGGGCTGCTCCGTGAAAAAACCATTACACAGAGCAGGTAAGTATGACATATTTGTCATTAAAAAAAATCTTTTTGTTCCTTTACAATCACTTTAAGGAAAAAGTTGTAATTATAACCGTATTCCTTGCTCAGGCAGACATCCAGTGCTCACCTCTTCTCTCTGATGTCCAGGTTGTGGGCGGGCCCTCATCATCCTCACATACAATGCAGGACTATTGGTCTTGCATTGAATGCAATGATGTCACAACATGATCTCTGGCCTGAGTGCCGAAGAGAAGAGACTTCAGGGGACTCGTTGCACAGCATGTTGAAAGCCTCCCCGAGTAATGAATAAGGTAAAGGCAAATAAATTGTGCACTTTGCAAGTGCAGTTGCTCCAAAGCTTAGTAAATGAGGTAAAGCTTCAATATACAAAGAATACCCAATCACATGCAAGGGAAAAAAAATGAATTTTTGCTTGCACATGATTGGATGTTGGAAGTCAGCAGCGCTCCCCCTCATTTACTAAGCTCTGGAGCAACTTCACTTGCAAAAGTGCTCCCTCTATTTGCCTTTAGTAAATCACCCCCTAGACTTTACAAGCATTTAACCCTTGCAGTGCAGGGGGAAGGGGGCCCATTGCCATTGAAGCCCCCCAGAGTGGGGCTTCAATGTCATAAAGTAATTTTCAATATTTTTAAATCTGCAGCTTTTATTACAATAATAGCGGATGATCCTGACATGAAGGGTATTGCTATTGCTTGCAGCATGCAGTCATCTTATAGTCTGTATAAATCTTTACCTGGACTGCAGAGAAGCAGCTACAGATCCGGAGGTGTTGGCAGAGGGGTGAAAAGAGGCGAACATCCGAATCGGATGGCTAAAACAGAAATGAAGTCATTATGAGGTGGACATGGCATTGACAAGGGATAAGATGTACACAAAAATAAAACACATCATCAGAAGCACGGGGCTGCATTCCCCAACGCAAGGAAAAGAAAATATCTTTGTTTTCTATTCAATTCAATTCAAAAACGAATGTGCTGCCTCGGTGTGCACTGAAAAAATAGGAGAGGTTGCATTTTTGTTCAGCTTGTTGTAATACAACAGCGCATGGTAAAAGCAGAGAAGAAGCGAAAAAAAGGGGGAAAAGCCTATAAAAAGCACTGCCATGTATACTAAAAAATGCTTTGCGGCACAACACAATGTAAAATCGCATGCCAGCATATCTTTGGATTATTTGTTTAATGTTTCTATTGAGGTACAGGAAATTGTACTCAAAAAGTATGAAACGTATCAAAAAAAGTGAATGTAACAAAACATCACACAATTTCTATATTCATTCTATAAATCTCTATTCCTAATCATAAACAATATATGAAATTGTGAACAACCATTCCAAAAATTTCAAAAATAGCAATAAAGGAAATCTCAAACAGGGAGTGGGAAAACATCCTCAAGGAGCCAAACATTTGTGCAGTTGTGCTAATGTTCTAAGGAATGTCCTGATAGGAGGAGAGCACAGTGACAGAGTGACATTGATACTTTGCTTCTCCTTCACTGTCCTATGGAGAACTAGGGGTGGGACAAGACCTAGTTCTATAACAGTGGTGGCTGGTGCTCAAAATTTTTTTTTTGGGGGGGGGGGGGGGGGGGGTTTGGGCGCAAAAAAAAAAAAATCATCAATTGCAGCCACTGTGCCATCAAACGCTGCCACTGTGCCCATCAAACGCTGCCACTGTGCCCATCAAACGCTGCCACTGTGCCATCAAACGCTGCCACTGTGCCCATCAAACGCTGCCACTGTGCCATCAAAAGCTGCCACTGTGCCATCAAACGCTGCCACTGTGCCCATCAAACGCTGCCACTGTGCCATCAAACGCTGCCACTGTGCCCATCAAATGCTGCCACTGTGCCCATCAAACGCTGCCACTGTGCCCATCAAACGCTGCCACTGTGCCATCAAACGCTGCCACTGTGCCCATCAAACGCTGCCACTGTGCCATCAAACGCTGCCACTGTGCCCATCAAACGCTGCCACTGTGCCCATCAAACGCTGCCACTGTGCCATCAAACGCTGCCACTGTGCCCATCAAACGCTGCCACTGTGCCATCAAACGCTTCATCGTGTTCCAGTTCCTGTCTGGTGATCCACAGTCATCTGCTTCCTGCAAACCTCAGCTGTCAATGCCTGTTCCACCGGCCCTCATGCCACTCTATGTCTTCACACCTCCTGTCATCACTATCAGGGGTGTTGGACAAGACGTGCAAGAGAAGCCCCTTCTACAGCTCGATCTCCACCAGGTATGTGACACTGACAGTGCTTGACTGAGAAGGATGGAGCGCCCAGTGTCTGAAATATTGCAACTCTTGGTGGAAGAATACAAACGTTTATTGAAAGTCTGAGAACAGATCAAGCCAAGGCGTTTGAGGGAAATTGCCTTCCTGTTCTTCAGGGTTGCTTGTGCGTGCTAATGGAGATAAAGGGACCTTTGCCTATGCATTACACAAGCCGTCATTTGCCATAAATAAGTTTTGTTACTACTGCGAAGTCCATCCATCTCCATTAGCACATGTTAGCAGCCCTGAAAAATGGGGAGGCAATTCCCCCGAAACGCGCTGGCTCGATCTGTACATTCTCACACTTTCAATAAACGTTTGTATTCTTCCACCAAGGGTTGCAATATTTCGGACACAGCTGCTTCCTTCTCATTCAAGCATTGGTTGTACTGAAGCAACAGCTTCGTTATACCAGTAAGGTAGCAGCCCAAACCTCCAAAGTGAGATCAACACCACCACTTACCCGTGGAAACACCTAATACCTATCGGTAACCATTTAAACCAGTCCAGCGCAGTCTCTAGCCCAAACTGGCCTTTCGGACAGGCAAAGCTCCAAAACTTCTGCACAGTTTTGGAGGTCTCTACTGAGCCCCCACCTCCATGTATTCCTATTGGCCCATGGGCAGCCCCACTGGTTAACAGGAGTTCACAGTAGACAGGACAGGATGGACAAGGAAGTGCCAAAACTTTGCTTAGCAGAGAGGCCTACAATTTGGCTGTGAAATGAAGGTTGGGGGGGGAGGGGGGGTATGAGCACCTCTAAGTACCTGTGCTTCATACCTGTACCAGTTTTTCTATCTCCCTCTTCAGGAGGAAGAAGATTATAGCCGAATTGTTTTACAACTGATAAAAAAAAACACATCTGTATCTCTCACCTCTGCAGGCAGCGTGCGCCGGTGCGTCTGAAGTTGTAGGTGCTGCCGCGGTATCCCACATACTCTTGGTTAGGACTGATTGGATTTTGTATCGCATCCTGCAACAAAGACAGACAACTTGTTGAAGATGAATGTGACCAGTAAAATGATGCAGCCAGTTCCAAGTGGTCTTCAGGACGTACTATGGTCAGTGTTTAGTTGGACAGTCAAGCCCTGCTGTATTGACTCCTATGAGTTTGTCATAATATTCCTTGTCCAAGGGTGTCAGAATGTCTTTTTTTTTAATGCAAGTGCCAGTTAATACTCTTTTATGAAATATCCTAAAGTCAGAAGCTTACTACTTAACAGCAAAGCCAGTTTTTTATTTTTTAGTTCTGTACAGAGTGGAGAAGGTTAGCCCTGCTTTTCTCAACCTTTGAAACCAATAGTAATCTTTAAAATATCGTTCAGGTCTCAGGGGACCCCTGCTAAAATGTATTAGTCTGGGGTCAGTGGGTAGTATGCACCCTACATTGCTGGTCAGACAAAAATGCTCCCCCTAGTGGTCAGAATGCTACAGTCTGCTTAGACGATCATTGGTGTCCTGCAGATGGCTCTGCCAAGTGATGCTACACCCAGAACTATGCAGGTACCATCATATGGGAGGTCAATCAACCACAACTCAAAGGATGCCCTAACAACCTCTGGAGGAACCCTGGTTGTATCGGGGAGATCTATCCTCACCTCCAATGTGGTCACACCCAACAGAAAGAGATTGAGGACATAGATTCCTTAATCCTTTCTCTGCAGCTGAGGCTGCAGAATGAATGATCAGGAAGCACTCTGTACAGAGGTTCCCTGTTCATTCACAAACAGAAGCATTGTAAACACAGGGGGATTGGTTCCAGTAATTGCGCCCACTCCTGCTGCTCTGGACCCTCTTTTTGAACTTATTGGGCCCGGGCCCCGTACAGGAGGGCAGGTGTTACCCCCTTATCAGCAGGAAGCGAGGTAGATCTTTCAACAAGGGTCACAGACAGCAATAAAAACCTGGCAGAGGTCCTTCCTCCTTCTCATTCTATACAACCAGAAAGAAAGGTAGTAAAAGAAAGATGTAATTAGAGAAGAGGGAGGTTGTACAACCTAGAATCGTAAAGGCACTGCTTGATCAGGCTACAAAGGATCATGGGAATTTCCTATAACCCTACAAATGAGAATTGACTGAACTCTATGGATGGACCACTTCTCAGTACACTTGTGCAGCACTTCAGCAGCCAGTAAAAGCCAGCACAAGTCTATGGGACAATCCTAATAAAATATGGAAGAGAGTACAGAATTAACATTGACATTCCACATAGCATTACCTGGGTAACAGCTCTCTGCAGCTTCTGCCTCTCCTTCCGCGTCCTTTGCACTATGCTTGGCGTCTTTGTTTTGTGTGGGGGGCGTTTCAGGACCCCCATCCTCCCTGAAAGGGAACTGCAAGAGATCTTTATATCCGCTCGCTGAGAAGGGGAAGGGAGACAGGCGAGGCAAGCATGTTATATATACAGACAGGCTTAGTCAGTAAGGCAAGGAGCAATCTGCTGTCACCCATACCAACCCGTCACAAGTAAAGTATATCTCCTGCCAAAACCTTTCTTGCCTTTTGGATTGGGAAGGAAAGAGTTATAACCTCCATTAAGTTTTTACTGCTACTTTAAATTAGAAAGACTGCGCTCATTCAAAATACAAAACCACGTAAGTGTTACGTTCATAAAGGTCCCAATAAAGTGCTTGTCACAAATCAAAATAGCTTGAAGTGAAAAGTATGGAAGATTGTGTCTTGAAAAACAAATGACACCCAAAACAACAAGCAGTGCTCTTCCTCTTCTCATAGATGGTAACACTCTGCACTCACCAGAAATATATGACCTCTTTTCGTAAAGAAGGCCAAAATCACTTGAGGGAAGTATATCACCAGATATATAACATATACTTAGTCCACCAATGGAGACCTAAGCCTCTGACCGGATAGATATAATCATCTCTTGTAAAGTGCTCCTGTGCTTTTAGGAGGTCCTGTATGTGCCTCATTCACAATAGGAAAATATAAAGGAATCTCTCATAGTGTAGCATATTCAATCTTTATTGTGAAACAATTAAAATTGCATTTACATCATTAAGAAGTTCACCAGGCATGTAAATAAATCAAAAACGCCGGTTTGCATTCCACCAACCGGAAGTGATGTGTCTCGGGAAAGTCCCGCTTACCGCGTTTCATCAGCAAGGTCTGACGTCATCAGGGGATCAGACCCCTGATGACGTCAGACATTGCTGATGAAACGAGCTGGGCGGGACTTTCCGAGGCACATCATTTCCGGTTGGTGGAATGCAAACCGACGTTTTTTTTTATCTATTTGCATGCCTGTTATACATCTTAACCCCTTACCGTCGGCCTTTAAAGGTTCTGGGAGGCGGAGGAGGGCATTGGGTCACATGATTGGAAAGCTCCCAATCGCTAGTATGCACGGAGAGCCTTTAAATAACATTTTAATTGTTTCTAAATAAAGATTGAATATGCTACACTATGAGAGATTCCTTTACATCTTCCCCTTGTGAATGAGGCACATACAGGATCTGTTAAAGACACAGGAGCACTTTACAAGAGATGATTTCATCTAGCCGGCCAGAGGCTTAGAAGTTGTTCGGTGTACAGAGTATATGTTATATATCTGGTGATGTACTTACCTCAAGCGAGTTTGAGGTCATATATATCTGGTGAGTGCGGAGTGTTACTATCTGGGAGAAGAGGAAGAGCACTGCTTGTTGTTTTGGGTGTCATTTCTTTTCAAAACACAATCTTCAATATTTTTCACTTCAAGCTGTTTTGATTTGTAACAAGCACTTTATTGGGACTTTTATGAACGTAACATTTATGTGATTTTGTATTTTAAATGAGCGCAGTATAGTCTTTCTAATTTAAAGTAAAAATCATGGCTTTTTCCAAAGCTTAAATACATGCAGCTCTGTTTATTTTTTAAAAGAGAAGTTTTTTTTAAATCATACTGACCTAGGTGGATGCAGCATCGGTCCGATGCTGAATCTGTCCCCTGCTGGCTCTAAGACTGAAAACCAAGCGATCAAAGGCCGCTGATTGCTCGGTTCTCAGAGCTCCATGAGCAGAGAACTGGTGACTGTCAGTCACCAGCTCTCTGCTTTGCTGCCCCCCCCCAAACCCTCACCGGAGCGCTGGGCTATGGAGGGGGCAGGAGCGGCTGGCTCAGGCTCTCAGCGACTCATTGAGAGGCTGCACAGGGTGCTGGTCCAGGGATGAGGGTGGATCCCCACTGTATTGTCGCGATCTTACCACAGCCTGGAGGGGCTCTGTAATGTCAGCCGACAGCAGGCTTCAACCCGCTGTCTGCTGAAAACGGATCACAGTAATGCAGAACGAACTGCACTCCTGTGATCTACAGGAGAAGTACAGCCAACTGAGCTTTGCCTGTACTTCTCCTTTAAGTTTATTTGCACATAAATATATGTTTGTTGATTTTTATTGAACCTTTTTTTTTTTTTTTTTGTGCAGGGGTTATTATTATTGTTCTTGTTTTTACTGCTGCCTGGGATTCTGTTGGGAACATTCCCCCTCACTTCCTGTCCTGGTGACACCCAGCCAAATGACATTCACACCCAAATGGGGACAGTGAAAGCACCAAAAACTTGATAGGAATTCCAAATCTTTTCCACACTCTTCAGAACTAAAAGAAATTATAAATGGTTTCCTGGAGTTGGTCTTCAACATTGTCACCAAGACAGGAAATCTCTGAAAGACAGTTCTAGAAACACCCTTTATTAGTAAAAGTGAGGAAAGAGAAAACCCCTGTCAGCTTTTTAAAGCTATGTGGTCCCATTTCGCAGAAGGTCCCCCGCTTGTCTCGCAGTAAAAGACCTGAGAGAGGTTCTAACCCTTCCATCCTCTGTTCAAATCAAAAAAAAGTTTTGGCCCAAGTTACTTTTTAATTGTTTACTGGTCTGACTGCAGTAAGCTAAAAGCTGCTAAAAGGTTGCTATGAGTTTGTTTGCTCTTTGCGCACCCTTACTGAAAAACCCTGAGAGATAGCAGAATGTGAATGTTCCATGGAGAGTCAATCAGGATCCCTCACCTTACACAAGGAGTGGGGCTCCTTACGTCTGTGTCCTGTAGCCTCAGCTCAGTCACTGTACTCTGTGGGGCGGGAGGGGGAACACGGCTCTGCAGCCCAAATAGACACTTTTTTTTCTTGATCTCCTTCCCGGAAATAAATCTGAAAGCAAGAGAAATAATCCAACATAATTCACACATACATAAATGGACATGGCACTAACAGCATAGCCCCTCCCACTCCCAGCAAGCCTTGGTTTTGTAGCAAGCAATAGGGAGTGAATCATAAGGAACAAATGGGAGGGACCTGTGTTCTGTAATGTACTCCAAGAAAAAGGATTTAAAAGATAAGTCAAAAATCATGACCTGGAAAGGAATAAATTTGAAACTTGAGCAGCTGACATGTTTCAGGGGACAAACCCCCTTCCTCAGAGCAAAACTCTTACTCTTTGCTCTGAGGAAGGGGGTTTGTTCCCCGAAACACGTGAGCTGGTAACATCATTCATTTGAACCTATGGGTTTCGAGTACTGGCTTCTGGATTTTATGATACAATCTCACTCTTATTGGGTTTGTGAGTATAATTTGTGTCTTTTTCCCTTTAATAAAGTGCTGCAGATCAGTGGTCCCCAAACTTTTGGACCTCATGGACCACTAAACTCACAATTTTGAATCCCGCGGACCACTAACATGGATTTTACAAGCCTTATATACACAATGGTCCGGCTCTCTGCCCCCCTCCCCCTGCATCACCCTGCTGCCTTATAGAGACTCATCATTGGATCTCGCCTCCTTATCCAGCCATGTGCTCCAGCTCCGTGCTCCCTCCCACAGTCTCTTATCAGTACTGCCATTGGAAGTTCCCTCCTTTACCTCCTGCCCTCTGCACTACTCCTAGTGCCTCCCTCTGAGTTCACCGGAACTGGAACTACAGAGATGGCATTATGTATCAATGCGGGCTGACAGTATTGACTGTCAGCCCGCATCGAGAACAATATTGAAAACAATATTGGGCGATATACATCCGTCACAATGTTGATTTGCGGCAAAACCCCTGGGGACACCAACATTTTCTTGTGGGCCATCAGTGGTCTATGGACTGTTATGTTTCAGAGCAGGACATAAGGCGAAAATCACAATGTCCTGGTTTAGGTGGTAAGAAAAAAACAACTGTGGGAAGAAAGGAGATCCTAAGTCACAAGACAGCCTTATCCCTGTGTACCACTAAGAAGGGTTCCTTTCAGGATAGTCACTGACTCAGATTCATATCTTGTAGAGGTGATAGCAATGAAGAAGGCAACCTTGTGGATGAAAAAGACACGGGGAAGTCCCTAATAGGTTTCTGATGAACCAACAAAAAACCACAGTGAAGTCCCACAGAGTCACTGGGGAGCGCACATGGAAACATTGAGAATAACACCTTGTACAAAGGCTTTGGCCAATGAACGAGAAGCAAGTGGTCTGTGGAAGAGTGGCTAGGGCCTAAATTTGACCCTTGAGGATACTTAAGGCCAAAGGAGGCTGATTCAGACCAGACTGGAGGAAAGACATGATTAGTCTCATAATGTACTTCCTGGGATGGAATTTTAAAACATCACACCAGGCAAAACAAACCTTGATGATAGACTTCTACGACTTTGAGAATTCAATTTTCTAACCTTCATGAGCATAGGGATGACTCATTCTGAAAGGCTCATGTACCTCAAGGGCTTCAACAGCCATGTTGGCAAGATGGTGAACAAGCCCCTGGGACAGAAGATCCAAAAGGGCCCATGAGAGTCTACCAGGAGTCTAAGTATGTCCGGGCACCTGGTCTCCCTGTCCCAGGTTGGAGCAACGACAATCATTGGAACGCCCTACCTATCACTCTTTCAAGCAGATCAGGAAGAATCTTTAGTGAAAACTTGAAAAATGCATAAATCAATTATAACAAATGCATTGGAGTAACCAGGGAATCCACTGCGAAGGCCCAAGGGTCCCTGGTCCTGGTGACATACACATCTCTTTGTTGTTGAACCTGGATGGCAGAGGATCTACATCTAGAGCCTCCCACCTGCAACAAAGGCCTTGAAACACCTCTGGGTGACCATTCTCCTGGAACTAGACAATGACAATTTTCAGCTTGCCAATTTTCTATGCCTAGAATGTGTGATGTGGACAGGGCTCGAATATGGAGTTCCGCCCAAGCTAGAATATGGTTCACTTCATGACTTTTGGTGCCCCCTTGATTGCTGATGTAGGCAAATGCTGTGGCATTGTCCAACTGAATCCTGGTCGGGTGACCTCAAAGTTTAGAGTTGAGTGTTACAAGGACAACCAAATTGCACTGAGTTCTAGAATATTGATTGAAAGCCAGACCTATGCCGAAAACAAAGTCCCCTGTATCAAGAAAGTATCCAGGATGTACAGCTCAGTTTACATGCGGGGATGCTGCAAACAGGCAGGTAAGTGTATTTTATTGCAGAAGAGACATATAATGTCTCTTCTGCAATAAAAGACTTGCCTGCTTGCAGCGTACAACAGCAGAACTTAGTTACGCTCTTTTAGTTAAGTCTTTCTCTTAGGCAGCTAGGCTCACTCTGCTCCCCCTCTTGGAGCTTCTGCTCTGTGTTTACTTCAGAGGTTAGAAGACTACTGCAAGACTAAGTAGGAGGAGCAGAGCTGCCAAATAAATGAGGAGAGGAGCAAAAATGGTAAGCCAAGCTGCTGAGTCACTACAGGGAGGTGGGACGGGGTGAGCAGAGCTGCTAAATCACTGCTGGGAGAAATAAGCCAGGTAAGCAAGCTACTGAGTGACTGTTGGGAGAGGAAGCAGGGTGAGCCAAGCTGCTGAATCACTGCTGGGAGAGGAAGCAGGGTGAGCCAAGCTGCTGAATCACTGCTGGGAGAGGAAGCAGAGTGAGCCAAGCTGCTGAATCACTGCTGGGAGAGGAAGCAGGGTGAGCTAAGCTGATGAGTTACTGCTGGGAGGAAGCAGGGTGAGGCAAGTAGCTGAGTTACTACTGGGAGGAGAATGCAGGGTGAGCTAAGCAGCTGGGTTACTGCTGGGAGGAGGAAGCAGGGTGAGCTAAGCAGCTAAGTTACTGCTGGGAGGAGCAAGCAGGGTGAGCTAAGCAGCTGAGTTACTGCTGGGAGGAGGAAGCAGGGTGAGCTAAGCAGCTAAGTTACTACTGGGAGGAGAATGCAGGGTGAGCTAAGCAGCTGGGTTACTGCTGGGAGGAGGAAGCAGGGTGAGCTAAGCAGCTAAGTTACTGCTGGGAGGAGCAAGCAGGGTGAGCTAAGCAGCTGAGTTACTGCTGGGAGGAGGAAGCAGGGTGAGCTAAGCAGCTGAGTTACTGCTGGGAGGAGGAAGCAGGGTGAGCTAAGCAGCTGAGTTAGCTAAGCTGCTGCTGAGAAGGGAGATTAGAGTAAGCCCAGCTACTGAGGCACTGCTGGGAGGGGAAATAGGCGGGTAGCTGTGCTGCTAAGAAACTATTAGGAAGGGGACCTATGCTCCCGAATCACTGCTGGGAGGAGAAGAAGGGGTAGTTATTATTAATATTATTATACAGGATTTATATAGTGCCAACAGTCTGTGCAGCGCTTTACAACATGAGAGCAGGCAGTACAGTTACAATACAATTCAATACGGGAGGAATCAGAAGGCAGTGTACTGCTAAGACACTGCTAGAAGAAGGAGTATGATGAGCCAAGGACCTAACCCAGATAGCAAGGATAACTTGCCACAAATTTGTGGCAGTGTTGAACTGTAAGTCTTGTTAACTTGCTGCACATTTTCACTTGCAGAGCACTTGAAGCGCTGGAAGGAGAAGGGGTAGTTTTACTGCTAAGACACTGTGAGTAGGGGAGCCAAGCTCCTACCCTCATAACTACTGCTCATTTTCTGCTTGTTAAGGATATGTTAAAAGGTACGTGTCTATAGCCTGGCCACAGTTCTACTTTAAAAAGGCCAACAAACCTAATGGGAACTATCGTGAAGGCTCCAATGTGCTTTGCAGCAATATGTTCTGAAACTTGGCAGAAATGCGCGTGGTTCTTCATTCTTGGATCCGTAAATAAATCTGACATGCTGAGATGCTGTGCCGCTGCCAACGTAAATAAAAGCCTGTCTCCAAAGCGGCAGCAGGGTTCTGGTTTACAAATCACCCACTAGGACTCTAGATATAATTCTATACGCTATCTTCATTGAAAATAAGGATCTTCACCAGCACACCTTGGTGAAGTGACTTTAAAAAGGGGACCTGAGAGGCCCCTAAATATCAGCTTGAGATGACTGTTGTTTTATGTTAGGGGTCTCCAAACTTTCTGAGTAAAGGACCAGTTTACTGGTTTTCAGGCTTTAGGGGGACCAGACTTTGACCATTGGGAGTGAAAATTGCTGCAGAAATGGTGCCCCATTATTGGTGTCAGTGAAAGGACTGGTGCCACATTGATGGTATCAATGGGAGGGAAAGTGCCCCATCTTTAGTGTGAGTAATAATGTTCTATAGTTTATATCAGTAGGGGGAATTATGTCCCAATGTTGGTGTTAGTGAAGGGAATGGTGCCTCATTTTTGGTGTCAATGGGAGGAATAATGCTCCAAGGACCAGATAAAGGCAAGCAAAGGGCCGGAGTTTGGAGACCACTGCTTTATGTGAATAAAGGACGCGATTATCGCTGTACCAAAGTGGTGAAGATCCATATTTTTCTATGTTTGTATGGGGGTGCCATCCACCAATTCACTACAACACCCTACATGAACTGTGGGTGAGGCTGTAAGGAATGCGATGGATACGATACAACTATCTGCATTGAGTATATCTGAGTCTCCAGGAAAGATGGTTTTCTTTCCACAATCCAACAACAGCAGACAGACAGGATTTCACTCCAAAATGTTACAGCGCCTGTGTGGTTGAGGTTGGGATATCAGCATGTAAGCTCTTTCGGTGCAGACTGGAGCGATTGGTTCTTTGTATTCTTAAGACCCCTTTCACACTGAGCCGCCCCAGGCGTCAGCGGTAAAGCGGCTCTATTTTTAGCGTTTTAACCCCCCGCTAGCAGCCGAAAAGGGGTTAAAACCGCCTGCAAAACGCAGCGGCAGCAGCGCTTTGCTGGCGGTATGGCAGCGCTGCCCCATTGTTTTCAATAGACAGGAGCTGTGTATTCACCGCTCCTACACCGCTGCAAAGAAGCCGCTGGCAGGACTTTTTGTGACGCCCTGCCAGCGCAGCGCCCCAGTGTGAAAGCACTCAGGCTTTCACACTGGGTTTGCAGCTGAGGCTTTTTTCAGGCGCTATGCAGGTGCTATTTTTAAAAATGCCTCCAGTGTGAAAGGGGTCTTATAGGGGAGATTTACTAAATCTGGAGCACTAATTGAACAGCTTCTAAGATCAGCTGGTTCAATTAGGCTTTGACAAGAAAACCTGGAAGCCAATCAGCTGGAAGCTGATTGGCTACCGTGCACAGCTGCACCAGATAGCCAATCAGCTTCTAAGATCAGCTTGTTCAATTAAGCTTTGACAAGAAAACCTGGAAGTTGATTGATTACTCTGCAAAGATGCACCAGATTTTGCACTCTCTAGTTTTAGTAAATCTCCCCTTATGTGCCTTAACCACTTAAGGACCGGCGCACGACTATGTACGTCGGCACAATGGCACGGCTGGGCAAATGGGCGTATATATACGTCCATTTGAATTTCCCGCCGTGTCATTGCGTGCGCGCTGCCGGCCGGGAGCTCTGTGAGTCGGGTCGCAGGTCCCGCGGACTCGATCGCCACGGGGATACCCGCGATCGTCTCACGGAGAGCAGGAACAGGGAGATGCTGATGTAAACAGCATCTCCCCGTTCTGGCTAGTGACAGTGTCACTGATCTCTGCTCCCTGTCATCGGAGGAGAGATTAGAGTTGCCACCTCATCCCTTTAAACCCGAACACCTTTGAATTACACAGGTTCTGAGGCTAATTAAATGCAGATAAGGCACCAAGTGAGTTTAATTACCACCTTAATCAGCCACAGAACCTGTGTAATTCATATGTGTTCGGGTTTAAAGGTGGCAACCCTAGCAGAGATCAGTGACGTCACATACACAGCCCAACCCCCCTACAGTTAGAAACACCTCCCTAGTACTGACTTAACCCCTCCCCACCCCTAGTGGTTAACCCCTTCACTGCCAGTGTCATTTACACAGGAATCAGTGCATTTTTATAGCACTGATTGCTGTATAAATGACAATGGTCCCAAAAATGTGTCAAAAATGTCCGACATGTCCGCCATAACGTCGCAGTCACAATAAAAATCGCTGATCGCCGCCAAAACTAGTAAAAAAAAAATTATTAATAAAAATGCCATAAAACTATCCCCTATTTTGTAAACGCTATAACTTTTGCGCAAACCAATCAATAAACGCTTATTGCGATTTTTTTTTACCAAAAATATGTAGAAGAATACGTATCGGCCTAAACTGAGGAAAAAAAATGTTTTTTTTATATATTTTTGGGGGATATTTATTATAGCAAAAAGTAAAAAATAATGCGTTTTTTTTTCAAAATTGTCGCTCTTATTTTGTTTATAGCGCAAAAAATAATGATCAAATACCACCAAAAGAAAGCTCTATTTGTGGGAAAAAAAAGACGTCAATTTTGTACGACCGCGCAATTGTCAGTTAAAGCGACGCAGTGCCAAATCGCAAAAAGTGCTCTGGTCTTTAGCCAGCCAAATGGTCTGGGGCTTAAGTGGTTAATATTTATACCCATTGAAATTTTCCAGGTTACAACCAAACACGTAAATGTATTTTATTGGAATTTTATGTGATAGACCAACACAAAATGGCACATAATTGAAAAGTAGGATGGTAAATGATTTTCCAAATTTTTTACAAATAAATATGTGAAAAGTGTGGCGTGCATTTGTATTCAGTCCCCTTTACCCTGATACCCCTAACTAACATCTAGTGGAACCAATTGCCTTTAGAAGTCACCTAATTAGTAAATAGAGTCCACCTGTGTGTCATTTAATCTCAGTATAAATACAGCTGTTCTGTGAAGCCCTCAGAGGTTTGTTAGAGAACCTTAGTGAACAAACAGCATCATCAAGTCCAAGGAACACACCAGACAGGTCAGGGATAAAGTTGTGGAGAAGTTTAAAGCAGGGTTAGGTTATAAAAAAATATCTCAAGCTTTGAACATCTCACAGAGCTCTGTTCAATCCATCATCTGAAAATGGAAAGAGTATGGCACAACTGCAAACCTACCAAGACATGGCCGTCCACCTAAACTGACAGATCCACAGCTCAGGTGGGAGAATCTGTCCACAGGACAACTATTAGTCGTGCACTCCACAAATCTGCCCTTTATGGAAGAGTGGTAAGAAGAAAGTCATTGTTTAAAGAAAGCCATAAGAAGTCCTGTTTGCAGTTTGTGAGAAGCCATGTGGGGGACACAACAAACATGTGGAAGAAGGTGCTCTGGTCAGATGAGACCAAAACGAAACTTTTAGGCCTAAAAACCAAACCCTATGTGTGGCAGAAAACTAACACTGCACATCACCCTGAACACACCATCCCCACCATAAAACATGGTGGTGGCAGCATCATGTTGTGGGGATGCTGTTCTTCAGCAGGGACAGGGAAGCTGATCAGAGGTAATGGGTAGATGGATGGAGCCAAATACAGGGCAATCTTAGAAGAAAACCTGTTAGAGTCTGCAAAAGACTTGAGACCGGGGTGGAGGTTCACCTTCCAGCAGGACAACGACCCTAAACATACAGCCAGAGCTACAATGGAATGATTTAGATCAAAGCATATTCATGTGTTAGAATGGCCCAGTCAAAGTCCAGACCTAAATCTAATTGAGAATCTGTGGCAAGACCTGAAAATTGCTGTTCACAGACGCTCTCCATCCAATCTGACAGAACTTGAGCTATTTTGCAAAGAAGAATGGGCACAAATGTCACTCTCTAGATGTGCAAAGCTGATAGCGACATCCCCAAAAAGACTTGCAGCTGTAATTGCAGTGAAAGGTGGTTCTACAAAGTATTGACTCCGGGGGGCGCCATACAAATGTACTCCACACTTTTCACATATTTATTTGCAATACATTTTGAAAACAGTTTATCATTTTCCTTCCACTTCACAATTATGTGCCACTTTGTGTTGGTCTATCACATAAAATCCCAATAAAATACATTTTTGTTTTTGGTTGTAACATGACAAAATGTGGAAAATTTCAAGGGGTATGAATACTTTTTCAAGGCACCGTATCAATACACCAGGGCTATGTAAATGTGGGGAATGAATAAACAGGGATTTATTTGATAGGACATATGCTGTCTAGCTCTTACCTGTCTTTCTGAGCTGTCAGAGCATGAAGCAGATTAGAGTACCGTTCTGTTCGAGGAGTATCTGTGAGCTGAGAAAGACATTAGGTTACAGATTTGTGTATATCTCTCAGTAACACGCACACATCATATTTCCTTTCACATCAACAGGCCTGTGAAGGACATAGCAGGGATGGATGAGAATCCCTGTCTTTTTTTAGCAGTCTGTTTTTGTCCTGTTGGGGAGATTTCCCCTCATTTCCCGTTTGATTAATATCAAAAATCAAACATTTAGTATATGCAGCTTACCAATTCTTAGATGTGGTGGCTGCATTCGTTTTTTTTAGGCTTTCTATATTCTATTTTTATCCAGTGATCCAGCCAGCAAGTCTGTTGTTTTTCAAAAGCTCAAGCTCTCCAGCAGAATGTATTAGTTTACATGAATGGGACAAACCACTTAACACTGCCAGGAGTGATTAAAATGATCAGCTTTTATTTATTGATGTAAAACCTTTATCCTAAAAGGAAAAAAAAAACAGTTTGCTCTAACTGTTTATAAGGGCCGTTTCACACTGGGGCGGCGTCGTCGGTAAAGCGCCGCTATTGTAAGCGGTGCTTTACCGTCGGTATGCAGCCGCTAGCGGGCCGGTTTTACCCCCCGCTAGCGGCCGAGAAATGGTTAAAAACCACTGCAAAGCGCAAGTGCAGAGGCGCTTTGCCGGCGGTATAGCCGCGCTCTCCCATTGATTTCAATGGGCAGGAGCGGTGAAGGAGCGGTATACACCGCTCCAAAGATGCTGCTAGCAGGACTTTTTTTGCCGTCCTGCTAGCGCACCGCTCCAGTGTGAAAGCCCTCGGGGCTTTCACACTGGAGACAAAGCAGCGGCACTTTCGGGTCGGTTTGCAGGTGCTATTATTAGCGCAATAGCGCCTGCAAACCGCCCCAGTGTGAAAGGGCCCTAAAGTATTAGCTGGAGTTTGGCTTTTTTTTACTAGGGTTGCACAGATACAAGTATTGGTATCGGTGCCAATACTAGTATCGGTACTTCTGAAAATTCTCCGATACCTGAAACCGACACTTTCAGGCTTGGTTCTTTCAGCCGTCAGCGGGATTCCCCAACTGACAGCTAAAAAGTAAAAAAAAAAAAAAAAAAAGCCGGGAATGATCAGTTGTTAAGGAGCGGCATTGCCGCATCTGAGGTGTAAGCAAAGTCCTGGCAATTGGAGCTGTCAAAAAAAAAAGCAGCCAGGCAATGTTTATCAACAACATTGCTGAAACAGAAAGATAAAAAGAAACATTGTTTCATTTTGTATCATTCTGTTTATTCATCTGCAGATAAAGGGGATGAACTTCAATCAGCAGATGAAAGATGAAGTCAGTTTAACGCAACCTGTCAAGTAAAAAAGTAAATGTTCCTCTGTTTAACCTCTTAGCAACCCTTAATTTACTCTAATCAGCCTTCATTAACTCCTTATTCTCATTCTACATTTAATTATTATTTTCCTGCTGATTTTTAATTTTTTTTATAAACTATTTTGATTTCAAAACTTTTTTTGTTTGCTTTGTTCGTTAATATTTTTACACCCAAACATATATTTACATGTTTCAAAAGCGCAAAATTAAAAAAAAATGTATTTCATTTGTAAATAACTTTACAATGCTTTGTACCATTGCTGACAGTTGAATTGTACACAAAACAGCTGCGGTAGGTATTGGTAATTGGTGTCGGCGAGTGCATCCCTACTTTTAACACTACCCTCCCCCCCCCCAGACTGACAATGCTGCTGTTTGCTGTGCCTCCTGTTCTCCTTCATCCAGAGTGTGTGTGTGGGGGGGGGGGGGGGCACTCTAATGCCCTGTACACACGGTCGGACTTTGTTCGGACATTCCGACAACAAAATCCTAGGATTTTTTCCGACGGATGTTGGCTCAAACTTGTCTTGCCTACACACGGTCACACAAAGTTGTCGGAAAATCCGATCGTTCTAAACGCGGTGACGTAAAACACGTACGTCGGGACTATAAACGGGGCAGTGGCCAATAGTTTTCATCTCTTTATTTATTCTGAGCATGCGTGGCACTTTGTGCGTTGGATTTGTGTACACACGATCAGAAATTCCGACAACGGATTTTGTTGTCGGAAAATTTTATATCCTGCTCTCCAACTTTGTGTGTCGGAAAATCCGATGGAAAATGTGTGATGGAGCCCACACACGGTCGGAATGTCCGACAACACGCTCCGATCGGACATTTTCCATCGGAAAATCCGACCGTGTGTATGGGGCATAATACAGGAGGTGTGATACAGGTCAGATCTCCAGGTGAAAACATAGGGGAAAAAGCCAAAGAAAAGAAAACGAATGCAGCTGCCACATCTGAAGCTGCAATATATTAGATTTTTGGGTTTGGGGTTTAATACCGCTTTAATCAAAGGGGGGGGGATGGGGGGAGGGGTCAACACAACATCATAAATATGTTACCGATAGATCTACTTACATCTCCTAATAAAAGACTCTCCCAGTTTTCGTTTACAAAGGACAGGATCTCCCGCTCAAAATCAAAATATTTCTTCTTACAACAAATACTGAGGTGATATAGGACGAGGTGTGAAACGTCCACCCTAAAAATCACACATAAGAAAAGTTATATTGTTAGAAAAATGTACAGGATTTATTATATTATTATACAGGATTTATTTTACTATTATATGACTATACAGGATTTATTATATTATTATAGGACTATACATATATTATTATATGACTATACAGGATTTATTATATTATTATAGGACTATACATATATTATTATATGACTATACAGGATTTATTATATTATTATAGGACTATACAGGATTTGTAATATTGATTTCCTTTTTTTTTAAATGAACTTTGGAAATAAAGAGAAAGACCACAAATGAATTTTGATTTATATTCAGTATACAGCTAGTTAACCTCTTCTTACCACTATAACACATATATGTATCAGCACGTTAGGTGGGTCTTATCGTCCAGCGGCTGCACATACAGTATGTATCCATAGGGATAGAGGTTCTGATCTGACAGCACGATCGCTGCGCTTCCAGCACACCGACCGAGCTGTCGCTGACAGCTCTCAGTTTCTCTTTGTGATCAGGAACATGTAGGACAGGCTCACCAATCATTTAACCAATGTGAGAGCCAATCACAGTGGTTGTGTGATTGGGATGCCACCCCTGCCTCCCGGCATTAAAATGGTTGTACACCCTCACATATACTCAGTGAAGTGACTGGCCTCAGGTGATACACAGAGATGAAACAAATCGTCTTACATAAGTTGTACCTGTTTATCTGCAGCCTTCTCTTCTCTACCTCTATTCAAAGTTCAGAATTTATAAAGCTTGTCTGAGCTGTCAGAGAAAAGGGCACTGAGAGCTGGAATGACACTCTGCAGAGCGCAGTGAGGAGAGCTCTGAGAGCTAATTAGAGGCCCCATTCGCACAGGAACAGAGCTGGGGCTGTCAATCACAGGCTGTGTGCTGGAGGTCCCTCCCCTGTCCCCTTTTTTTTCTTGGTGTCAGGAAAACTTGTCAGAAGTGACTCATGCAGATAGAAGAGGAAGGAGGCAGCAGACAGAAATTACACTTAGTGCTCTGGAGTGAGACAAGTACACACTATAGGGATATGCTTTGTTCATATTTCATGGCTAAGGATTACAACCTCTTTAACACCCACTTAAATGGTCACCAGGAGATAGTAGGTAGGTTTTAACCACTTGCCGACTGCCGCACACACATATACGTTGGCAGAATGGCTCGTACAGGCATACCTGTACGTCCCTTTAAATTTGCCGCCTGTTCGCCGGCGGCCCGCGATCGTGAGGCGGAGAGGCAAAACGGGGAGATGCAAACAAGGCATTTCCCTGTTCTGCCTAGCGACACGACAGGGATCTACTGCTCCCTGTCATCGGGAGCAGTGATTACTGTGATTTCAGTAGTAGCCCATCCCCCCACAGTTAGAATCACTCCCTAGGACACACTTAACCCCTTGATCGCCCCCTAGTGGTTAACCCCTTCCCTGCCAGTGTCATTTATGCAGTAATCAGTGGCTATTTATAGCACTGATCACTGTATAAATGACACTGGTCCCAAAAGTGTCTGATGCGTCCGCCATAATGTCGCAGTCCCGATAAAAATCGCAGATCGCCGCCATTACTAGTAAAAAAAAAAATTAATAATGAAAATGCCATAAATCTATCCCCTATTTTGTAGACGCTATAACTTTTGCACAAACCAATCAATATACGCTTATTGCGATTTTTTTTTTTACCAAAAAATATGTAGAAGAATATATATTGGCCTAAACTGAGGAAAGAATTTGTTTTTTTTTTTAATTATTTTTGGGGATATTTATTATAGCAAAAAGTGGCTCGCTGAGAGGCTGAGCCGTGGTGTGCTGGTCCAGGCATGTGGGCGGATCCGGACTCCATGGTCGCGATCTTTCACTAGCCTGGACCGGCTCTGTGACATCAGCTGACAGCGAGCTTCAGCCTGCTGTCTGCTGAAAATTTGTCACAGAAGTGCATAACGATCTACACACCTGTGATCCATAGAAGTACAGCCAAATGAGATTTGGCTGAACTTCTCCTTTAAGTGCACCGGGTGGTTATAATGAACACAGACCCCGCCATTCAGGAATCTGTCTGACAAGAACATGGTGAAACATGCAGCTTATTCTTTCCAACAGAAAAAGGCAAGAATCTGATACAACAGTGCTTCTCAACTCCTGTCCTCAGGCCAGATTTTTAGGTACAGTAAAATCTTGGTTTACGAGTAACGCGGTTAACGAGCGCTTTGAAAGACGAGCAACTTTTGTTCTTAAATTCTACTCGGTCTGCAAGTGTTGTCTCGTAAAAAAGAGCAGAATTCAAGCTAATGGCGTGTGCAGTACCGCGTTTAGCCAGAGGTGCGGGGGCGCTGGTGACACTCGGAACCGTTCGGAAATACTCAGACGCACTCGGAAATGCTCCAAGCCTTTCCCAGGCTTTCCGAGTTCAGCCGAGCTGTCCCCGAGTATTTCTGAGGCTCTCCGGCGCCCCCCCCCCCCACCTCTGGCCACATGCGGTATTGCATGCAATAGAAGTCAACGCGGAACGAATTATCTTCGTTTCCATTTACTTCTATGGGGAAACTCGCTTTGATATGGGAGTGATTTGGATTACAAGCATTCTCCTGAAACGGATTATGCTTGTGATCCAAGGTTCCACTGTATTACCTTGGGGAGATGCAGACTACAATACTGCAATCACTGAGCAGCAAATTATGTCACCTGCGATGTATTTCTTGCAAACCTGGCCTGTTAGTGGGTCCTGAGGACCGGAGTTGAGAACCAATGTGCTACAAAGTTTGCTAAAATCCTTGCAACATACTCTGATAATCCA
This sequence comes from Aquarana catesbeiana, assembly GCF_042186555.1. Lineage (NCBI taxonomy): Eukaryota > Metazoa > Chordata > Amphibia > Anura > Ranidae > Aquarana > Aquarana catesbeiana. Next base: position 30,449,270 of record NC_133332.1, read on the forward strand.
AAGGGGAAAGTTTATCATCAAAGAAAATGGAGCTAAACTTTAACAGCTGAAAAACAAAAAAGCAAGGTCAATGTACTGGCTATACTGTTTGGTAGGGATGCCTGGATCACAAGACTGGCTGAGCAGAATTACAAATGTATTTCAATTGTGTATTTAGTTGCTTTGCTGGAGTTTTGCTTTAAGGGTCATATTGGTTTTAAAGAGACACTGTCACTTTGCATGTAAACTTTCCCAGCCATGTTTCCTTGCCGCCTCCGCTTAGACAGGGAGACAGGCAGCTCAGGCCCAAGCACTGTCACATGGGGGAGAGGTCATGTGCTCTCACACAGCCAGAAGCCCTGGAACACTGTAGATTGGCTGGATAGGTAGACATGCCCTTTAAGTATCATTATGGTAAAGAAGACTTTCAGACGGGTAACAGATCACTCACCATGCCAGGGGAAGTCTCCAGGCGTTTTCTGGACCTCGCGTACAGACTGAGCACTCAAAAATGTAAAACCTGACATAAAACAGAATTGTCATTTTACATTCAGCTTTTTCAGACACAGTGCAACTATAAACAAGGTATAGGCCCAAACCGCCATGCCTATTTCCTATATGGATCCCTCTCACCCTTCCTATACCCCCCCCCCCCAAACATATCAAAACAGTATATTCACAAAAAATAAACTAAAATCATTATTAGCGGGCACAAACATAACATAACCTACAAAATGTAAAAGATAAAGCTGTACTAAGCTATTAAAAGGCTCTGATTGTAAATGAGGTCTTGGGGGGTCATTCACATGGGTGCTGGGGCTTATGTTACGCTATGGGGATGCAGCAACTGTATGAACACAGCCCTCAGGTCTTAATTTGACAGGCGTGTGGATGCAGGTGTATGGCCCCCGGACTTTGACAGTGTGCATTCGGGGCCACTCACCCGCATCTGCACACCTATCAAATTAAGACCTGGGGCTGTGTTCATACAGACGCTGCATCCTCATCGAGTAACAGACGGATCCTCCCACACAAACAGCTCATTCACATCGTATGGGCCAGAGAACTTGTGTGAATGAGCCTCTTTTTAAAATATTTTTTTCCAATTTTTTAAAATAATTTTTTCCAATTTTTTTAAATTATTTTTTCCAATTTTTAAAAATTATTTTTTCCAATTTTTAAAAATTATTTTTTCCAATTTTTCATACAGACGCTGCATCCTCACCGAGTAACAGACGGATCCTCCCACACAAACAGCTCATTCACATCGTATGGGCCAGAGAACTTGTGTGAATAAGCTTCTTTTTAAAATATTTTTTTCCAATTTTTTAAAATAATTTTTTCCAATTTTTTAAAATAATTTTTTCCAATTTTTTAAAATTATTTTTTCCAATTTTTAAAAATTATTTTTTACAATTTTTCATACAGACGCTGCATCCTCACCGAGTAACAGACGGATCCTCCCACACAAACAGCTCATTCACATCGTATGGGCCAGAGAACTTGTGTGAATGAGCCTCTTTTTAAAATAATTTTTTCCAATTTTTTTAAAATAATTTTTTCCAATTTTTTAAAATAATTTTTTCCAATTTTTAAAAATTATTTTTTCCAATTTTTAAAAATTATTTTTTACAATTTTTCATACAGCCGTTGCATCCTCATCGAGTAACAGATGGCTCCTGCCACACAAACAAACAGCTCATTCACATTTTATGGGCCAGAGAATCCGTGTGAATGAGCCTCTTTTTAAAATAATTTTTTCCAATTTTGAAAAATTATTTTTTACAATTTTTGAAAAATTATTTTTTACAATTTTGAAAAATTATTTTTTACAATTTTTTAAAATATTTTTTTTTACAATTTTTAAACATTGCTTTTCATAAAGTTAGCACTGATGACTGTATTGGTGTCACTGGTCCCCAAATAGTGTCACTTAGTGTCAGAATTGTCCACCGCAATTGTCACTTAGTGTCAGAATTGTCCACCGCAATGTCGCAGTCCCGCTATAAGTCGCACATCGCCGCCATTACTAGTATAAAAAAAATATATATATAAAAATATTCCATAGCTTGTAGAAGCTATAACTTTTGGGCAAACCAATCAATATACGCCAATTGGGATTTTTTTTACCAAAAATATGTAGCAGATTATATATTGGCCTAAAGTGATGAAGAAATTAGATTTTTTACATATTTTTATTGGATATGTTTTATAGCAGAAAGTAAAAAATATTGTTTTTTTTTTTTCAAAATTGTCACTCTTTTTTTGTTTATAGCGCAAAAAAGGGGGTAAAACCTCCTGGGGGCTGGAGTGGTTAACTGGTTCCCGACCATCGCATGTACTTATACGTCGACAGAATGGCACGGCTGCGCAAATGGGCGTACCTGTACGTCCCTTTGAATTTGCCGCCATCGCGCGCACCCGCCACGAGCTCCGTGAGTAGGATCGCAGGTCCCATGGACTCGATGTCCGCGGGGGTACCCGCAATTGTCTCACGGAGAGGAAGAACGGGGAAATGCTAACGTAAACAAGCATTTCCCCGTTCTGCCTAGTGACACTGTCACTGATCACTGCTCCCTGTAATCGGGAGCGGTGATCAGTGATTTGTCACACAAAGCCCCTCCCCCCAGATAGTTAGAATCACTCCCTAGGACACACTTACTACAGCGCCACCTAGTGTTAACCCCTTCACTGCCAGTCACATTTACACAGTAATCAAGGCATTTTTAATCGCACTGATTGCTGTATAAATGTAAATGGTCCCAAAAATATGTCAAAATTGTCCGATGTGTCCGCCATAATGTCGCAGTCCCGATAAAAATCGCTGATTGCCGCCATTTAAAAAAAAAAAAATGCATAATAAAAATGCCATAAAACTATCCTCTATAACTTTTTCGCAAACCAATCAATAAACACTTATTGAGATTTTTTTTTACCAAAAATATGTAGAAGAATACGTATCGGCCTAAACTGAGGGAAAAAAATATTTTTTTTATATATTTTTTGGGAATTTTTATTATAGCAAAAAGTAAAAAATAATGCGTTTTTTTTCAAAATTGTCGCAATTTTTTTGTTTATAGCGCAAAAGATAAAAACCGCAGAGGCAATCAAATACCACCAAAAGAAAGCTCTATTTGTGGGAAAAAAAGGACGTCAATTTTGTTTGGGAGCAACATCGCACGACCGCGCAATTGTCAGTTAAAGTGACGCAGTGCCGAATCGCAAAAAGTGCTCTGGTCTTTGGCCAGCCAAATGGTCCGGGGCTGAAGTGGTTAAAAAAAATAAAAATAAAATGAAAAAAAAAAGCAGTGTGGTGCGCAATTCAGCACACCACACTGCTTTTTTTTTTCATTTTATTTTTATTATGCCCCCTAGCTAGCCGGCAACACAGAGCGGCCAGAGCGGTGACTTTATATTTGTTTCGTCTGTGAATTTATATTTTTTTGTTATTGTGATTTTTATTTTGTCTTCATTTTGAGAATAATTGTATAATTTTCTTTTTTGATCTGACAATAATAAAATAAATATGACCGGTTACTGTAGGGGTTACTTGCACTTTGCATACATCTTGCAATCTATTCACTATAAAAAAAATCCCCACAAGCTCTAGCTGACATTTTGGGAGAGTCTGCTTAAAGTGGAGTTCCAACCAAAAAATGGAACTTCCGCTTTATAGGAGGTGCCCCCCAGACATGACACATTTGGCATGTCATTTTTTTGGGGGGGGGGCAGATACTCTCTTTTTAGAGGGTCCCAGCTCCCACTTTCTCCCGGCGCACCACGGCACCGGAAAAGAGATCACCCCCTCCCTCTCGGCAATCATCTGGGACACGTCACAGGTACCAGATGATTGCCCGGCCAGTCATGGTGGCGCGCATGCGCAGTGGGTGCCTGGCTGTGTAGCCACAGCCGGGCGCCCACAGTTACAATGCCGCGCCGCGGAGAGGAGGGGGAGATGAGCGGGGCTTAGTTCCCCGCATCGCTGGACTCCAGGACAGGTAAGTGTCCGAATATTAAAAGTCAGCAGCTGCAGTATTTGTAGCTGCCGACTTTTATTTTTTATTTTTTTAAGCAGAACTCCGCTTTAAGCCTCAGTGATAAGATAGACAGGCCTCATCGGTGTAAAGCATGTACTGAGGGCAAGTATTCTAATTTGCAAATGTGCGCAAATTAAACCCGTTTTTAACGCATACTGTTAGACAGGACAGTTCAGTTGGTTGCAGGCTGTTTGGTAAGTTGGGCTGGGAATTTTCTTTGGTTTTGTTTGACATGCGTCCAGTGGCGGCTGGTGGAAATTTTTTTTTTGGGGGGTGGCAAACAGTATGCCAACCTCCCCCCCGGGTCGGTCGGTAGCACTTACCCCATCACCAGCGGCTTCCCCTGCTCTGCGGCCTCCATTTCTCCTGCTGCCTCCCATTTTCCGGGTCATCACGGCGGCTTCCGTTTCCTCCCTTGTAGCCAATCGGGAGTCTTCTCTTTTCGCCCAATCGGAAAACGGGTCTCACACGCGCTTCTGATTGGCTGGATTGAGGGTCAGTGTTTCAATAGTGAATTTTCATTCGCTGTTGTAACACACCTGGGTGGGATCTGAGCGCAGTACTCGAAAGTACTGAAAGGGGCCAGATGCATGAATAGGAGGTGGCCGCTGCGCCCGTGGATAGATTTATGCTGTGAATGAATCTATCCATTGCATATTAGGGGGGGTGGAGTGGCGAGAGGGGGCAGCGCCCGTGCGCCCCTAATGGAGGGGCCGCCACTGCATGCCTCGCCTTTCCATGTGCTCCTTGCTGCAAAGGCCAGTTATAGGAGGGGGCAGTGGCCATTTGTTTGTACTATTCTAAGACCTGGCTGAAGTATAAAGTCTTGCTTTGGTGGGGGTCCAGGCAGGGGCGGACTGACAACTCATGGGGCCCCCGGGCAATAGTAGATTATGGGGCCCCCAGGCAATAGTAGATTATGGGGCCCCCAGGCAATAGGAGATTATGGGGCCCCCAGGCAATAGGAGATTATGGGGCCCCCAGGCAATAGATTATGGGGACACACAGTATACACACACACACATACAGTATACACACACAGACACACAATATACACACACAGTATACACACACTGAAAAGGTAGGAGAGGCGGGGCAGTTATAATCTTGGGATTTTTTAAAAAAACACAGATTTTTAGATACTGTCCCTGGTTTTTTTGAGGCTAGCAACCCTGATGGAGCCCCTTAGGGAATGGGGCCCTCGGGCAGTGCCCGAGTGCCCGAATGGTCAGTCCGCCCCTGGGTCCAGGTGTGTACTAGTAATATACAACTATGACATGTTAGTGCTGGTTCTCAGCACTGAATACAGCTCTATCTCTATATCCACATGCCATGACATGTAGCTCCAATGCCCCACATCCCTTATACCAATAAAACACCAACCTGTCTCCGTACAAAAGGGGTTTGCTCAGACACTGTGTACAAGACTCATGAAACCACTGAAGACAGCGACAGCACTGAAGCATCTTCATGTTCCATCTGTGGAAACAGAGATCTGTGTGTATATATGTACACATGAACAGGCATCTATGCATAACACATCCCACTACTGTCCTTATGTTCAGCATTCATACTTACACTCCGGGACCCACCCGTTCCACCTGCCCTCCCATCCCTTTGGCCGCCACCTCCCGTCCCTTTGTTACTTACGCCATACTTACTCTCCAGGCCCCCCGCAGTAGCAGTAACACTGCTGTTTATTGGTTAAATGAAGTGGGTCCCACTCTAAAGACTTCAACTGGTAGGGCAAAGACAGTTTCATGTGTAGCATTGAGCGGGCATAGGGGCCCTTTTTGAGAGCGCCACCTCTCTAAGATGAAGAAAGGAAAAAGGGTTAGTCCAGCAGAATGACCATAGGATACACATTATGGGAGAGAACAGATATACCTTGGTAGCCACAGCAAAGACACATTGTCTGCACATCCAGGAACTGCCGGGACTATCTGTATCGCCGGGGACACTGGGAACATGGCATTCCTGGTGATAAGCTGTAAAACACAAAGCAAAGATCAATATATTCAATAAAGTCCCAACAAAATGCCCAAGGTACTTTCTTTAAGCTATGTTCCTCACTTGACAGCTAAAAGCCTGATGCCCCGTACACACGATCGGATTTTCCGTCTGAAAAAACGTGGCTGTTTTTTCCGACGGAATTCCCCTCAAGCTTCCCTTGCATACACACGGTCACACAAAAGTTCTCTGAACTTTCGACCGTCAAGAACGCGGTGACGTACAACACTACGACGAGCCGAGAAAATGAAGTTCAATGCTTCCGAGCATGCGTCAAATTGTTTCTGAGCATGCGTAGGAATTTTGCGCGTCGGAATTGGTACAGACGATCTGAATTTCCGATCGGAACTTTTTCCGACCGAAAAATTGAGAACCTGCTCTCAATCTTTTGCTGGCGGGAATCCCGCCAGCAAAAGTCCGATGAAGCATACACACGGTCGGAATTTCCGACCAAAAGCTCACATCAGACTTTTGCTGGCGGAAAATCCGATCGTGTGTATGCGGCATTACTGTCAGACCGCTGTGACAGTGTGATGCCCTGCCACTGTGAAAATGTAGGAGCTATAAAACACAAAACAAAGATCATTATATACAATAAAGTCCAATAAAATGTCACTTTCTGCAAGTTGCCAACCATCCCAAAATTCAGAAAGTGGGGACAGGCTCCACGTCATTGAAATTAAAGTGATGTTTCTCTGGATCTAGTGATTATTTTAACAAGTGGCTTTCACCAAAAGTATTCTAGAACACACCGTGGGGACCTTAAGCAACATTCCTCATTTGACAGCCAGGAGTCAGACAGCTGTGACAGTGCGATGCCCTGCCACTGTGAAAATGTAGAAGAAAATTACACAGGGCTCGCATTAAGGGTGTTACTAAACCCAGGACCCTGCATTCACTAAATCTGGTCCACAGCAGACAGAACATGGAAATGCAATTATTTTAGTAAGTAAAAACTGCCCCATACATTTTCTCATCAGCAGTACAGTATATAGCAGTCTTATGACTTCTATCAGTGTCTGGTTAAAGCTTGTAGGAGAAGTTTTCATTCTACTCTGACTGCCCTATGAGGATGCATGACGCCTGACCCTATGTCTGGACAGTGCTGATTGGCTCTGTGCTGATCATATGCACTCTCCCAAGAAAAAAAAACTAACAATACACACCAAATTAAGCATAGGCAGAGTGCCCCCAGGGCTCTGTACTCTCAGGAGATGGATTGGGGATTGTGGAAGAAGGGGAAATTCAGAGAAGACAGGATCAAACAGCCTTTTTTACACAGTGTGGAGGATTAACCCCTTAGGTTCCACAGTGAGTATAACAAGCATGCTTTACTGTATATACAGACTGATTTTACTGTTGTAGGTTTAGTAACACTTTACTGTAAAGTTCAAGCCTATCGTTTCTGAGTGGAGAAAGCTGTGGGCCTGAAGCTTGAAGGTTCCAAAGTGTATTGGATGGGACAGAATCTTCAGTCCTGTGTCTGGATTTTACCAGGTGCCTGCAGCCTGTGTGGGTACACAGATGTGTAGGGTTGTTGGTGTATACTCAAGCCTGAGGATAGTTTAGAGCTCCCAGTTTGGAGACAAAAGATCTCATCTAAGGGTCAGAGGAGCCCCAGCCAGGAGTCAAGAGACAGAGGGTTTCATCCAGGGGTCAGAGGACCCTCAGCCAGGAGTCAAGAGACAGAGGGTTCCACCCAGGGGTCAGAGGAGCCCCAGCCAGGATCAAGAGACAGAGGGTTTCACCCAGGGGTCAGAGGACCCTCAGCCAAGAGACAGAGGGTTTTACCCAGGGGTCAGAGGAGCCTCAGCCAAGAGTCAAGAGTCAGAGGGTTTTACCCAGGGGTCAGAGGAGCCTCAGCCAGGAGTCAAGAGACAGAGAGTTTCACCCAGAGGTCAGAGGAGCCTCAGCCAGGAGTCAAGAGACAGAGGGTTTCACCCAGGGGTCAGAGGAGCCTCAGCCAGGAGTCAAGAGACAGAGGGTTTCACCCAGGGGTCAGAGGAGCCTCAGCCAGGAGTCAAGAGACAGAGAGTTTCACCCAGAGGTCAGAGGAGCCTCAGCCAGGAGTCAAGAGACAGAGAGTTTCACCCAGGGGTCAGAGGAGCCTCAGCCAAGAGTCAAGAGACAGAGGGTTTTACCCAGGGGTCAGAGGAGCCTCAGCCAGGAGTCAAGAGACAAAGGGTTTCATTCAAGGGTCAGAGGAGCCTCAGCCAGGAGTCAAGAGACAGAGATTTTCATTCCGGGGTCAGAGAATCCTCAGCCAGGAGTCAAGAGACAGAGGGTTCACCCAGGGTTCAGGGGAGCCTCAGCCAGCAGCCAGGAGACAGGAGTTCTCATTCTAGGAGTCAGATGGGCTCCTATCGGGGTGTCAGGGGAACCCGTATCCAGAGGCCAGGATTGAGCTGTGCAGCAGGGTGCTGCGACTAAAGACTAAGCGAGCCAAGTGAACCAGGAGATACAGGCAACACAGTCAGAGGGACTGGCAAGAATAGCAGCAGCACTGCTGACAAGGGAGCAAGGTTGCTCATCATTTTCAGTTGTCAATTCATGTTGATGTGGAAGAACACCTGCGTGGGCAACTGATGTTTATGTGAACTTTCCAATTTGTTCAATAAACGAAGGCCGCCACACTTTAAAATACAGTTTGGTCTGACGCAACTTGTTGGAAAAGCACCTACCTTATGATTATAATCACCCCAATCCCACACCACCTCACTGACAGCTGAAAGTCTCTATTATTGGGAACCAATTAGGATGGTTCCCAATCACATGATCACCAAGACTGCCAATGCTTGTGACAACATGCAGGCTGAAGATTGCATAACAGAATAGGATATTTATGCTTACAGTAAAATCAGTTTCTTGTGGGTCATTAGGGAACACAGGATTCTGTTATTCAAAGACAACTGGGTTAAAGTACCCCTTACATGAAGTTTTAGATGCTGGATAACAAAAAAAAACATCAGCGAGTTAAGGCTGCTTGAAGGACCCCTGCCCCCGAAGGCATCAGAAGAGACCAGAACGTCCATCTTGTAAAACGTAGAGAATGTGTGAACAGAAGATCAGGTGGCAGGCTTGCAAATCTGGGAAACAGTTGCCCGATGCCAAAAAGCCCAGGGGGCACTCACAGATCTAGTAGAGTGAGCTTTATCAGGAAAGAGTGGAACCCAATCTTTAGGATCATAGGCTTGTACGAAGATCTGAGCCATCCAGAAATGATTAAGCAAGAAGCTGATTCCCCACAGCTGAGCGCCTACATCATAGACTCTTTACCATGATCAGTGATGCGCTGTGTCCGAAGGACACACAAGCGGCGCATTCTGAAGGACGTCATATGACGTCCAGTCAGGATGGGAAAGCCACCACCCAGCCATCATTCTGCTATAGGCCTGATGGGAAAGTGTTAAAGTGGTAGTAAAGCACGCTTTGTTATTTTTACCTACAGGTAAGCCTATAATAAGGCATACCTGTAGGTAAAATGTATCTCTCCTAAACATGCACCGTTTAGGAGATATAACATCAGCAGCGAATGCGCTCTGAAGATCAGGCATACCGTGCCGGACCTTCAGAGCTTCTTGCAAGAACCGAGGGCTCCTGTGCACATGCATGGAAGTGACGTCATCGCGGCTCTGACCACTCACAGCGCCAGAGCCCGCAAACCCAGAAGAAAGGCCAGGGGAACATGTCAGCCCTCTCAGCAGTGACCAGGTGCATTGTTCTAAGGTAAGTATTGTTCTAAGGTAAGTATTACATAATGTACTAGTATACTACCATGTTTCCCCGAAAATAAGACCTACTCCGATATTCCAGGAGGGCTGCAATATAAGCCCTACACCGAAAATAAGCCCTAGTTTAGGGTGGTTGTGGGCTGCTGGAGTCCTCTCTATTGCTGCTGGAGTCCTCCTCTTCTCCCAGCTGTCATTGGGGGATTTCACCTCCCCCCCTCCCCCTGCAAGGCTCAGAGCGGGTAGGAGAACTCAGGCGGGTCATGGAAGTGTCAAGCTGCTCTCCTCTGCCAGCTGTAAACGAGGGATCTTGGGCCCCCCTCCCTCTGCAGTGCTTGTGCCAGGGAAGAACGATCAGGCGGGTCACGGAAGCGCCAAGCGGCGCTGTGTGAAGGTATGTGACACGGTTGGATTGCAGAGACACATACCATTTGCATTATAATCTGCTGCGGTGGCGTGGATTCTGGCAATTTGCAAGCACTTTTACGCTGTTCACACTGGGGATTAAATTGCAAGCACTAACCCGAAAATAAGCCCTACTGTGCTTTTGGTTGCAAAAATTAATATAAGACCCGGGCTTATTTTCGTGGAAACATGGTAGCACATTATGCCCTTGTCTTACAAGTTTTTTGGGGGTTTTCACAGTGATTTACAACCACTTTACGGATGCTAATAAATTTGGTCTGGTCATGAACTGATTGGAGACTTTGTAAGAGTCCAGGGCTTACTACGCATGCACCAATAGGGCGTTGCCGCAAGAGGAAATCGGTGCCAAAGATGCCTCACTGCGCCAACCCGCACCTGCGCAGAAGACCTGATGGAAGAAAGCAGGAAAGTGCCCAGAAGGCGCACAGGAAGTGACCTCAACCCGATGGAAAAAGGTGGGAAAATGCCCAGGAGGCGCACAGGAAGTCACCTCAACCCGATGGAAAAAGGTGGGAAAATGCCCAGGAGGCGCACAGGAAGTGACCTCAAACTTCCCCATATAAGCCCAGCCCAGACACTGCCAAATTGCTGGATTATCTTCAGCCCCCCCTTGGTCCTGTGCTAGTGTGTGATCTGTCTGAACTTGTTGTGACCTGGAAACCTATTCGACTACTCTTGTTTGCTGCTTGCCATTGACCTCGGATTTGTACCTTGACCATTCTACTTCTTTGCCCCTTTTGTACTCAGCTGCCAGATCGGAACCGACCCCAGCTTGGATCTCGACCATTCTTCTTCTGATTAACCCTTTTAGGCTCCATGCACACTGGATTTTAAAATGTCGATTCTACAGGCGTTTGACGTTTTTTCTCCTGCCTCTAGAAGCACTTCTATTGTGTTCTATGTGTCTTTGCACATTAATGACTACTACAGGCGTTTTCTGTCAGAGACGTTCAGAGGCAGGAAAAAAACCCTTCTCTATCGCGTTTTCTGGAGAAGTTCAGGAGCTGTAAAAACGTCAGTCTCTCCTAAACTCCTCTTATCTCTTTTGAACGTCAAGTTTCAATGTTTTTTTAGTAAAAAGGTGTGTTGTCACTGTACATCATTTCCTGGCTTTTGCAGAGGGGCGTGTAGTGCAAAAAACACCTATAAACCAAATGCTCTTAAACTATCATAGTCTCGCCAAAACTTTGTACAATATGCTTTCAATTTGCGTCTATTATGCCACGTTTTTAAAGCTAAAAACGTTGACGTTTTTTCTGCTCCTAGTGTGCATGGAGCCTTATGCCGCGTACACATGGTCAGACTTTTCGTCTACAAAAGTCCGACGGACGCCGACGGACTAAAGCTGGCTGACAATCCGATCGTGTGTGGGCTTCCCAGGACTTTCAGCTGACCTTTCCAGCCGCAAATCTGACGGACTTTAGATTTGAAACATGCTTCAAATCTTTACGTCGTAACTCCGCCGGACCCAGATATCCGCTCGTCTGTGTGCTATTCCGACGGACAAAAACCCACGCTAGGGCAGCTATTGGCTACTGGCTATCAACTTCCTTATTTTAGTCCGGTGTACGTCATCACGTACGAATCCGTCGGACTTTTGTGTGATCGTATGTAGGTAAGTCCGTTCGTAAGAAAGTCTGCTGCAAGTCCGCCAAAAGTCTGACAAAAGTCCGTCGAAAGTCTGTCGGACAGGCTGTCGGACTTTTGTAGCCGAAAAGTCCGACTGTGTGTACGCGGCATTATACTTCGTTGCCAAACTGGACTGGACCTCGGCTCGGATCTCGGACTAAGGCTTGCATGGTGCCCCGCACCCCTAGTACCCGTGCCACTCGGTGTCCACCAAGTCTCTGTCTCCATCTCCAGAGGCTTCAAGGACCCAAGGTGCAAGAGAGGCCTCCCCACTACTTCGGTCTCACCTCAGGTACGTGGCCCTCATGACAGACTTATTAAATGCCTAACAGCAATCAAAGCTTATAACAGTTAATACAATGTACCGGAGATGAAAGATGGTAATGATCTAGTTTTGTACTCACCGTGCTTGCACTTCCCACAATGCACGAGTTTATTGTCAGAGGTACACGACTGTGAGTTACACACGCAGCACAGCTGCTCCTTCCCCGGGACGGCAGCTATGGAATAAAAAGAGAAGATAATTCATGAACCCGCCATGCGTGGCTGCAAGAATTCCACCATGAATTATTAATTACGACAGTTACAGTCATCAAAGCGGAATATGAGATCTTACGAGGAAAGATGTCCTTCCACAGCACTGAGAACTGGGAGTTATCTTCAAAGCGGACCAGACACGTCTCTTGTGCACTATCCACCTGTAAGTGAGGGACACGGAGAAGAGTTTACGAGATGTGAGGGAGAAGATAACACCCGGAGGAGGCGGAGAGGCTGAGAATGCAGGTTGGCAAGCAAAGTGGTGACAGTATTCCCCAGTTCATCCGACAACCGTCATTCTACACTGTAGATTTGAATCTGTTTGATTTGTGTAAAGTGTTGCAGACATTCCACACTTTGATACATAAGTTCTAATATTAGGGCTTTCAGCTGAACTCCAGGCAAACAGCTAAATACACAGATGAAATACATACAAGGGAACTGTTAAATCCGTCAACCAATTTGTATTTTTTTCATATTCAGTTGTGAGATTTACACAGCTCTGCACAGCATAGTCCTGTCTGGCAGGCAGTGTTTTTTTTTCTTTTGGGGTGGCTGTTTGCAAACAGACACCCCCCCCGGTTAGTGGTAACCACCCCCACGGGAGGACTGTCGGGGGGGAGGGGATGTCTGGCGAGCGGCAGCTGTCTTTCTTGCTCCTCCTTTGGTGTGGATCACTGTGGCTTCCACCATGCATCTCCCTTCTCCTCCTCCTAGGCATCCAATAGGGTCGCCTGTCCTTCCAGCCAATTGGGAAACGGGTATCAGACTCACGCTTCCAGATAGGCCGAGAGGCGATTCAGTGTTAGAAAAGCGAATATGCATTTGCTTTTCTAACACACCTGGGTGGGTTGCAAGCTCAATGCTCTGCGACCAGAGCCCACCCAATTTTGAAGCCTATTAGAGCCTATGGCTCTAATCAGATGTTTCAAAAAACAGATCCGCTGCTTTAATTCATGCCCCCGGCTTCCTGAAAGGGGCCAGACGCATGAATAGGGGGTAGCAGCAGAGATGGAATGGGGAGACGGCGCCCGTGTGCCCTTAATCCCTGCTGGCAGGGCAGGAAACCTGATTTTTCTCCGCTGCAATTAGGTAAAACTTATGGGTCTTCTCCCTCTCCCAAGCTGGACAGTGAAAGCGGAGCTCCACCTAAAAGAGGAAGCTCCGCTTGTTCGCACACTCCCCCCTCCACTGCCACATTTGGCACTTTTTGGGGGGGAGTGGGTACCTGGTTTTGACAGTTACCTGTTCACACTTCTGGGTAAGATCGCCGCACCAATATCCAAGTATTTCCAGCCCCTCCCCCCCCCGCTGCCTTCTGGTAAACACACAGGTTCCAGAAGATGGTGGGACCATTCAGAAAGCGCAGTGCAGTAGGAAACAGGCTCTGAAGCCTAAAGGCTACACTGCTGGTTTCCCTTAGTGAGGATGCCGGCGCCTGCACTTGAAACCGATTGAAGAATGGGCTCGGGGTGCCGACATTGCTGGATCCCTGGACAGCTAAGTGTCCTTATATTATATAAGTCAGCAGCTACAGTATTTGTTATCTGCAATATTTCTTGCCCAGACTGGAGCTCCTATTTAAAGAGAAGCAGCAGACTGGTGATCTCTCTGATCTCTCCTCCTATCAGCAGGTCTCATGCTAGCACATGAACACTGCATCACAGCTTGACTGGCTGCTAGTGCTAGCCCCTCCTGTCCAAGTCTGAGCGCTTCTGTACAGGAGATTGCAAGAGGCTGATACCAAGTCAAATTTAGGTACTTACATGGCTAGATTTGAAAAATATTTTGAAAAAGTGGTTCTAATGGCGGAAGATGTTTTTTTTATCTTAATGCATTCTCTTTATTAAAGGGGTTGTAAACCCTTGTGTTTTTTCACCTTAATGCATCCTATGCATTAAGGTGAAAAAACACGTAGCAGTCACTGCCCCCCCCAGCCCCCTCGTTTTACTTACCTGGGCCGTATTTCTGTCGGCAGTGACGTGCTGTCCCTCTCTCCACAGGGGGCCCGCCTCTTGATTGGATAGATTGATAGCAGCGCAGCCATTGGCTCCCGCTGCTGTCAATCAAATCCAATGACGCGGGCGCCAGGGGGCGGGGCCGAGTCCGGCATTCGTGTCTGTGGACGCAAAGGCTGGACTCGGGAGCGTGTCAGCAAGGTAACCCCCTCGGGAGAACGCTTCTCCTAGGGGGTTATCTGATGCAGGGAGAAGCCACGAGAGCCACGGGGGACCCCAGAAGAGGATGTTCGGGGCCACTCTGTGCGAAACGAGCTGCACAGAGGAGATAAGTATGACATGTATGTTATTTAAAAAAAAATAAAACGATCCTTCACAATCACTTTAAGGTAAAAACCTTCTGCATGCAGCACCCCGGGCCCTTATACTTACCCAAACCTGATCACGATCCAGCGAAGTGCATGAAAGCAGAGGCTCTCTCCCTTCTCATTAACTCAGACACACCAGCAGGAGTCAGTGGCTCCTGCTGCTGTCAATCACAGCCAGTGTGGAGGGAGCAGGGGTGGTCCAAGCCCCACTCTCTGTGTGTCAATGGACGAACAGAATGGGGCTTGGGAGCGAACACGCACGAGTGCCCCCATAGGAAGCGGCTTGCTATGGAGGCACTCGGCGGATGGGAGGAGCCAGCAACTCCAGCAGGGGACCTGAGGAGAGGAGGATCAGGGCTGCTCTGTGCAAAACCACTACACAGAGAAGGTAAGGCCGGCCATACATGGTTTGAATCCTTCTGAACCGGCAGAGATTCGAACCGTTAATGGGCAGGCTGAATGTGCCAAGTTGATCGTTCAACTTGGGTACAACCAGCCTCCCGGATTCTCTTACAATTGGGGCTATATTCACTAGCGATAATCACTGTCTTCTCCTAGTGGGGATGGCTCAACCCCCCCACCCCCACCCCCCCGCCAAGAGAAGACAATTGCTGATTCCCCTGGTTCCTGGCAACCTCTGGTTGCAGGAAAGAAATTTGCACCATGTATGGCCTGCCTAAGTATGACATTTTGCTAGTTTAATTTAAAAAAAAAAAAAAAAAGCATCTACAATCACTTTAAAGCGGAGTCCTGCCGATTTATTTATTTTTTTAAAGTCAGCAGCTACAAATACTGTATCTGCTGACTTTTAAAATAAGAACACTTACCTGTCCAGGGCGCCCGCAATGTCGGCACCTGAAGCCGATCTGTCCCTCGGCTCTCGGCTGCTGCCGACGCCATCTTTGGTAAGGGAATCAGGAAGTGAAGCCTTGCGGCTTGCCCTACTATGCATGCGCGACTCGCGCTGTGCATTCCCACTCGTCCCTGCTGTTTTCTGGGACCTGTGTGTCTCCCAGAAGACAGCGCGGGGGGACGGGAAGTGGCATAGATACCCGCCGGTGGCTCGGGTATCTATGCCCAGAAGTGGGAGCAAAATACCTGTATTAGACAGGTATCTGCTCCCCCTTCCCCCCTGAAAGGTGCCAAATGTGACACCAGAGAGGGGGAGGATTCTGAAAAGCGGAAGTTCCATTTTTGGGTGGAACTCCACTTTAATGATGTATTTATTATTACAGAGCTGCATCCTATTGAGTCTTTTTTATCTGCTTTGAAATGATAAAAGTCTGATGTAATGGCACATTAAGGTACACTGTAAATGACTACATAAAATGTATGAGAGTGTGGAAAGCAATAAAGGGAGGACTTTCCCAACAAAATCCCATGCAAGGTATATAAAACAATCCTTACTTTCTTTATAATGCCCAGGTACAGCAGTCCGTCCGTCCACCGGGCCAAAACGTCTTGACCCTCCCAGAAGCGAGCCAGTGTCTGAAATCGGGGGCGTTTCACCAGAGCAGGGGTGACCCTGGGGCTGGCGGGACTGGTACGGCTGGGTCGGGTCGGGGTCTCCCTTCCCTCCATCACATTTTAAAAAGAACCTGTAGAAACAAAGCATTGAGGGAATAAATAAGAGAAGGGATGTCTGGAAGAACAGAAATAAAATCATACACTTTTCTGGATTGATTGATGAGGCAGGAACATAATGTATAGAGGGTAATAACTCATATCAACCAACTAGAACCCATCTTGAGGACATCTTAGAACAGTATTTAGAAGTCAAATTTGGTTTACATATCACTACTTCCTGCATTGAATAAAGACTAGGCCAAGGCCAAAAAACTATAAATCAAAGGAATGCATTTATGGTGCGCAAGAGAGTTTAGCATGCGGCCCAGGCCTGCCTGGAGGGTCTCTGGGGATGGCGTGCAAACATAGCAGCTTACATTAAAAAGCCAGGCAGATGCACACGTGGAGGGCTTTCGGGGATGCCGTGCTAACCTAGTTGATGGGTGCAGGGTGGGCGTGCTAATGAGGTCAGCTGATAAACTGCTTCCAGTGTTCTACTGGCTCTTATATCCCAAATCTACATACCAGGAAGTCATGAAGTTTTCTATGAACACAGCAGGGTCCAAGGTAAGGCCTTGTTCTAAAAATCAAAGAAAGCTTTTATTGTTCTGCAACTGAGGTACTTTACCTAGTTAACTGCTTCTGGAGCGCTCACCGCATATATATACTGCGGCAGGGCGGCCCGGCTGCGCAAAATCATGTACCTGGATGTGATTTTGTGCATGTGATCTGGGGTGCGGCGGCCGGGCCCAATTACAGCGGGAGCCAATCAACGGGTCCGCGATGGCTGCTGGGACCTGCCGATCATTCGGAGGAAAGGCAGAACGGCGGTCTGCCTACGTAAACAAGGCAGACCGCTGTTCTGTCAGGCTCCATTCACACAAATGCGTTTTTTGATGCATTTTGCAGAAATGCATGGGAATTTTTTTATCATGGGTTCCCATGAAACATGTTCACATCAATGCATTTTTGTGCCTCTGCGTTTTTGGAAAGGGTCAGGGACTTTTTTCATGCAAAATGCAGCTTTTTGCATGTAATAGAATTCAATGGACCAGCATCAAAAATGCAAGTACAGCGTTTTTACAGCGTTTTGGGAGGGTTTTTTTAAAACTGTATACAGATTAAAAAAAATATTAAATAACAAAAAACGCGGCAAAAACGCAGCAAGCACCACAAAAAACACTGCAGAAACGCTCAAAAGCAACATGGATAGATGTGAATTGAGCCTCAGGGAGTAAAAGAAAGATCTTGTGTTTCTGCTAAGCAGAAACATGGATCTCTCTTTTCATCCAGTAACAGCATTCCCTCCACAGTTAGGCCTGGTTCACACTTATGCATTTTTTTTGTGCGTTTTCAGTTTTGCAGAAACACACTACAGTCCATTTACCATGGTTTTCTATGGGTCACGTTCACATCTGTGCATTTTATGGAAAGGGCCAGGGCCTTTTTTCTGGTTTTTGGTTTCATAGACTTCAATGGATCAAAACGTGTATTGAAAAATGCAAAATGCACCAGAAGTATGCAAACTACAACCTGCATAGGTGTGAACCAGGCCTGAGGCTGGATTCACACCTATGCATTTTTAGTGCTTTTTGCATTTTGCAGATTTGCACTACAGAACGTGTTCCATAGGAAATCATGATAGATGGACTGTAGTGCAAATCTGGAAAATGCAACAAGCACTAAAACTGCATAGGTGTGAATCCAGCCTTAAGCTGGATACACACTATACAGTTTTCTTTAGATTTTTTTTCCTTTAGATTCACCAAAACCATATAATATGAGGTCAAACCTAAACACTTTCAATTTGTGTGCAATCAGGCAGGCCCTTGCACTACATAGTCGAAGGTAAATCTAAAGAAAATCTAACAACAAAAGTTGTATAGTGTGTATTCAGCTTTAGAAAGCGTTTGCTAGGAGCACACTTAACCTCTTGATCGCCTCTAATGTTAACCCCCTTCCCAACCAGTGTCATTGATACAGTGATTTTTTTTAGCACCGATCACTGTATTGGTGTCACTGGTCCCCAAAATTGTCACTTAGTGTCAAATTTGTCCGCCACAATGTCGCAGTCCCCCTATAAAATGCTGATCGCCGCCATTACTAGTAAACACAATAAAAAATAAATAAAAGTACACAAAAATATCCTATAGTTTGTAGACGCTATAACTTTTGCGCAAACCAATCAATATACACTTATTGGGATTTTTTTTTACAAAAAATACACAGAATACATATTGGCATAAATTGATGATTTTTTTACTTTTTTTATTGGGTATGTTTTATAGCAGAAAAAAATTAAAAATATTGTTTTTCAAAACTGTCAGTCTTTTTTTTGTTTATAGCGCAAAAAATAAAAACTGCAGAGGTGATCAAATACCACCAAAAGAAAACTCTATTTGTGGGGAAAAATTGATATCAATTTTATTTGGGTACAGCGTGGCACGAACGCGCAATTGTCAGTTAAAATAACGCAGTGCCGTATCGCAAAAAGATGGCCTGGTCATGAGGGGGTGGTAAATCTTCCGGAGGTCAAGTGGTTAAAGTGCATATTTTTTGAATGTGTGATATTATTGCACTGAAACTAGATACATCATATGGCCATTCCAAAACCATAGGCATTATTAGGTGCCCCCTTTCCCTCCCATGTGCATCTATAACGACTTCCAGAAAGGCTTTCCACAAGTTTGTAGAGTGTGTGTGAGAACTATATCCATCGAACCATCTTTATGGATCTGGCTTTGTACACAGAGACACGGTCTTCTGGAAAAGAAAAAGACCTTCATCAAACTGTAACCACAACATTGGAAGCGCACAATTGTCTAAAATGTCTTTGTATGTTTGTCAATGGAGATTGCATGACTATCTGCTTGATTTCTTGAACCTGTTTTTCGAATGCAATGTCCAATAAGCTCATATAGGTGGGATTGTGAGGTGTCCAAAAACGTTTGCCCATATAGTGTATATGGTATACAGTGGAACCTTTGATTACGAGCATAATCTGTTCCAGGAGAATGCTTGTAATCCAAAGCACTCGCATATCAAAGCGAGTTTCCCAATAGAAGTCAGTGGAAACGAAAATAATTTGTTCCGCCTTGACTTCTATTACATGCAATACCGCATGTGGCCAGAGGTGGGGGGGGTCGCCGGAGAGCCTCGGAAATACTCTGTTCCCAAGTGTTTCCGAGGCTTTCCGAGTTCAGCCGAGCTGTCCCCGAGTATTTCCGAGGCTCCCCGAACTCGGAAAGCCTCGGAAACACTTGGGAACGGAGCATTTCCGAGTGTTTCCGAGTATTTACAAACGGCTCTGAACCGTTCCAAGTGTCCCCGGCGCCCCCGCACCTCTGGCTCAATGCGGTACTGCACACCCCATTAGCTTGAATTCTGCTTGTTTTGCGAGACAACACTCGCAAACCGAGTCAGAATTAAAAGAAAATGTTGCTTGTCTTTCAAAACGCTTGTTAACCGCGTTACTCGTAAACCAAGGTTCCACTGTACAAAGAGCACAATATGACTTTCTGAGGCACAGCATATTATATATTTCTTTAACCGCTGTAGTACATACATATCAACACAGAGCTGTGAACAAAGGGAACGTTTGCTTTGTTTTTTTCCCCCTGCAAAGCAGGGATGAGGAACTTAGAGATCTGTAGTAAAAATCTGCACACATTACACATTGTTAGGCACACTATTAACCCCTTGATTGCCCCCTTCCCACCCGCTGTCATTATTACAGTGACAGTGCATATGTTTAGCACTGATCACTATATTAATGTCAATGGTGATGTCAGTGTCCGTTAGTTCCAACAAAGTGTCAAATAGTGTCAGATTGCCCGCCACACTATCACAGTCCCACTATAAGTTGCTGATCCCCACCATTACTAGTATATAAAAAATAAATAAAAGTTCCAGTATAAATACCATAGTTTGTAGACGTTATAACTTTCACACAAACCAATTAATATATACTTATTGGGATTTTTTTACCAAATACAAAGAATACATATTTGCCTAAATTTATGAAGACATTTTTTTTATTGAATATGTTTTATAGCAGAAAGTAAAAAAAATGTTTTTTTTTGTTTTTTAATTTTTGGTCTTTTTTGTTTATATAATAAAAAATTAAAAATGTGTAAATAAAATTATATACATTTTATATACATTTTATTTGTGTATGGCATTGCATGACCGTGCAATTCCCAGTTAAAGTAGCACAGTGCCGTATAGCAAAATATGGCTTGGTCATGAAGGAGGTAAAAACCTTTCCAGAGCTGAATTGGAATCCAACAGTAGGTTTGCCTGATACTGTACTAGACTGGGCTGTAACCTAGATGAAAATGGAAAAAAACACTATTGCCTTTTAGTATAATGGCCCAGCTCAGGTGGAAGTGGAGGTCCACTTCGCTATGGGGAAACACTTCAAGCTTTGTTGCCCTCTAGGACTGGGGTGTGTCCTTGGCATATCTAAAGAATGGAAAGAAAAGAGGGAGCACCAGCCTAGTGTATTTATCCCACATAAATTTATTGAAGACAAAAAGTATAAAAACTACTCACAAGCATGAGATGCAAGTATGCTAGAAACAGCCAATCTTCCGTGGCTTGAGAGCCCTGAAATCAACAGTCTGGAGATCATGGGGGGCCCCTGCTGGCTGACGCGTTTTGAAGGGTTATCCTTCTTCCTCAGCACCCGCTTTTCTTTCCATTCTTTAGATGTAACCTAGATGAGGCTGTACCCAATGTGTCAGGATTTGTCACAGTTTTATATTGCATGTCTAAGGTCCATGGTACATTGCCAACCTTTTACTGGTGATAACTTGTTAATAACAGGATTGCCAGAAAGGACAGAGAAAAATATTTGTCCATTCCATGGTGTCACTCCCTTGCTGTTTAGACGGGCAAAGCATCATTCTCTTGCTAATGGAAATGCTACAGAATCACCCACGCTAAAGAGGGAGTGACACCTCGTTTATCCAACCAGCAAGGGAGTAATGTAGTGGAACCAGATGAGTGTTTCTCTTCCCAGTATAGTGATCCTGTCACTGGAGAGTTGTCACTAGGCATGGTAAGGTACCGGGCATTTTTTCACTGTCACATAAAAGGGGGTTCCTTCTAGGGCCTGACATCAGCTGACACTAGGTATTGCAGTGGCTCCAATGGAGGAAGGAGCAATGGGGGACCACTAGAGAAGGGTATCATGGAGTCAGTGGGGGGCCTTTCAGAGACATTGCTATTTTCCTGATCATACAATACAGGACACCGGCTTCTTTAAATCCTTACAACTGGGATGTACAAAAGCAATCCAACTGAGGTGTGGGCAATATAACAACAAAAGGTGTAACAGGAAGGGTTGCTAAGGGCTCCCCGTCCTAATAACTTAGATACCGTATATTGATTTGGAAAGGAAAGATTGATTTTTTTTAGGTGCCAGACAACAAATTTAAGTAAAAAATACACACTTTTTTTTTTTTTTTTTTTTACAATGACCAAGAAGTTAAAAACAAGATAACATGTACATACAAAATGCACCTCCCTCAGTGAATTAACCACAAACATGATTCCCAAAAATTAACAATTGTACAATTATACTGAAGCATAAAGCTTCCAATATCTGCCTGAGGTGTCTTCAACGTACGTAGAGCACCTCAACGTATTTTGCGGGAAACTAGGGGAGTGCTAGTAAAAACTAGAATTTAAAATATTTTCAAAAAAGAAAATTCTAGGTACACACACACAATCACACATATTGATCAAAAAAACTATTTGGACATTACAAAACTCACCAAACTATCTGGAGGTCCACATATCAACAAAGCCAACAGGCACACATAACAGCTATACAGTTCAAGAAGGCTCAAAGGCTCAAAGAGAGAGCAGCCTGTAGCACCTTATGCCCACAACTGGTGTCAGAATAGGCTTGAATATCCACCTGGTAAAATGTAACAAACGTGAATGGAAGTCCAGGTAACAGCCTTGCAAATCTGGGAAACAGATGCCTGAGGATGAAAAGTCCATAAAGCACTTCCAGATCTGGTTGAATGTGCCCTGGCAGGGAAGAGAGGCACTCTATCCTTCAGACTATAGGCTTTGACAGCAATCTGTCTAATCCATCTTGAATGGTGGAATGGGATGAAGGGCTTGAAAGACCTCAGGATAGAAGGCCCATTCCCCTCAGATCCAGACACTGATGACTGAGAAGGGCTGCCTGACAATATTTTAGGCCCAGAATGTGAATGGCAGACAGGGCTCTTGGTGCCTCCTTGATGAGTGATGTAAGCCACAGCTGTGGCATTGCCCGGCTGGATTCTGGGTGTATTCGAAAGGAGAGGAGTTCAGCATTTAAGGGACAACCAAATTGCTCTGGGTTCCAGAATGTTGATGCCAATGTGAGATTCCTCCAACAACCTTGTCCTCAGCATTGGGAAGCCATCCAGGACTGCATTCCAGCCCTGTAGTCTGAGAACTTTTTATGACTGAGAAGGAAAGGATTTCCCTAACTCCAGTGCTATATCGTAAATCCACATCAGGGAGAGACTGGCCCTGGGGGTCAAATGTTTGGGACAACGGTCCATACTCAATTTGTCTCACGCTGACAGAATGTTGAGTTGCAAGAATCTAAAGTGAAAATGGGTGTAGAGTACATGCTCAGAAGAGGCAACCATAAAACCCAGAACCTTCATGCAGGGTTTTTGCTCTACGAGAGAGCAAAGGGACAGAAAAATTCTGGCCAGGGCCTTGTCTAAAGACAGGCTCAGATACTCCAACCTGTGAGAGGTTGATTGAAGAAACTCTGCAGTTTGTATGGTCTGGCAGATGTTGAACTATAGGGACAGTGAAGACCTTCAGCAGATCGTCTAGGTACTCCACAACATGAATCCCAAAACCAGGCCAAACACCTTGATGAAAATTTTATGTATTTGTCGAAGGAGGGACATAACAAGCATCCCCCCTCTAAAGGATAGCCCCTTAAGGTGTTTCTTGCAAGAGAATTCATTGGAACAGCATTTTATTGACAGGATCCTGTGCATGTGGATAAAAAGAAGACCCATCCTAGAAATTTGTCAGAGAGTATCAGCAAAGGCATTGACTCAGTAGCATAAGGCCATAGGTAACAGCTCCAGTCAACTGTGGACAGAGGCATCGATAATGGTGGTATCAGGGTCAAAATGGTCTGACAGCCATGGAAGCAACCATAGGTATTTGAACATGAGACAATCCTCCACAGGAGCCTTAAATACAAACTCCCAAAGGGGGCAGTGGTGCCAACCCGTTAACCCCTATCATCTTGGACAAACTGCACTTCTGTAGTAACAGCAGTAGATCTCCCTGGACACACAGGGCACCCTCAAATAAATGTTTAAAGGGCTTCCATCCTGACCTACAACTCAGTCGCAGGGATAAGGGTAATTTAACCCCTTCCTGGTATATCCATCAATAGTGGCATACCCCCATAGGTGTCTTTAGAGACTGGGCTCTGTACCAGGCAGACCACAGCTCTGGACCTGTAGAGCACCCTGCAGTCTATTTCATGCATTGCACTACATTCCATGGGGAGCACCCACAAAGGGGTCCAATGCTGCAGCAACATTACAGGCTGGCCCTGCATCTTCCATTTGGCAGGGTCTGGGTACGTTTTTCTAAGGCTCTGCCAAGAAGGAAAGTTTCATAAAAGGTCCATCACATAGGTACAATAACAAAAAACAGAGGCTAGCTGGAAGTAGGAGGAGTTATATGGGGGAATGTCTCAGCTGCCTTTATGCCAGTGTTCAGTTACCTGAAGGTAGCTACATATAACCCAGTTATTATAATAAAATGTAAGAAGTCCTGTACTGTATGATCAGGAAATTATTGTTTTCATGGCCATCATTAGACATAGTCCTTGCAAGCCTTAATCGGGAAACAATGTCACAGGTGCACCTTTATAAATCTGCTCAAGAGACCTGATTTATGCCTCTTTCACACGAGCGGTCCAATCGGGTCCGCCTATCCGTTTTTCAAGCGGACCCGATCAGAGCTTCCATTCTCTTCTATAGAGTATGCGGAGCGCTTTACAAATTTGCGTGTCATCATTGCACAGGAGCCATGCTAGTCTTCTCTAAATCGCTAGAATTTTAGTATATGTGCTGACGCTGCTATCAAGCTGCCCAATGAGGAGGGAGGCCGAACTGATCCGATGGAACGAATCTGTCGGACAATTCGATCGTGTGTGGGCTTCATTGGACCTTTCCTGTCGAAATATCTGTCGGACTTTAGAAATAGAACATGTTTCAAATCTTTCCGACGGACTTAAGTCCGATCGAAAAATCCGTTCCTCTGTATGCTAGTCCGACGGACAAAAAAGGACACAAGGGCAGCTATTGGCTACTGGCTATGAACTTCCTTATTCTAGTCCGGTCGTACGTCATCACGTTCGAAACGATCGGACTTTGGTGTGATCGTGTGTAGGCAAGTCCATTTCATTGGAACTCCATCGAAAAGTCCTTCGGAGTTCAGTCCGACGAAAAAATTCTAGTCCGGTCGTGTGTACACGGCATAAGAAACACTAGCTTGGGTAGTGGGGGAACCCATCACATATTGTCAGCTAAATCTTAGCAATTCTGTGGCTGGCAAAGTATTGCCAGTTACAGAATTGCCGGTGTGACATGGGCATCCAGGTGATGACAGACAGGTGCTTTATGAGCCATAATAATATCCAAAAATGCTACCATTCGTTTTAAATAATATTCTACTGGATGATGCTTGATAGTCCAACACAGGGCCGTGTAGGCATTTGTTGATGGATGTATTTTTCTAAAGCCCATGTTTTAGTAGAGATCCTGTTTCTGGTAACAATTCCCCAATAACAGGATCACAAACATGTACAGTGACAAAAACACAGGAGAAAGTAATCCACTAGTGAGAGATCAATGCCTCACTCATAGCGATCCTGCAGCGGACCAGTTCTCGCCAGCTTGACATGGGTCTAAGGCCCCTTTCACACAGGCGCCTCCACCCGATTGACTCCACTTGCTAGGCGTGGGATCGATTGGCTGAGCAGGAGGATGACAGGTCCGTCTCCGCTTACTGTGCTGAGACGGACCTGTCAGAGCTCCGCTCTCCTCTATGGGGAGATTGGATGAAAATGGACCACCTCTCCGTTTTCATCCGATCCCATCCAATCCTCCAGACGAATGGAAAATAGGACTTACATCCGTCTGGATTTGGCGGAGGGGATCGGATCTGATAGCAGCGGGTGTTAGTGGACATGTCACTGCTGACATCCGCCGCTCCATAGAGGTGAATGGAGGCTCCGATCAGGTCTGCCTGAAAAACTGACAGGCAGACCTGGTCGGAAAGCCTGTGTGAAAGGGGCCTAAGTGTCTTCATGGTTCAATGAGAGGTGGCCAAATAAGGCCCCTTTCACACTGAGGAGCTTTCAGGCTCTTCCGCAACAACAAAAAAAAAAAGCGCCTGAAAACCGTTTCCTATTAATTTCAATGGATGCTTTCACACTGGGGTGGTGCGCTGGCGGGGCGGTGAAAAAAGTCCTGAAAGCAGCATCTTTGGAGAGATTAAAAAAGCACCTCAAAAATGCCCCTGTCCATTTAACTGAATGGGAAGTGCTTCAAAAGCGCCCGAAAATGGTTCTTTTGAGTCGACCTTAAAAAAAAACGCACCGCTAACGCCCCAAAAGCGCTGCAAAAACGCCCGACATTTTATGGGCAGTTTTCGAGTGCCTCAGTGTGAAAGGAGTCTAAGAGCAATCTTCAATTCAGCCATAAAAGTACACTCATATAAAACCTGACTTAGGCCCCTTTCACACTGGGGCGGTGGGGGCGTCGGCGGTACAACAGCGCTATTTTTAGCGCTGCTGTACCGTCGTTCTTGCAGCGGTATTCGGCCGCTAGCAGTTCGGTTTTAACCCCCGCTGGCGGCCGAAAAAGGGTTAAATCCGCTCGTACAGCGCGGCTATAGCCGCGGTATTACCGCGGTATAGCCGCGCTGTCCCATTGATTTCAATGGGCAGGAGCGGTTTAGGAGCGGTGAATACACCGCTCCTTCCCCGCTCCAAAGAAGCGGCTCGCAGGACTTTTTTTACCGTCCTGCGAGCGCACCGCTTCAGTGTGAAAGCCCTCGGGCTTTCACACTGAACAAACAGCGGAGGCTGTTTAGGGGCGGTTTTCAGGCGGTATTTTTAGCGCAATACCGCCTGAAAACCGCTCCAGTGTGAAAGGGGCCTTAAGGATTACCCTATTACTGCCGCTTCTCTTTGCTTTGAACCTTTGGGATGTTTAGTGATACAAAAAAATAAATAAAACTAGAGACAGTGTCAAAATAAATAAATTATTTAATTTTTTAAAACAGCCCTGTTCCCCGTGCTTGCGTGCAAAGGCAAGCACACGCTGTGGTCCCACATGCACACAAACAGCGATCGTCCTAAACATGTGAGGTATCACCGCGAATGTCAGATCATGGGCAGTAATTCTAGCAACAGACCTTCTGTGTAAGTCTAAAGTGTTAACCTAAAAAGACATCTGAATGCGGCGCCTATGGATAGTAAAAATTACGCCGTTTTGTTGTTGTTGCACGGGCGTGCGTAATTTTAAAGCATGACATGTTACGTATCCATTTATTCAGCGTAACATCATCTTTTATATTTTACATTTATTTATTTATTACATTTATATTTTACCAAAAAAATTGGGTTATGTATTGTATTTTTTTTTTGCATTATAATTTCAAAAAGTACCACTTGCGGTGGCTAGGGCTAAATTTTATTCCCAAAGGGATAAACCGGGAAAACTTTTGGTGTCTAAATTAACCCCTAGATGACCAGCTGCACATGTCCCTAAAATCAGGAAATCTGATGGCTCGTTCACCCAGAACCCCAAACTAGTCTTGCAGGAATTTCATACATTTTTTCATAAAATTGTATTTAGACAACGCGACTGCCTCAAGTCAACATGGCTTTGATTAGTTTATTTCTCACCTCCCAATCCCAGCCATGGTGGAGGAGCATTGTGAGCTCATGGAAAAGGACATCTCGGTTGAGGAAGTACTGTGTTTCCCCAAAAATAAGCCCTACCCCGAAAATAAGACCTAGCGTGATTTTTGGGGAGGGCTGCAATTTAAGCCCTAACCCGAAAATAAGCCATGTAAAAATATATAATCCATTTTGTAAAAAGATTAAATAATGTCCAGTGTGTCCCCTTTTGTAACTTTATTGTTGAAAATACCTAATTTACAGCACCGCTGGGCATTCACATGACCCGCCGGAGATGTTCTCCTCTCCTCCAGGCTGACGTCAGTGGCCCCTCCCTCTGCAGTGCTCGGAGCGGGGCTGACCTCAGCAGGGATCACGGCCTTTCCCTCGGCAGTACTCGGAGCTGGGAAGAAGAGCTCCAGCGGATCATGTGAGTGCCCAGCTGCACTGTAAATAAGGTATTTTCCACAATAATGTTACAAAAGGAGACTCACTGGACATTATATAATCTTTTTACAAAACGGATTTCATATTTTTAGAATGACTTTACCTAAGGTTTATTTTTGGGACCAAAGTGGTTGTAAACCCTTGTTTTTTTTTAAATAACAAACATATCATACTTACCTCCACGGTGCAGTTCGTTTTGCACAGTGGCCTCATTCCTCCTCTTCTGGGGTCCCTCAGCGGCGCTGGTGGCTCCTCCCTGCATCAAGTGTCCACGTTGGAGAAGCGCTCTCCTTGGTGGACACCCGTGCGGGTGTGATCCCGAGTCTGGGACTCCCCTCCTGATTGGCTGAGACACAGCAGTGGTGCCATTGGCTCCCGCGGCTGTCAATCAAAGTCAGTTAGCCAATCAGGCGAGAGAGGGGGGAGCGGGGATCCGTGTCTGAATGGACACAGGGAGCTGCGGCTCGGCTCGGGTTCCCCCATAGCAAGCTTCTTGCTGTGGGAGCATTCGACAGGAGGAAGGGGCCAGGAGCAGCGAAGAGGGACCCGAGAAGAGGAGGATGCATTAAGGTCAAAAACCATGAGGGTTTACAACCCCTTTAAAGATGTCATAATGATGACTCCTGAGCTGACAGAGGAAGAGAAGACAGGGGCCATAGATAAGACATCCCCTGAAAATAAGCCCTAGTGTGTTTTTTTGTAGCCAAAATTAATAAAAGAACCAGTCTTATTTTCAGGGAAACACGGTATTATTGGCGATCTAACGCAATACTTTAAGGCTGGGTTCACACTACTGTGAATTGGATGTGGTTTTCACCGTATCCAATTCGCATGTCAGGAGAATGTGACCGGCTCTCTATGGAGCCGGTTCACACATCTCCGGAGCGAATTGCACAGGAGTCCTGTGCGTCTTCTGGTCCATTTCAGGTCCGAATTCAGCCAAAAATTAGGGCTGCTGTGAGCCAAAAATTCGACCCCTGCTGTGAGCCGCTCCGTGCTGCGGTGTGAACCCAGCCTAAAGAAGTTGTAAAGGCAGAAGGTTTTTTATCTTAATGCATTCTATGCCCCCATAGCAAGCTCCTTGCTGTGGGGGCACTCGACAGGAGGAAGGGGCCAGGAGCAGCGAAGAGGGACCCGAGAAGAGGAGGATCCAGGCTGCTCTGTGCAAAACCAACTGCACAGAGGAGGTAAGTCTTATGCCGCGTACACACGATCGGAATATCCGACAACAAATGTTCGATGTGAGCTTGTTGTCGGAAATTCCGATCGTGTGTAGGCTCCATCGGACATTTGCTGTCGGAATTTCCAACAACAGATGTTTGAGAGCTGGATCTCAAATTTTCCGACAACAAAATCCGTTGTAAATTCCGATCGTGTGTAGACAATTCCAACACACAAAATTACACGCACGCTCAGAATCAAGCAGAAGAGCCGCACTGGCTATTGAACTTCATTTTTCTCGGCTCATCGTACGCGTTGTACGTCACCGTGTTCTTGACATTCGGAATTTCCGACAACATTTGTGTGACTGTGTGTATGCAAGACAAGTTTGAGCCAACATCTGTCGGAAAAAAAATCCACAGTTTTTGTTGTCGGAAAAGCCGATCGTCTGTACGCGGCATAACATGTTTGTTATTTTTTTTTAAAAGGAGACATTACGATCACTTTTATGCCATCCAGAAGGGGGGGACCGATAGATACCGATTCCAATAAGGCATTTATTACACTTATTCTGAAACCCCACAAGGACCCAAGAGATGCAGCTAATTATAGACCAATGTCGTTAATTTATAATGACTCGAAGTTATTCACTAAAATATTAGCGAATCGAATGTTGTTTTTTTTTGTCTTGTTGCATACATACAGATCAAGGGTTCCTTCCTTACAGACAAGCGGTGGTTCAGG
This sequence comes from Aquarana catesbeiana, assembly GCF_042186555.1. NCBI lineage: Eukaryota > Metazoa > Chordata > Amphibia > Anura > Ranidae > Aquarana > Aquarana catesbeiana. The sequence continues at coordinate 30,478,820 of NC_133332.1, forward strand.
TGCGATGGGCAATAGATTTACCTTATGTACTCGAATATAAGCCGAGGCACCTAATTTTACCACAAAAAAATGGGAAAACTTATTGACTCGAGTATAAGCCTAGTGTGAGAAATGCGCAGCTACTATAATGCCCTGTACACACGGTCGGACATTGATCGGACATTGCGACAACAAAATCCTAGGATTTTTTCCGACGGATGTTGGCTCAAACTTGTCTTGCATACACATGGTCGCACAAAGTTGTCGTAAAATCCGATCATTCTGAACGCGGTGACGTAAAACACGTACGTCGGGACTATAAACGGAGCAGTAGCCAATAGCTTTTGTCTCATAATTTTTTCTGAGCATGCATGGCACTTTGTGCGTCGGATTTGTGTACACACGATCGGAATTTCCGACAACGGATTTTGTTTTCGGAAAATTTTATAGCAAGCCCTCAAACTTTATGTGTCGGAAATTCCGATGGAAAATGTGTGATGAAGCCTACACACGGTCGGAATTTCCGACAAGGTCCTATCACACATTTTCCATCGGAAAATCAGACCGTGTGTACAGGGCATAAGTGGACAAGAGGGTCAATAATGCCCATTTGCAGCCTCACTGTGCCCATTTGCAGTCATAGGTCCACCGAACTTCAAACTCGGTAGTTAAGGGTTTCTAGATGACCCCTAGCTGCAGCCAAAATTTGGGGTCTCTGGACCCAAAGGGTCCCAAAATGACATTGCTGCAGATGGACACAGTTGACCAAATTTGGGGCCCCGTATCTCAGGGCCACTTGGTGCTAGGGACCCAAAATTTGATGTGCAAACCCAGTGGAACGAGCACTACAACATATCCAAAGCTAGAGTTCCTAGCTTCAAGTGGCCCTGAGATACGGGGCCCCAAATTCGGTTCAGAAAATGTCAAGCACCTTTCTGCAGCAGAGAATGTCATTTTCCAAACCGACTTTGGGGCCCTGTAGTTTGGGGCCACTTGGTGCTAGGATATGTTGTAGTACTAGTTCCACTGGATTTGCAAACCAAATTTGGGGTTCCTAGCACCAAGTGGCCCCAAGATACGGGGCCCCAAAGTCAGTTAGGAAAATGTCATTCTCTGCTGCACAAAAGTGCTTGACTCGAGTATAAGCCGAGGGGGGCATTTTCAGCACAAAAAAATGTGCTGAAAAACTCGGCTTATACTTGAGTATATACGGTAATCCCCCTTTTGCGCCCCTCCTGGGACAGAGAGGCTGCTAGATATGGCTGTTATTTTCACTCGATGTGCATTTGACTCCCTGTCTTGGCCATACATCTTCCGATTAGTGGAGAAGTGGAACTTCGGTCCCAAATTTCTGGCCTCCCTCCTTTCCCTATATAGCACACCCTCGGCTCAGATGATCCTACTCGGCCACAAGTCAGACCCACTTGTTATTTCCTGGAACCAGACAAGGGTGCCCACTTTCTGCGGGGGTAAAAATCATAAATGTGCGCTTTTTGCGGACGATTCCCTGTTGTTTATTACATCCCCTCACACGACTTTACTACTTTACTGAATTTGCTCTCGCTTCCAGGTCGCTTCAGCAACATTTCGGGGTTCTTAGTTAACTGAGATAAGATGGAAGTCCTTAATATTAATCTACCGGCTACAACACTCCAGAGTCTACAATCACAGTACTCAGTCTCCTGGCAACAGATGCCGTTATCCTATCTGGGGGTTAGATTGACTGCCTACATTTCATCCATCTACAAGGCCAACTACCCTGCCTTGTTCAATAAATAGAGGATGTGAAGATGTGGTCTGATGTGACTCTCTTGTGGATGGGAAGAATTGCATCTGTCCAGGTGACAGTCCTGCCCAAATTGTTATATTACTTCAGAACCTTACCTATTCCGGTACCCTTAGAAGCAATTCGGCAGTTTCAAACAAACATTTTTAATTATATATTGGGATCTAAGGACAGTAGACTGGCTCGAGCTACAATGTACGCTCCAAAAGATCTGGGGGGGGTTGGGTGTCCCAGACTTTCGTAAAAAACGATATAGTAGGGCAACTAACCCAATTGTGCCAGTTGCATTTTAGTTATTATAGGTCTGATTGGGTTCCTCTAGAAGCCCATGCTTGCTCATCACTCCCTACTGATGGGGTACTCTAGGTCCCTTCTAAATATCGTAAAGCCATCCTATGCCTGTAAAAAGTGGCCTCTTCGCTCCCCTCATACTCCTGTGGCCCCACTTTTTAACAACCCTTTATTCCCACTGGGGCTACAGTCCCTTCAATTTAATTTGTGGCAGAACAAAAGCCTTTACCATATAGGACATTTTTTTGATCGGAAGGGTATATGTCCCCTCCACATATTTTGTACAGAATCTAGAGATGCCTCCAGCTGAGAGTTGTCGCTTGCAGCAAATTCAACACTTTCTTCATTCATTACAGAAGAGCTCTGATCTAACTGTACACTCAATGTTTGAAAAAAGAGGTTGTCTTTGGGAAATAGATGTATGAGTGCTGCCAGCATTGCTGCAGAGGTTGAAGGCTGTCTGTGCTCAGACCATACGCCAAATTGGTCCCAGAAGGAAGCCTCTTCTAAAGATGATGCACAAGAAAGCCTGCAGTTTGCTGAAGACAAGCAGACTAAGGACATGGATTACCGGAACCATGTCCTGTGGTCTGATGAGACCAAGATAAACGTATTTGGTTCAGATGGTGTCAAGCGTGTGTGGCGACAACCAGGTGAGGAGTACAAAGACAAGTGTGTCTTGCCTACAGTCAAGCATGGTGGTGGGAGTGTCATGGTCTGGGGCTGCTGCCGGAACTGGGGGGCTACAGTTCATTGAGGGAACTTTGATTGCCAAAATGTACTGAAGCAGAGCATGATCCCCTCCCTTCAGAGACTGGGCCGCAGGGGAGTATTCCAATATGATAACGACCCCAAACACACCTCCAAGATGATCACTGCCTTGCTAAAGAAGCTGAGGGTAAAGGCGATGGACTGGCCAAGCATGTCTCCAGACCTAAACCCTATTGAGCATCTGTGGGATATCCTCAAATGGAAGGTGGAGGAGCTCAAGGTCTCTAACATCCACCAGCTCCGTGATGTCGTCATGGAGGAGTGGAAGAGGACTCCAGTGGCAACCTGTGAAGCTCTGGTGAACTCCATGCCCAAGAGGGTTAAGGCAGTGCTGGAAAATAATGGTGGCCACACAAAATATTGACACTTTGGCCCCAGTTTGGACATTTTCACTTAGGGGTGTACTCACTTTTGTTGCTAGCGGTTTAGACATTAATGGCTGTGTGTAGGGCTGGGAAAAAAATCGATTTAAATCTTGAATCGAGTTGAGAGGTCAAATCGATTCAAAATTTAAGCAAATCGATTTTTTTAGATTTTTTTTTTTTCACCGCGCCTCGCCTAAAAGCTCATGCCCTCAGCGCCTCGGGACCGGCACGGTTTCCAAAAAAAAAAACTCGATTCGAATCGTGAATCGAGTTTTTTTTAAGAGAATCGAAGATTTTTTTTTTTTAAGAAAATCTCCCAGCCCTAGCTGTGTGTTGAGTTATTTTGAGGGGACAGTAAATTTACACTGTTATACAAGCTGTACACTACACTACATTGTAGCAAAGTGTCATTTCTTCAGTGTTGTCACATGAAAAGAGAATAAAATATTTACAAAAATGTGAGGGGTGTACTCACTTTTGTGACATTCTGTACTTATCTACATGTAATGGAACTAACTAAGCACCTTTCATTGTTTTCCAGAGTTCAACTTTAGGCTAGCTCAGCTCCCCCAACCAGCAGTGACTTAGCAGTCTTTCAATCTCCAATGGAAACACAAGGAAGGAATTCTGGGGAAGGGGCAGGATGAGCTGAGCAGCTCAGTGAATGACTTGAACAGTATCAGTGCTTCTGTTGTGGACCTTGAAGATGAAATGTTCCACAGTGCAAAAAATAAACATTTACTCTAGATGGGACATGGAGGTTTACTATCGCCGCGTACACACGAGCGGACTTGCGAACGGACTAAACTCCATCGGCATTTCCGATGCAAAGATTTAGAACATCTTCTATATCTGAGTACGTCGAAAATGCCGACAGAAGAAGTCCGATGGGGCATACACAGGGTCGGAATGTCCGACCAAAAGCTCCCGTCTGACTTTTTCTGTCGGAAAGTCCGGCCGTGTGTACGCGGCATAAAACTGGAGAGTACAAAATCTGACGTAGTTGTGCATGGCAGCCAATCAGCTTCTAACTTCAACTTGTTCAATTAAGCTTTGGCAATAAAAACAGGAAGCTGATTGGTTTCTATGTAGAGCTGCACCAGAATTTGCAGTCTCCAGTTTTAATAAATATCCCCTACAGAGTTTCTTCTGCAAAACATACCTGCCTGTGATTTTCCACTTTAGGGATTTTGTTAAGGTGAACCTGTCAGATGCTTTGAACCAGCAGAAGTGCTGCCTATAAGCAGGTAGTACAGGATGTCAGCCAGAAACCCCTCATCTGTGTCATTGTCTGGTTTCGTTTCACCGGTAAGAGACTGATTACCCTCACGCTGGGTCTAAGCCAGGGGTTGTCAACCTCCTGATGTGCCGCCGCTTCCTACCGCTGTCACCACTCTCTGTTTGAAGCTAAATATGACTTCAAGCTGAATGATGGGACGGCATAGCTGCTCCTACCAGCTCTCCAGAAACTGCCGGTGGAACTCTACCCCCAACCCCCATTGCAATTACATTCAGCTGTGACAGGGTATATGGATTTCATAGCACCATAGCACAGCACTGCGTTACTTTAACTGACAATTGCGCGGTCGTGTGACACTGTACCCAAATAAAATTTATGTCCTTTTTATCCCCCACAAATAGAGCTTTTTTTTGGTGGTATTTGATCACCTCTGCGGTTTTTATTTTTTGCGCTATAAACAAAAAAAAAAAGACCAACAATTTTGAAAAAAATAATATATATATATATTTTTTTTTACTTTCTGCTATAAAACACATCCAATAAAATAAAACAAAACAAAAAATCAAATTTCTTCATTAATTTAGGCCGATATCTATTCTTCTACATATTTTTTGAAAAAAAATCCCAATAAGCGTATATTGATTGGTTTGCACAAAGGTTATAACATCTACAAACTATGTTTTTTTTTTTTACTAGTATTGGCAGCAATCAGCAACTTATAGCGGGACTGCGATATTGCGGCACTCAATCTGACACTAATTGACACTTTTTGGGGATCAGCGATCAGTGCTAAAAAATATACACATTCACCATACCAATGACACTGGCTGGGAAAGGGTTAAACATCTAGGGTGATCAAAGGGTTACATGTGTGCCTGGCCAGTGTTTTACTACAGTGTGGGAGGTGCTTTTACTATGGGAAGACATGGATCCTTGTCCCTGCTTTGCAGAGACACCGGATCCATGCCTTCCCTCCTGCCCATGGCGCGGCTCTTTACCCATGTGAACGGCCGTGTCCAATCACAGCCGGTCACATGTAAACACGGAAGTGCCATTTATCGGCTCTCCTCGCCTCCCGCTGACAGAGTGTGAGGAGAGGAGAGTCGATCAGCGGCATCTCCTCGCAGGGGAGACATGTACAAGTAATCAGGGCACTAATCATCAATGCTCTGATGATCAGCGCAGCCCCAACAGTGCCCAGCAGGGATGCAAGTCAGTGACCACCTGTGATGCCAATCTGTGCCCATCAGTGACACCAATTTGTGCCCATCAGTGATGCAAATTTGTGTCCATCAGTGCTGCCTTTCAGTGCCTGCTTATCAGTGCTGCCCATCAGTGCCACCTATCAGTGCTCATCAGTGCCGCATATCAATGCTGCATATCAGTGCCACCTATCAGTGTGGCATATTAGTCCCTCCTCATCAGTGCCAATCAGTGCAGTCTATCAGTGCCCATCAGTGCTGCCTCCTTAGCGTACATCAGTGAAGGGGAAAAATTACTTATTTACAAAATTTTCTGACAGAAAAACCCAGTGGTGATTAAATACCACCAAAAGAAAGCTCTATTCGTGTGAAAAAAAATTCATTTGGGTACAGTGTTGTATGACCGCAAAATTGCCATTCAAAGTGTGACAGCGCTGAAAGCTGAAAATTGGCCTGGGCAGGAAGTGGGTAAAAGTGCCCGGTATTGAAGCGGTTAAATAATTTTTGGCATTGTCTGTATTTAAAGTGTAAAGTCTCATAGTTTTAAAAAAAAAATAAAAATAAACATGTTATACTTACCTCCCCTGTGCAGTTGGTTTTGCAAAGAGCAGCCTGGATCCTCCTCTTCTCAGGTCCCTCTTCACTGCTCCTGGCCCCTCCCTCCTGTCGAATGCCCCCACAGCCAGCAGCTTGCTATGGGGGCACCCAAGCCGAGTCACAGCTCTGTGTATCCATGCAGAAACGGAGCCCCCCGACCCAGCCCCACCCCCTTTCTCCCCTGATTGGCTGACTGACTTTTATTGACAGCAGCGGGAGCCAATGTGTCTCAGCCAATGAGGAGGAGAGTCTCGGATGGCTAAGACACTCGTGGACATTGCTGGATAGAGATGGGGCTCAGGTAAGTTATTGGGGGGGGGCTACTACACACAGAAGGTTTTTTTATCTTAAAGCGGAGTTCCACCCAAAAATGGAACTTCCGCTGATTGGATCCCCCCCCCCTCCGGTGTCACATTTGGCACCTTTCAGGGGGGAGGGGGGAACAGATACCTGTGTAATCCAGGTATTTGCTCCCACTTCTGGGCATAGATCACCGCAGGCTCCACAGTGATCTATGCCATGTCCGGCCCCTCCTCCGCCCCCCCCCTCCTGTCTTCTGGGAGACACACAGTTCCCAGAACACAGCAGCGACCAGTCAGGAAGCGCAGTGCGTCTCGCGCATGTGCAGTAGGGAACCAGGCTGTGAAGCCGCAAGGCTTCACTTCCTGATTCCCTTACTGAAGATGGCGGCGCCTCCACCCGAGAGCTGAGGGAAAGATTGGCTTCGGGTGAGGACATCGCGGGCGCCCTGGACAGGTAAGTGTCCATATTTTAAAAGTCAGCAGCTGCAGTATTTGTAGCTGCTGACTTTTAAAAAAAAAATTTGGGCGGAACTCCGCTTTAATGCATAGAATGCATTGAGATAAAGAAACCTTCTGCCTTAACAACTCCTTTAAATGACAGTAACTAATATTTTCACCTGCTGTCCCCCTTTGTAATACATTTTAAACACATTCAAAAACTTATAATGAATGCCACCTGCCTGCCCCCCTTATATGTCCTCTATTAACATCCTTTAAACATAATTATAAGCAATCGGACTGCAGCTTTACTTTCGATCCAGAGCGCCAGCGAATAGTAAGGTGTAGAATTGATTGTCTTGGAGAGTTTTTAATCGCGCTCTATTGAGCAAGCGAAGTAAATCTTTGTACTGCGCAGTGATTAAAATTCCCTTGTGTCTTGCACTCGTTGAAAACAATTAATTCCAAAAAAGCGATCAGCGTTACGAGAAAATTGATCTCTTAATTTCGTGTTGCTAAAAATAGCCCGGCACGGCACAGCCATTTACTGGATTATAAAACGAGATAATCAGTTAACCGGAACCACAGGGGCCACGTAGTTACTGCGGTCGATGTCAATTGGGAGCTTTTAGGCCCGGATCTTTTTAATTACCGATCGCGGTTTCCTTTTGCACAGAAAGAAAATAGATCCATCAACAGCATGCGACCGGCATAATATAGATGCATCAATGTGACTATACTTCAATTTTTATTTTTTTAGACACACTGGTTCCTAGATTTAGTCCAGCCTGACTAATAGTAATTTAGAGCTCATGTACACTCACCGGCCACTTTATTAGGTACACCTTGCTAGTAGCGGGTTGGACCCCCTTTTGCCTTCATTCTTGGTGGCATAGATTCAATAAAGTGTTGGAAACGTTCCTCAGAGATTTTGGTCCATGGTGACATGATAACATCACGCAGTTACTGCAGATTTGTCGGCTGCACATCCATAATGCGAAATGCGAATATCCTGTTCCACCACATCCCAATGGTGCTCTATTGGATGAGATGTGGTGAGTGTGGAGTCCATTGGAGTCCAGGGACCTCATTGTCCAGTGGTGAGATGATTGGAGCTTTGTGACATGGTGCATTATCCTGCTGGAAGGAGCCATCAGAAGATGGGGACACTGTAGTCATAAAGGGATGGACATGGTCAGCAACAATACTCAGGTAGGCTGCGGCATTTAAACGATGCTCAATTGGTACTAAGGGGCCCAAAGTGTGCCAAGAAAATATCCCCCACACCATTACACCACCCCGAGCCTGAGCAATTGATACAAGGCAGGATGGATCCATGCTTTCATGTTGTTTACGCCAAATTCTGACCCGACCATCTGAATGTCACAGCTGAAAACGAGACTCATCAGACCAGACAATGTTTTTTTTAATATTCTATTGTCCAATTTTGGTGATCCTGTGTGAATTGTAGCCTCAGTTTCCTGTTCTTAGCTGACAGGAGTGGCACCCGGTGTGGTCTTCTGCTGCTGTAGCCCATCTGCTTCAAGGTTGGATGTGTTGTGCGTTCAGAGATGGTATTCTGCATACCTTGGTTGTAACAAGAGGTTATTTGAGTTACTGTTGCCTTTCTATCATCCCAAACCAGTCTGCCCATTCTCCTCTGACCTCAACAAGGCATTTTTCTTCCACACAACTGCCGCTCACTGGATATTTTCTCTTTTGCGGATCGTTCTCTGTAAACCCGAGAGATTGTTGTGCGTGAAAATCCCAGTAGATCAGAAGTTTTTGAAATACTCAGACCAGCCCGTCTGGCACCAACAACCATGCCACGTTCAAAGTCACTTAAATCCCCTTTCTGATGCTTGGTTGGAACCTCAGCAAGTCGTCTTCACCATGTCTGGATGCCTAAATGCATTGACTTGCTGCCATGTGATTGGCTGATTAGCCATTTGTGTTACCAAGCAATTGAACAGGTGTTCCCAATAAAGTGGCCGGTGAGTGTATTTAAAGTGGAACTTTAGTCAGAAAATGAAGTCCTGATAGATCACTTCAGACTCCTTTTGCAGGTATAGCTATGTAAAACATTACAAATAAGTGTCTATACTGTGTAAAATCCAGTAATACACCGTCTCACCCTGCTCTGCACATGCTCAGTTGCTCTCCATTCTCAGCACTGTGCCTAAAATCAGAGCCACTAGAGGTTAGATCATCTGACAGCTTTAGGATTTACTGTTGCTGAAGGGGGGAAGAAAGCAACAGAAATGACACAGACTGTGTGGAAGGAACACAGATTAGGGAGGGAGAAAAGAAAAGCAGGAGAGGTGACAGGACAAACTCTGCTGCCAGGGAGACACACTACAAGGATAGTGTCTTATCTTATTTCCCTGAAATTCTCTACTTTCTTCAGCAGTCTGTCAGGCTCCATTCACAATTCACATTTTGGGATCTCCGGTAGAATCGCAGCGATTATACCCACGATCTCACACGCAGTGCAATCACAAAACGCATGCTTGGGTGTCATTTTCAATGGCACCTAAAACGTGGTGCCATTGAAAATCAGGAACTTCTTTTCGGCGACATACTTCATGCACATTGTGCATACTTAATGCACAATAATGCTTACAAAACAACACCACATTTAGGTGCCATTGAAAATAAATGGCACCCAAACATGTATTTTGCATTTTGGTATCGCGGCCAGATTCGCAATGATTCTGCCCAAGATTCCAAAATGCCAAATGTGAAGGGAGCTTAAATTTCAGTACTGTAAAGCTTCTGTCAGCCTTCCTCTCTATCTGAGCCAATACATACATTCAAGGCTGGAAATGTACATACTTTAATTAAGAACGTGACCTATAGTTTTTGAAACCATGGAGAGGGGGGGAGTTTCCAATAGGGAAGTGACTGCTCTAGGCTTCAACAAAATGGCGGCCTCCAGCAAGAAGAAACAGGAACAATCCTGGAGGCAATTTACAGCACACACTAGTTTTGGTGACATAATTCTTAATGTGGAATCTATGTTCTTTTGTTAAGGAGCATTATTTGTTATCAAAAATCGTTCAAGTTCCCCTTTAAGCATCGTTTTTGCAGTTGCTCTTCTCTTTAAGTTGAAGTTTACCAGAAAGCAGAAGTTGGCCGCACCAAGCAACCAAGGGGCTTGAAAGGCAAATCAAAGCAAAACCTGCACTGGAGCTGCTTCCAAATGTGATTTCCTAAATTACACCTATACTTTGAAGATTTTTTCAGCCATTCAGGTATTAAGGAATTGAGGGTTTTGAAAGGCCACAGAAAATAATTCTGTGTGCTGTAATACGCATGTTGCACAACATTCTGGTTTTGGACCCATAGCAGTTGTGCAAGGGGGACATCAGATTTTTAGAGGTCTTCTCTGATATCTAAAGCAGAAATTAAGCCGGCAACTCAATAACTCCTTGGTATTATCCTTTATTTGGCTACATCGTACACACAGGATCAATGTTGACGTGTTTCGGCTATTACAGCCTTTCTTATAGGATCATGCTATGAGTAAGGCTGTAATGGCCGAAACATGTCAGCATTGATCCTGTGTATATGACAGCCCTCAAATTTTCCACTCGCCTACTCGCATTTTGCGAGTGTAAAATGATGGCTGGTGAGTGTGGGCTGCCTGGGAGCGGGGGGGGCAAGCACCGCCGACAGGCAGGTTTGAATGGGAGCCGTTCTCCCAGTGATCCCCGAGGGGAAGAGAGAAGAGAGCAGGCAGCCGGATTATAAGAGAGTGGGGAACATCGCAGTAACAGCTTTCATTTGCATTGCCGTGTTCCCACCACTCGCCGTCCCACCTCCTGGCCCGGATACTTTGATAGACAGATCACCCGTCCAATGTCAGGACATGTGACGTATATCAAAGTACCCGGGCTAGGAGGGGGGGCTGTATGTGAAGGCGGGAACACACAGCAATTCAAATGTAAGCTGTTACAGCGATGTTCCCCGCTCGCTGATGATCCAGGCGGCAATCCTCTTCCCCTTCACAGGTAGGCTGCATTGTTGGACACAGGTAGGCTGCATTGTTGGGCACAGGTAGGCTGCATTGTTGGGCACAGGTAGGCTGCATTGTTGGACACAGGTAGGCTGCATTGTTGGACACAGGTAGGCTGCATTGTTGGGCACAGGTAGGCTGCATTGTTGGACACAGGTAGGCTGCATTGTTGGGCACAGGTTAGGCTGCATTGTTGGGCACAGGTAGGCTGCATTGTTGGGCACATGTGAAGCGGCATTGATGGACACAGGTAGGCTACATTGTTGGGCACAGGTGAGGCTGCATTGTTGGGCACTGGTGAAGCAGCATTGATGGACACAGGTAGGCTGCATTGATGGGCACAGGTGAGGCTGCATTCATAGGCACAGGTGAGGCTGCACAAGTTGTTGTTAATATTTATTTTTGTAACTTAATTCTGCATAAAACATTTAAGTGTCATTTCATGAGATAATTTATAAGGGCGTGTTTAGGGGCAGGGCAGGGCAGGGTAGGGGTTGGGTGGGGCAACTGGTGGCGAGTTATCGAGTTGCTGGCCTAATTTCTGCTTTGGACGTTTGAACAGGGGGGTGGGGATCCCCCAGCCTAAGCACTGAATTTCAGCAAATATTTTCCAATTGTGCGGTTCAGCTTGGGTATTTTCTGCTCGTCAGTCCCTTGAAATTGCATTTCTCTCTCTAACCCCGGGGTATATTTCTGAAGCCAAAGAGGACCTTCTCTGACTGTTCCTACAGGCAGCAAGGGCTGTAATCCCTTACCACTGGAAATCTACACAAGCTGCAAATATGCAGGAACTCACTGATCTCTTCATGGCAAGTACTTAACCAACACGGCTACATGGAATGTCTGGGTAGTTTCCTTTGGCACTGCTTGAATTCAAAAATTATTGGTCACCTAATTACATTCTACATTTGGGTGATGCTTTTGGTTTCCCCCATCTTCCAACCCTCACTTCTTTGTCTGTGGTCAACTTTCTTGATGTTGAAGGCCTCATGTGCGGCCCTCAACATCACCATAAAATTCAGTGGACGGCACACACAAAAGGATATAGTCCAAGACTATTGGCATAATAGAAGAAATGGCAAGATACTTTGGATATAATACAGGAGGTGGTCAGAGACTGCAGACACGCTTCAGGAGATGGTCAGAGACTGTGAATATGTTACAGGAGTTGTTGCAGACTGAGGAGACTTCAGGAGACATTCGACATATTACAAGAGACTGCTGGAAATCAATGCTATACGAAGCAATAGGGAAACACAGATCGGTGTCTGTAAGGGCCCAGAAGGCCACACAAAAAGTGCCAAAGGCCCAAATGCGGCCCCTGGGCCACAGGATGGGCACCAGGGTCCTACCTTCTCTATAATACTCTTGGATCTTCTCTTTCCCATTCTCCTCTGATCTATTTCCTTTGAATCACTCGATTCTTCACGATACTGAGGGTCTCTGAGTCCTTCACCGACACTTCTACAAACTATGTGTAAAATACAGTGTTATTCTGCTTGACCTCAACCAGTCTGACCGAGCCTGCTTAATGACGACGTGTCATGTTGTTATATATTTTACTGTATGTCATGCGGTGATCCTGACTTTTGTTTTCTCTGCATTGTATACTATAAAGATTTTAATAAACTCTTATCTTTGAAAAAAAGGTTTTCTTTTACTTTGACTGAAAACACCTATGCTATCAGCTCCTTAGTACACTACGGTCATGGCTTAAAGCTGAACTACACTTCATATGAGCACCACAAACCAAAAATGCTACTTAATTCATTTTTAACCCTTTCATGCCTAAGCCTTTTTCTGACACTTGTTGCTTACAAGTTAAAATCCATATTTTTTGCTAGAAAATTACTTAGAACCCCTAAACATTATATACAGTGGGGACGTAAAGTATTCAGACCCCCTTAAATTTTTCACTCTTTGTTATATTGCAGCCATTTGCTAAAATCATTTAAGTTCATTTTTGTCCTCATTAATGTTCACACAGCACCCCATATTGACAGAAAAACACAGAATTGTTGACATTTTTGCAGATTTATTAAAAAAGAAAAACTGAAATATCACATGGTCCTAAGTATTCAGACCCTTTGCTGTGACACTCATATATTTAACTCAGGTGCTGTCCATTTCTTCTGATCATCCTTGAGATGGTTCTACGCCTTCATTTGAGTCCAGCTGTGTTTGATTATATTGATTGGACTTGATTAGGAAAGCCACACATCTATCTATATAAGACCTTACAGCTCACAGTGCATGTCAGAGCAAATGAGAATCATGAGGTCAAAGGATCTGCCTGAAGAGCTCAGAGACAGATTTGTGGCAAGGCACAGATCTGGCCAAGGTTACAAAAAAATTCTGCTGCACTTAAGGTTCCTAAGAGCACAGTGGCCCCCATAATCCTTAAATGGAAGATGTTTTGGATGACCAGAACCCTTCCTAGAGCTGACCGTCTGGCCAAACTGAGCTATCGGGGGAGAAGAGCCTTGGTGAGAGAGGTAAAGAAGAACCCAAAAGATCACTGTTGCTGAGCTCCAGAGATGCAGTCGGGAGATGGGAGAAAGTTGTAGAAAGTCAACCATCACTGCAGCCCTCCACCAGTCGGGGCTTTATGGCAGAGTGGCCCGACGGAAGCCTCTCCTCAGTGCAAGACACATGAAAGCCCGCATGGAGTTTGTTGAAAAACATCTGAAGGACTCCAAGATGGTAAGAAATAAGATTCTCTGGTCTGATGAGAGTAAGATAGAACTTTTTGGCCTTAATTCTAAGCGGTATGTTTGGAGAAAACCAGGCACTGCTCATCACCTGTCCAATACAGTCCCAACAGTGAAGCATGGTGGTGGCAGCATCATGCTGTGGGGGTGTTTTTCAGCTGCAGGGACAGGACTTCTGGTTGCAATCGAGGGAAAAATGAATGCGGCCAAGTACAGGGATATCCTGGATGAAATCCTTCTCCAGAGTGCTTAGGACCTCAGACTGGGCCGAAGGTTTACCTTCCAACAAGACAATGACCCTAAGCACACAGCTAAAATAACGAAGGAGTGGCTTCACAACAACTCCGTGACTGTTCTTGAATGACCCAGCCAGAGCCCTGACTTAAACCCAATTGAGCATCTCTGGAGAGACCTTAAAATGGCTGTCCACCAACGTTTACCATCCAACCTGACAGAACTGGAGAGGATCTGCAAGGAGGAATGGCAGAGGATCCCTAAATCCAGGTGTGAAAAACTTGTTCCACCTTTCCCAAAAAGACTCATGGCTGTATTAGATCAAAAGGGGGCTTCTACTAAATACTGAGAAAAGGGTCTGAATACTTAGGACCATGTGATATTTCAGTTTTTCTTTTTTAATAAATCTGCAAAAATGTCAACAATTCTGTGTTTTTCTGTCAATATGGGGTGCTGTGTGTACATTAATGAGGAAAAAATGAACTTAAATGATTTTAGCAAATGGCTGCAATATAACAAAGAGTGAAAAATGTAAGGGGGTCTGAATACTTTCCGTCCCCACTATATATATTTTTTTTAGCAGAGACCCTGGAGAATAAAATGGCGGTCGTTGCAATATTTTATGTCACACTTTGCGCATCGGTCTTTCAAATGTAGTTTTTTTGAAAGAAATACACTTAAACAAAAAACAGTAAAGTTAGCCCAATTTTTTTGTATGATGTGACAGATGATGTTACGTCGAGTAAAGAGATGCCTAACATGTCATGCTTTAAAATTGCGCACACTAGTGGAATGGCGACAAACTACGGTACCTAAAAATCTCCATAGGCGACGCTTTAAAAATTTCTAGAGGTTACCAGTTTAGAGTTACAGAGGAGGAAATACCCCAAAGCATCAGACATGTATTGCAGATAACTGTGTTCGGGCAAGCGGCACGTGGACCTCCCGTCTGCTGCCAGAACAAAATGGAGTTGGGCCGAGTGCTGGTAAGACTCAGTTCACACTGCAGTGATGTGGGAACCCTGCGAACCCACTGCGGGTTCTGACACCGCATGTCTCCCGGCGGCAGTTTACACTGCCCTATGCGAACTGTTGGGAGTGTCAATTGAAAGTTAATGACACCCCCAAATCAGCTTACATATCGCAGTGCGAACTGCAAATTCGGACAGGATTTGGATTGCATGGGTGTGACCACCCTTGCGATCCAATTCTGCTGCGGACCAAAAAAAAGGGTCCTGTGCAAGTTTGGTCCGAATGCAATGCAAATTCAGCCATACTATCTGTATGGCTAAGATCACATCGCACAGAGATCGCATGTGATTTGCATTGCAGTGCGGTTGCGAATCACATCCGATATCAGACATTGCACCAGTGAGAACCGGCCCTTAACCATCCACAGGAAGCCTTGTATTTTTTAAAAAACATAATGACTAAGTGCACGAATTAAAGCGGAGTTCCACCCAAAAGTGGAACCTCCGCTTATCTGTGTGTTATCCCCCCCCCCCGGTGCCATTTTCACTTTTGGCATCTTTCTGGGGGAGGGGGGAACGGGTACCTGTTTTTGACAGGTACCCTTACCCACTTCTGGGAGACTGCACCGTAGCACCGTCCCTCTAAATTTCGGCCCCCTCCTCCTCCTTCCACCGCTGGGCCAGTTAGAAAGCACAGCGTGTTTCGCACACGTGCAGCAGGGAACCGGCTGTGAAGCCGAAAAGGCTTCACTGGCGGTTTCCATCAAAGTGGGGCTATGATGGTAAAAAGGGAAAGCTCATAGTAGATGGTTGCAGCTCCTTAGCCAGGTCTTGGGTAACTGTAATTCACAAACAAATAAATAAAGAGGGCGCCACCTACCAAGTTGTCATTCCTGTGCATACATGGCTTTTTTCTTTTCTTTTTTTTTGTATGCCTCTAATAAATAGCTACACTTAGTAGGTGTTGTTTCTTTTATTTTTTAAGCCTTGTATTTTATGAATAAGCTGGAGAGGTGGTCAGATGATGTCATGATCTGCACCTCAACCAATCAGAGGAAGAACTCGTTGATAAAATACAAAACTGCCTGTGAAAGACTGAGGCCGACAATTTTGTTTTCTGCAGCAGACAGGAAGTCCTCATACCACTGGCGAACACAGCTATGTATACTCTGGGGCAAGGGCCTTCAAACGACGGCCCCCCAGTTGTTCAAGAACTACAATTCCGATCATGCCTAGTCATGTCTGGGAATGTCAGGGTTTTACAATGCCTCATGGGATGTGTAGTTCCACAAAACAGCTGGAGGGCCGTAGTTTGAGGATCCCTGCTCTGGGGGGAAATTTGCTAAAGTAATCACATGACCTCTGTTCTCAGCTGCATAAGGAGCTCAGAGAGCTGGGGGGGGGGGGGGGGTTTGGGGGGAAGAATACAGCAGTACACTGATCTTCACAGTGAATGGATGTGCTGGGGGGCATCAGGACAAGTCTGATCATTGGAGGAGATGTCAGAGTCCAGGGCTTACTACGCATGCACCAATGGCGCGTTGCCACAAGAGGAAATCTGTGCCAACTGAGCACGCGCCAAAGACACCTCAGGGCGCCAACCCGCACCTGTGCAGAAGACTTGATGGAAAAGGGCAGGAAAATGCCCAGGAAGTGATCTCAACCTGATGGAAAAAGGCAGGAAAATGCCCAGAAGGCGCATAGGAAGTAACATCAACCTGATGGAAAAATGCCCAGGAGGCGCACAGGAAGTGACCTCAACCTGATGGAAAAAGGCAGGAAAATGCCCAGAAGGCGCACAGGAAGTGACTTCAACCTGATGGAAAAAGGCAGGAAAATGCCCAGGTGGCACACAGGAAGTGACATCAACCTGATGGAAAAAGGTGGGAAAATGCCCAGGAGGCGCACAGGAAGTGACCTCAAACTTCTGTATATAAGCCCAGGCACTGCCAAATTGCTGGATTATCTTCAGTCCCCTCTTGTTCCTGTGCTAGTGTGTGATCTGTCTGAACATGTTGTGACCTGGAAACCTATTTGACTACTCTTGATTGCTGCTTGCCTTTGACCTCGGATTTGTACCTTGACCATTCTACTTCTTTACCCCTTTTGTACTCAGCTGCTAGATTGGAACTGACCCCGGCTTGGATCTCGACCATTCTTCTTTTGATTAACCCTTTTATGCTTCATTGCCCAACTGAACTGGACCTCGGCTCGGATCCCGGACTAAGGCTTGCACAGTGCTCCGCACCCCTGCCACTCGGTGTCCCCACCAAGTCTCTGTCTCCATCTCCAGAGGCTTTAAGGACCCAAGGTGCAAGGGAGGCCTCCCCACTACTTCGGTCTCACATCAGGTACGTGGCCCTCGTGACAAGAGAGCAGACTGAGTTCCCAGCACAGCCAGAAAACTGACCACATTGTGCCTGCATGCCTAGTGTAGTCAGTTTTCAGTAGGAAAGCAGAGGGACTGGCAGGAACACCAGGAATTTCACACAAAGGAAGCAATACATAGAGAATAGGAGACTCTCATACAAGTTCATGGTACAGCAGGCACATATCAGGAATATGAAATGTTGGGGTAACATATTGGGTGCGATAGTCAGCTGTCCACATGCTTTTGACCCTACAGTATAGCTCCCAGGACCTGCTATAATGTAACCAATCATAGCCAGTTATGACTTTCATCTTACCAAAATTATTTTTAAAAAATTAGGTGCGTTAATATAAAAATGCGAATGAAAAGTGTCTTCAATAATGGAAGGAGGGGAAAAAAGGGAGTAATGAGATTATACAAAGCAACAAAAAATACAACTGTGGAGTATTAAAGGTGCAATCCAATATTTATGGACAAATAAAAAGAAAGAAAAAGCAGAGCACACATCCAATCAGAACAGTTTATTGAGATTATGAACATGCGACAAGGTGCACAATAAAGAACAGACACGTGACGCCACAATGCCAGCTGATCAATGCAGAGATGTGAATGACTAAATTCAAGCACAAGATGCAAAATTAAACAGATGCAAAATTAATCCAGTATAAGGATTGCACCTTTAATATTATATCAGAACCATCTGAGAAAAGTACAAGCTTATTTGTAATAAGGATAAATGGTGAAGGATACACAATATGATGAATACATTGTTAATAGGTTACTGATCCGGCACAATACAAGACAGTGAAATCATAGAGAGGAACAGCAGAGGCCACAAACATTTTCTCACTTTTTAAAGTTAGTATTTTCCTCCAGGGTATTATTACTCCTAAATGTGTCAGTTATCAAAGTGGAATTCCAACCTAAACCCAACTAGTCTTCAAAATGCTCCCTCCCCCTCCTAACACCTATTCTAACGAACCTGTGCAAGATGTACTGCATATACTTACCTTTTTTCCAGGCCGCACTGGTCATGTGATGTGATCTTGTGTCAGCCGGCAGCTGCAGGGGAGAGGAGAGAGTACCGACTATGGCTGGTAAAGCCTGGTGCAGTGATGTCACCCATTAGCCGTCAGTGGACCATCATTTGTGTACGATCCTTCCTCTCCCCTGCAGCTGAGCTGGCTGACACAGGGGATCATGTGACCAGAGTGACCTGAAAATAGGTAAGTATATACATCCTTCTTACACAGGTTAGTAAGCATAGGTGTTGTGGGGAGAGGACATTTTTTAAAGTTAGGGCTAAGCTGGCATTCCATTTTCATTTTTTTTTCTGTCATTCAATTTGGGTGAAGAAAAATACACCACATGTTCTAAACACCTCCCTATAACCTTCCAGATCAGTGTTCTCCACCCGTACCCCTTTATAAATGATCAGTGTTCTCCACCCGTACCCCTTTATACATGATCAGTGTTCTCCACCCGTACCCCTTTATACATGATCAGTGTTCTCCACCCGTACCCCTTTATACGTGATCAGTGTTCTCCACCCGTACCCCTTTATACGTGATCAGTGTTCTCCACCCGTACCCCTTTATACGTGATCAGTGTTCTCCACCCGTAACCCTTTATACGTGATCAGTGTTCTCCACCCGTACCCCTTTATACATGATCAGTGTTCTCCACCCGCACCCCTTTATACATGATCAGTGTTCTCCACCCACACCCCTTTATACATGATCAGTGTTCTCCCCCCGCACCCCTTTATACATGATCAGTGTTCTCCCCCCGCACCCCTTTATACGTGATCAGTGTTCTCCACCCGCACCCCTTTATACATGATCAGTGTTCTCCACCCGCACCCCTTTATACATGATCAGTGTTCTCCACCCGTACCCCTTTATACATGATCAGTGTTCTCCACCCGCACCCCTTTATACATGATCAGTGTTCTCCACCCGTACCCCTTTATACGTGATCAGTGTTCTCCACCCGTACCCCTTTATACGTGATCAGTGTTCTCCACCCGTACCCCTTTATACGTGATCAGTGTTCTCCACCCGTACCCCTTTATACGTGATCAGTGTTCTCCACCCGTACCCCTTTATACGTGATCAGTGTTCTCCACCCGTACCCCTTTATACGTGATCAGTGTTCTCCACCCGTACCCCTTTATACGTGATCAGTGTTCTCCACCCGTACCCCTTTATACGTGATCAGTGTTCTCCACCCGTACCCCTTTATACGTGATCAGTGTTCTCCACCCGTACCCCTTTATACGTGATCAGTGTTCTCCACCCGTACCCCTTTATACGTGATCAGTGTTCTCCACCCGTACCCCTTTATACGTGATCAGTGTTCTCCACCCGTACCCCTTTATACGTGATCAGTGTTCTCCACCCGTACCCCTTTATACGTGATCAGTGTTCTCCACCCGTACCCCTTTATACGTGATCAGTGTTCTCCACCCGTACCTCTTTATACGCAATCAGTGTTCTCCACCCACACCCCTTAATACGTGATCAGCGTTCTCCACCCGTACCCCTTTATATGTGATCAGTGTTCTCCACCCACACCCCTTTATATGTGATCAGTGTTCTCCACCCGTACCCCTTTATACATGATCACATCAATCAAACATCCCCTAGAAGTCATCTTATTTACAGTACAGCCTGTATACTTTTTTTAATGTCCAAAAATTGTAATATATCAACTGAATTTTGAGGCTCATAATTGCATTGTGTTATTTCTTGTGAATAAAGACATCCAAAAAGATTTAATATAACTTATGTCTTCCTACTCTCCCAGTGATATAGTAGCAATGTTCTAATCTTTTAGTCATTATTCCCAAATCACATAAAAATCTAGTCTGTGATTTTTTTTTTATATATTCTGTAAAGATCGTCTGCCCTCTGGCTGGAATATTAATACATTATTAACTATAAAAGACAAGTCCCTTGTAAAATTAAAAGACAGACCCTAGTTAAAGTGTCTCTTCAGGCAAAGCTTTTTTTTTTTTTTTTTTTTTAACACTGTTGGATAAAGTACGAAAGGGTTAGACCCTCTGTCAAGTTTTTATCCTGTGTCCCCATTTTACTCTATTTGTACTTGTGATTACACCAATCAGAACAGAAGGGGAGATGAAATTCAACATTTTAGAGTTGACCCCTGAGCAGGATGTAAAGGGAAATCTTCCAATTAGGACACCTGTTTCAGCATCACAGAATCCCCCCCCATGATGGGAAAATCCCCCTCCCCACCACTTCCTGTTACATCTCTGTGACAGGAAGTAAAGGGAAACTTGCCCAATGGTGCACACACAGCAAAGAAATGAACTGGCAGGGGTTTAAAAGTTGAATTTCCGGAGTTTAGAGACTTTGCAAAAAGTGCAAGCACACTAGGAGTTAACTCCTTCGCACCAACCACCTCCTGGCCCTTTAAGAGTTCTAAAAGCCGGGAGGTCATGTGACCGTTATATGATTGACTGTTATATAAAATTGGAAAGCTCCCGATTGCAAGTATGCATAGGGAGCTTACCGATCCCCACCGGCTACCGAGCTGGAGCGCACTCTCAGCACGGTAAGTTGCTTTAAAGGAGAAGTTCATCCTGAGCTCGTCTGGCTGGGCTTCCCCTATGGATCACAAGAGTACAATTCGTTTTGCACTCCGGTGACCCGTTGTCAGCAGAGAGCGGTCTGAAGTCTGCTCTCTGCTGACAACGCGGATATCTAGTCCAGGCACCGCGTCATCACGACAATAAAGTCTGGATCCGTCAGGTTCCTGGACTGACACCTGTCTCAGCAAGCCTCTGACAGCCTGAGACGGCCCGCTCCGCCCCTCCACAGCTCAGCGCTCCAATGAGCGAAGAAAGAGAAGAGTAGAGAGCTGTGACTGACAGTCTGCATCTCTCTAGTCACGGAGCTGTGAAAACCGAGTGATTGGCGATGTTCGATCGCTCGGTTCTCAGTGTAGAGGCACCGGGGGACCAATGCTGCATCCACCCAAGTATAAATGGGGACGATGACCCATACTTCTCTTATAACATGACCGCATATATGCTGCCACTCAGTGTTAAGACCCACCCGCCGAGCAGCTGCATATATGCCAGAAAAAAGTGCCAGAAACAGAAGAGGAGGGAATAAAGCAGAACATTCCCTTTATGGTGAAGATCCTCTTAAAGTCCAATTAGATGCATGTCACCTTTGGGATGTATCTCTATAATACTTGTGTGACAGGTTTATTTCACTCATAGACAATACACGTCGGCTGTGCCCACCCTCCCCTCTGCTGCCCATTCACAGAAGCTCTTGTATTTTGTGAATGAGTTCACATACTACAAAGGCTTCTGTGAATGGGCAGCAGAGGGGAGAGGGGCAAACACAGCCAAAGTGTATCCTCTGGGAGTGAAATAAACCTGTCACACAAGTAATATAGACATAAATCCCAAAGGTGACATGCACCTAATTGGACTTAAAGCGCATCTGCATCCTAAAGAGAACAATCCGCTTTATGCCCTCCTCTTGTTTCTGGCACTTTTCCAGTGACTCTGCTCTTGAAGGAACAGAGACCACAGTGAGCAGCGTCTGAGCTTCTGACCTAATCTTCCTGGAGCACAATAAATCTCTCAGACGTGAATAAGACACTGCTGCACCATAGGATCCAACTAGTGAGACCCCAGGTCGCATGACATGTCAAATGCAACATTTCTCTATGAGAGCCGTCTTAACTGATAAGTCACTCCGACTTTAGAAAAGGTTCCTGCGCTACTTTCGGTCAGACTTGGGTGCCATTTCAGGCTCCAAAATAGCATCCAAGTCGGAAAATAAGTCGCAGCAGTGTGAACCGAGCCTAAGGCCCCTTTCACACTGGGGCGGTGGGGTGTCGGCGGTACAACAGCGCTATTTTTAGCGCTGCTGTACCGTCGTTCTTGCAGCTGTATTCGGCCGCTAGCGGTGCGGCTTTAACCCCCGCTGGCGGCCGAAAAAGGGTGAAAATCACTCGTACAGCGCGGCTACAGCCGCGGTATTGCCACGGTATAGCCACGCTGTCCCATTGATTTCAATGGGCAGGAGCGGTTTAGGAGCGGTGAATACACCGTTCCTTCACCGCTCCAAAGAAGCGGTTTGCAGGACTTTTTTCACCGTCCTGCCAGCGCACCGCTTTAGTGTGAAAGCCCTCAGGCTTTCACACTGAACAAACAGCAGAGGCTGTTTAGGGGCGGTTTGCAGGCGGTATTTTTAGCGCAATAATGCCTGCAAACCGCCCCAGTGTGAAAGGGACCTAATAGAGATAAGTCTAGGAGGTGGCAGGCACCTCGTTAGACTTAACTCATGGTATGCCTGCAGTTTTTTCAACGTCCCATGCGATTCAGCTTTAATTCCTCTCTATTCTATCCAAAATAGAAAAAAAAGTTTGGGCTGTACATCCATTTTAACCTTCTCCTTACAAGGTAATGTCATAGCTGTGTAACAAGTCCAGTTAAACTAGTAATAAATACATAGATTTAATTTGCATAATTATTTGTCTGCTCCCTAATTAAATCTCTCATCTCACTGGATGATCCAAGAGAGATCGTCTAGTAATGAAATAAAAGATCCAAATTAATTTTAACAGTACAAGTCCTGTTAGTAAATTATTAAATACTACTATTCTACAATATATTAATACCTGTATTATCTGTTCCCTGGTTTACCCTCTCCTGTCTGCCCAGAATGATCCTAGAGAGGTTCCCTGTCCCGAGTCAAGTAAAAAAAATTAGCGGAAAACGAAAATTCCCTTTGAATGACTGGATTGCTCCTTCGTTAGCCCCCTCCTGACAAGGAGCATAATCCTGGAGAGTCCCCTGAGCTCTATTAGTATATAAAAAAATGTAATTCAGTTTCGCCGCGGTGGCATACAACCCCTGTCAACACATTTAAATATTGACTTTCAATTTTTTCTTTTTTGCAATTAATTGGCTTCCTAATTATGTCTCCTCTGATTATGTGATCCCGGAGAGATCCCTAGTCTTTTTAACTGCCAAGGTGCTTATTCCAGCAATTTCAAATCCCTGTTAATAATGAAGGATTACATTGGGTGATCTGTCTAATCACGTCAGGCCCGATATTAAATCCTCTCCTGGACAGCCTGTTTGATCCCAGAGAGATCCCACAGTAGTAGGATGAAGATTGTGAGCCAATTATTCCAGACGTTTATGGTAAATTATAAACACATGGTCTTTGTTCATTGGAGGGTTTCCTCCGTTTAATCTTCTCTTGGCCTTCTATGTGATCCCAGATAGAACCTACATTGAGCTCTGGCATAAGTGGTTCTATCTATCCTCTGGTAACCCCCTACTGACCTGTTGTGTGGTCCCACATGGTAAAATGAAGAACTATACCGAATCTGGACGTGGGTTCTATCTTGGCCAGCGGAGTGATCCATCAGCTCTCCCGAAGTATCACAACTGATTCTTTTCAGCTATAAATTCCAAAGTTCCTTTTATGTTCTGCCAGTAAACTCTTAAATGCGATTATTCCAAAATATATTGACCCTTAATGTATCAACCCTCTCCTGACCAGCTGTATGATCCTGTGGATCCCTCCTGACCTTGAGTAAAAAAAAAAAAAAAAACCTGACTTTACACACACATATGTATAAATAAAATAAATGATCCCTGTCCTAGTAAACAATTAGATTGGATCCACTTTCATCTGATAAAATGAAGACTGGTACCAGATCTAATTGTGGGTTCTATTTACTGTGCCCAGATATTCATCTGTAGAGCTGGGAGATCTACAGATGAACAGGATCCCTCCTGACCTCTACCAATTATCCTAAATGATTAGATCTCTCCTGATCTTGTGATAGATCTGCTTTCATCTGATAAAATGAAAAGCTATGTCAGATCTAGACGTGGGATCGTCTCCCACCCTACAATATCTATTGAGTCTTCGTGGGTTAACCTCCTCCTGACCTGTGGATCCCGCCTGACCTCTAACCTTTTATTGACCTGTCCTGTGATCAAGAGATCCGCTAATCTAGTGAAATGAAGAATGACACCTGATGTAGACGTGGAATCTCTCACCCTACGAGATCAATTGATCCTTAACGTATTAACCCCTTCCCAGCCAGCTGTGTGATCCCATGGATCCCTCCTGACCTTTAGAAGAAACCAAAAAAAAAATATTTTTACTATAAATGACCCCTGCCCTGTTATAATTAGATCTGTTAAAATGAAGAATTGTACCAGATCTAGATTTGGGATCTCTCACCAAGAAATCTATTGACCTTCAATATATTAACCCCTTCCTGACCAGCCGTGTGATCCTGTGGATCCCTCCTGACCTCTAAAAGAAACAAAAAAAAAAATGTTTATTTTCTTTATAAATATAACTGATCCCTGCCCTGTTATTAGATCTGATAAAATGAATGATTGTAGCAGATCCCAATGTGGGATCTATGAAGTGTGCCCTGTAGTTAACCCTTTCCTGGGATCCCCTCCTGTAGTGAGATAAAGAATGACCGATGCTCCCCTCTGTGTGATCTATAGATGACCCCCCCTATGTGATCTATAGATGACCTCGCCTCCCCCCTATGTGATCTATAGAGGACCCCCCCTATGTGATCTATAGATGACCTCGCCTCCCCCCTATGTGATCTATAGATGACCTCGCCTCCCCCCTATGTGATCTATAGATGACCTCCCCTCCCCCCCGTGTGATCTATGGATGACCTCCCCCCCCCCGTGTGATCTATGGATGACCTCCCCTCCCCCCCCCTCCCCCCCGTGTGATCTATGGATGACCTCCCCTCCCCCCCGTGTGATCTATGGATGACCTCCCCCCCTCCCCCCCCGTGTGATCTATGGATGACCTCCCCTCCCCCCCGTGTGATCTATAGATGACCTTCCCCCGTGTGATCTATAGATGACCTCCTCCTGTGTGATCTATAGATGACCTCCCCCCCGTGTGATCTATAGATGACCTCCCCTCCCCCCGTGTGATCTATAGATGACCTCCCCTCCCCCCTATGTGATCTATAGATGACCCCCCCTATGTGATCTATAGATGACCTCGCCTCCCCCCTATGTGATCTATAGATGACCTCGCCTCCCCCCTATGTGATCTATAGATGACCTCCCCTCCCCCCGTGTGATCTATGGATAACCTCCCCCCCCGTGTGATCTATGGATGACCTCCCCTCCCCCCCGTGTGATCTATGGATGACCTCCCCTCCCCCCCCGTGTGATCTATGGATGACCTCCCCCCTCCCCCCCCGTGTGATCTATGGATGACCTCCCCTCCCCCCCCCGTGTGATCTATAGATGACCTTCCCCCGTGTGATCTATAGATGACCTCCTCCTGTGTGATCTATAGATGACCTCCCCCCGTGTGATCTATAGATGACCCCCCTATGTGATCTATAGATGACCTCGCCTCCCCCCTATGTGATCTATAGATGACCTCGCCTCCCCCCCGTGTGATCTATGGATAACCTCCCCCCCCCCCCCCCCCCCCGTGTGATCTATGGATGACCTCCCCTCCCCCCCCGTGTGATCTATGGATGACCTCCCCTCCCCCCCCGTGTGATCTATGGATGACCTCCCCCCTCCCCCCCCGTGTGATCTATGGATGACCTCCCCTCCCCCCCCCGTGTGATCTATAGATGACCTTCCCCCGTGTGATCTATAGATGACCTCCTCCTGTGTGATCTATAGATGACCTCCCCCCGTGTGATCTATAGATGACCTCCCCCCGTGTGATCTATAGATGACCTCCCCCCGTGTGATCTATAGATGACCTCCCCCCGTGTGATCTATAGATGACCTCCCCCCGTGTGATCTATAGATGACCTCCCCCCGTGTGATCTATAGATGACCTCCCCCCGTGTGATCTATAGATGACCTCCCCCCGTGTGATCTATAGATGACCTCCCCCCGTGTGATCTATAGATGACCTCCCCCCGTGTGATCTATAGATGACCTCCCCTCCCCCCGTGTGATCTATAGATGACCTACCTCCCCCCGTGTGATCTATAGATGACCTCCCCTCCCCCCCGTGTGATCTATAATGACCTCCTTCCCTATGTGATCTATAGGTGACCTCCCCCTACGTGATCTATAGATGACCCCCATGTTATCTATAGGTGACCTCCCCCCTATATATGATCTATAGATGACCTCCCTTCCCCCGTGTGATCTATAGATGACCTCCCCTCCCCCCGCCCCGTGTGATCTATAGATGACCTCACCTATGTGATCTATAGGTGACCCCCCCGTGACCTATAATGACCTCCTTCCCTATGTGATCTATAGGTGACCTCCCCTCCCCCTACGTGATCTATAGGTGACCTCCCCTCCCCCTACGTGATCTATAGATGACCTCCCCCTATGTGATCTATAGGCGACCCCCCCCCCCCCCGTGTGACCTATAATGACCTCCTTCCCTATGTGATCTATAGGTGACCTCCCCTCCCTCTACGTGATCTATAGATGACCCCCATGTTATCTATAGGTGACCTCCCCCTCCACCCTATGTGATATATAGATGACCTCCCCCTCTATATGATTTATAGATGACCTCCCCTCCCCCCATGTGATCTATAGGTGACCTCCCCCCATGTGATCTATAGGTGACCTCCCCTCCCCCTATGCGCCCTCCCCTCCACTGTGACCTATAGGTGATCTCCCCTCCCCCTATGTGACCTATAGATTACCTCCTTTCCTATGTGATCTATAGGTGACCTCCCCCTCTATATGATCTATAGGTGACCTCCTGTCAGTGATGAGGACGGTGGTGCCCCCTGGTGTCGGTGTAGAGATGTCCGGTGGTGATGATGATGATTGGTGTCGGGTTGGCCTCTCTCTCCCCCTCTCCTCTCCTCTCTCTGGTATAATTGGCCTGTGCTGTTCCTCTCAGACGGAGCTTCCCTCACCCCGGGGTCCCCTCAGATTCCTCCCCCGGCTCCTCCTCCTTCTTCTTGCTTCTCCTCGGTTATCTTCCTCTCCCCCCTCCTACACTCCCGGGGGGGTCCGGGCAGCAGCGCGTCCTCCTCCTCCTCCTTCTTCTCCCCGGGCCGCACCTCGGCCCGAGTGACGCAGCAAGCCTAAAGGCAGGAGGAGCCAGGCAAACAACGACCCCGGCCACGTCACCACACCCACCCCCGGAGCCAGCCAATCGGAACCCGCCCGATGGAGGACAGAAGACGGCAGATCCCGTTGGTCGCCCACTTTTATCATCTCCCCTCCCCCTCCACCTTCCCTCTCTTTTCTGACAGCCCTGGTGGGCGTGGCTTGCGGCTCTCGGCGCGGCGGCCAATCAGCGAGCTGCGCTTTGGGGAGCGGGAAAAGAAAGCCCCTGGCGAGCGCCAGCCAATCACAGCCGCCGGCCGCGTCTGAGGAGGAGAGCTGACCGGACTGGTCCGCCGGGGATCTGGGCGGGAAATCGGCCGGCCAATCACATTTCAGCCTGCTGCAGGTGCCTGATTGTTTTTTCTTTAGTGCTCTGTATGGGGAGGGGGGGCTATAAAAAAAAATTAAGGGATTTCCTCCAATCACTCATTGAATCTGACATTTCATTTTTATTGGTCCTGAGTGAGGTCACATGACAGGATTGGGTGGGGCTTAACTATCAAATTTTAAGCCCCTCATCCTCATATATCAATTCTTTTTGGTAACAAAAAAATAAAAGTCACACAGGGAGGGGCGGAGTCATTGGTAGTCAGTGGCTGGATATAATAATAGCCCCGCCCCCACCTAATCATTGGTGGTTGGATATAATAATAGCCCCGCCCTCACCCATTCATTGGTAGTCAGTGGCTGGATATAATAATAACCCCGCCCCCACCTAATCATTGGTAGTCAGTGGCTGGATATAATAATAACCCCGCCCCCACCTAATTTTTTGGTCAGTAGCTGGATATAGTAATAACCCCGCCCCCAACAATCATCGGTGGTCAGTGGCTGGATATAATATTAACCCCGCCCCCACTCCATCATTGGTGGTCAGTGGCTAGATATAATAACCCCGCCCCCACCAAATCATTGGTGGTCAGTGGTTGGATATAATAATAACCCCACCCCCCACTCCCTCATTGGTGGTCAGTGGCTGGATATAATATTAACCCGCCCCACTACATCATTGGTGGTCAGTGGCTGGATATAATATTAACCCCGCCCCCACTCCATCATTGGTGGTCAGTGGCTGGATATAATAATAACCCCGCCCCCACCTAATCATTGGTGGTCAGTAGCTGGAACAGTAAACGACCTCAGCATTGGCAGGTGGTTGTAAAATACCCACCTATTATTTTTGGTAATTTCCAGGCTTTAATAATTACAGCCCCCCACACTTACACCCCCTACCCCAACCTTAGTGGTCAGTGGCTGGCTGTAATTCTAACCCACCCCTCCAGCATTGGTAGTCAGTGGATGGAACAATGACCTCCCCCATCATTGGTGGCTACCTGTAAAATAATGGTACCCCCCCCATCTGAACACACGCTGCTGTGATGACATCTCTATACTAGTCAGGTTGGGACTATAGTTCTACTGTTGGGCCGTTATATTTAACAATTTCCACTTCCTTCATTGTCGGTGCAAGAAAGCAGAGTGCATCTGATTTCCACCAATTGCGCTCCCACGGCCACAATGTGACAGGGGAGAGGCACAGCTGTGGGCTGCATGTTCTAGAGCCCGCTTGTCCTGCTTCTCCTTCCGTCAGGACCGTGACAGGGAGTGAGGCAGAGCCGGCTCTATGTGTGTCCCCCCCCCCTTCTCCAGTCAGCAGTGCAGAGATCAAAGACTCACAGAGCCGGCTGTGTGTGGATTCTTATTCCTCACCTTTCTTTCAACAGCAGGGGGAGATTAATAAAGCAGGACTGAGCAGCTTGCACAGGGGAACACTAAGGCAATCAGTGAGCAGTAAAAATATGCAGTAACCACTAGCAACCAATGGGTGAGCCGTAATGATGTGCAGTAACCTCTAGCAACCAATGGATGAGTGGTAATGATGTGCAGTAAACTCTAGCAATCAATGGGTGAGTAGTAATGATGTGCAGTAACCTCTAGCAACCAATGGGTTGAGCGGTAATAATGTGCAGTAACCTCAAACAACCAATGGGTGAGCGATAATGATGTGCAGAAACTTCTAGCAACTAGCCAGTGAGCGGTATTGGTGTGTAGTAACCTCTAGAAAGCAATAGGTGAGTGGCAATGATGTGCAGTAACCTCTAGCAAACAATGGATGAGTGATAATGATGTGCAGTAACCTCTAGCAAACAATGGGTGAGCGGTAATGATGTGCAGTAACCTCTAGCAAACAATGGATAAGCGGTAATGATGTGCAGTACCTCTAGCAACTGATCAGTGAGCGATAATGAGGTGTAGTAACCTCTAGCAACCAATGGGTGAGCAGTAATGATGTGTGGTAACCTCTAGCAACCAATCTGTAAGTGGTAATGATGTGCAGTAACTTCTAGCAACCAATGGGTGAGCGGTAATGATATGC
The DNA here is from genome assembly GCF_042186555.1 of Aquarana catesbeiana. Lineage (NCBI taxonomy): Eukaryota > Metazoa > Chordata > Amphibia > Anura > Ranidae > Aquarana > Aquarana catesbeiana. The sequence continues at coordinate 30,508,584 of NC_133332.1, forward strand.
AGTAACCTCTAGCAACTAATCAGTGAGCGGTAATGATGTGTGGTAACCTCTACCAAACAGTGTGGACCAGTTCTTTATGTTTACAGTTTTAAAGTTTGCTGCAATATGTCTGTGTGTGTTTGTTTTTGTATGGTGGGGGCCAAAAATATTTGCCCAGGGCCAAACGGCCCTGTATTCGACGGTGTCACACCCATCCATGACAGCGCACGGATCCGTGTGCCGGCATTGACCACATCATTTACAGTTAGCCTGCCCAGTGTCTATGTTATATGGGGGAAAAAATTATTGGGGGGGGGGTGACACCATGTTTTACTGCACCAGGTGACACCAACTCTAGTGACGCCACTGGGCTAAATACAGCACAATGATGATGTCACCACTGCTTTTATATGATAATAACTGGTGCTGCAAAGGTATTTATCACTCACAAAGTGGATTTGCATCCTTTGTGGCTATTAAGGAATATATTTGTATTAAATTTTTTGTGCCTGGAGATCAGCTTTAAGCCATATAAAAAAAAAAAAAAAAAAAAAAAGCACTCCGAAAGTGTTATTGGATTTGTCATAACTATGATTCGCACTTTTGTTGGACAGCTTGGCCCGGAACGGGAAAAATAATGAATCCACTGGCAGGATCAATAAAATGTTACGGGGGGGATGCCATGATAATACTATCGACAGTCCGAATCTTCTGTGCCTTTTTTTTTTTTTTTGCCTGTAATTCCGCTTTAATTCAATGTAGCAGTAATTATGTAAGGGACAGACGCTCTCAGTTCTTCGCCTCCAGCTGGCAAGTGTGCGGGATTTCGGCCTGCGGTGCTTACATCACCGGGTACAATACCATATTAGGTCTTATACCTAATATGGTCAATGATGCAGGCATTACATGGTCCGGATTATGCAGTGGACTGCCCCGCTAAGTCCGTCTGCTTCCCAGTCTCTGCATCCTCTGAATAGCCTGGAATGTGAGCCGGTGGGCAGTGCTGGGACTTTGGCTCGCAGTCTAACAAACTGGAAATCATGGCCATTCAGAAAAATAAGGAGAGCGCCAGCCGGAGGGATTTATCAAGCAGGGCAGCCAGCTGCACACGCTCACTGCCAAGAAGAAAATAACAGCCGCTCAGCAGACAGGCTTGGGGGGGCTCCGGTACAGTTCTCCTACATGATTTTCATGTCTGAAAGGAGATGTGTCTGGTCTGCTGGCATCGCGCCGCACAGTCTTTATTTACCGGACTTAACATGGTATAGCATTTTTAGAAAGTAAAAAACAAACAAACAAGATAAAAAAAAAAAAATTCTCATTAAAAAGAGAAAAAAAAAAAAAGAATAGCTTTTGCTGCAATATTCACCTTCAATCCAGCATTTTCCACCTGCAGTATATTTTTCTGCAGCTAGATGTCCTTAGTCTGAGGGTTGGCATTGTTCAACCCAGAAATGACTATTCCTATTAAGAGGCCTGAACTAATCCAAACCAGTGTGCCAAAAAAATACAAATCTAAAGTGGTTGTAAAGGTTGAGGTCATGTGACCGCTCTGATTGGCTGTCACAGCGGTCACATGACTGGAAAGCTCCTGATCGCAAGTATGCATTGGGAGCTTTCTGGTCCTCCGCCAGGGCGCCCCGTTCTCAGCACACCCGCCGAGAGGCCTCATATATGTGCCACGTCGGTGCGAAGAGGTTAAACAACTATTATTCATTGGCTGCACAGCTTCTTTATGACCCCCTTTTGGTGTTAGTTCTTTGAATAAATGCAGCTCACTGTCTTTGTCTGCGCAAGTTTTAACTTAAAGCGGAAGTAAACCCATCCATAAAACGGTTACCTTTCCGGCACGTGCCGGAAATGTAACACTCACATTGGTTGTGCTCTCAACCAAACTGTCAAACCATCCAATGGGATGATCATAACTGATCACATGTGCAGCATCATGACAGTTGTAGATTAAACAGAGGCCAAGATGGCAGCTTCCTTGGCTGAAAACGATTTGAGGGTTTACTTCCACTTTAAAGCGGAGTTCCACTTAAAAAAAAAAAAAAAGTCAGCAGCTAAAAATACTGCAGCTGCTGACTTTTAATAATCGGACACTTACCTGTCCAGGGTCCAGCAAAGTGGGGGATCGAAGCCCCGCTCGTTACCCCCTCCTCTTTGCAGCACCGGCATTGTAACTGTGGGCGCGCATGTGCAAGCCGCGCCGCGCGCTGTGACTGGCCTGGACAATCACCTGGGACCTGTGACGTGTCCCAGATGATTGCCGAGAGGGAGGGGGGAGAGGTGATCTCCCTTCCAACGCCGCGGTGCGCCGAGGGGAAGTGGGAGCTGGGACCCTCTAAAAAGAGGGTATCCACCCCCCCCAAAAAAAAGACATGCCAAATGAGGGTCTCCTTACCTTAAAGCGGAAGTTCCATTTTTGGGTGGAACTCTGCATTAATATGGACATGTATCTAAAGAATAGGCTGTCTGTCCCCAGTATCAGGACATGGCACTATCAGGATGTAAACAAACTCACAATTGTGGGTTTGTTTACATTTGGAAGACCCGGTGTTCTGTCGAGAAGTGCCCGCTATCAAGAGGTGCCCATGCGCCATACGGAACAGCACAACAGCTGATTTTACAACCAGCTGTTGAGACGGCGCCTGCGCACAATAGCCGGCAGAAGACATTTTTCTGTCAGATTGTGCCCCGCGCTCCCGTGGCCAGTTCATGTCGGTGAGGGGCGGATTTGTACATGTTGTGGGCGGATTTATAAATGATGGGCAGTTGGGGGGGGGCGGAATTTTTAAAGATGGCCAGTGCTGCAAAACTAAACTTTTTATGCTATTCTTCCCGGACGCTTGCGGGGCGTGTTTAGCCAACTGATGGGCGGGTTTGCAGGGCGTATATTTTTTTTTAAAGTTCTGTTTTGCAGCACTGGCCATCTTTAAAAATTACGCCCCCCAACTGCCCATCATTTATAAATCCACCCACAACATGTACAAATCCGCCCCTCACCGACATGAACTCCCCACAGGAGCGCGGGGCACAATCTGACAGAAAAATGTCTTCTGCCGGCTATTGTGCGCAGGCGCCGTCTCGCCGTCACAACAGCTGATCGTAAAATCAGCTGTTGTGCTGTTCCGCACACCTGCGCTGTTCGTCTCGGCACTTTTCAATAGCGGTCACTTCTCGCCAGCATCTGGCTCTGCAGTGGGGCTGAAAAATATCCCAATTACTTTTACATGTAAAAAAAATGTGGATCCTTATCTAACTCCCCCCCCCCCCCACGTTTGCTTACCTGGGTCCAGTGACAACATAAGACAATCACTGCAGCCTTTAGAATAGAGAGTGGAAGCCCCGCCTTCTCGCTTTTTGGACTTATAGGAAATTCTAACGAGCCAGCCGGTGCTGGCCTTGGATCCCCTGGGGCGGGGCTTACTTTCTTCTCCGTGATTCCCTATGTCTTTGACTTTCTACGCTTACTTTCCACCTTCTTTCTCTCTTTTTCCTTCTTTCTCCAATTTCTCTTTATTTCTTATTTTTGGCCATTTACCACTGAAGGCGATTCTGTGGAGTCTGTTAATAGCTCCCTGGCACAATACTTTTGGGGTCACTTTTCCCGCCCCTTATCTTGATGGTATGGCTTTGGCCTCCGGGTGGGGGAAAAGCCCTCCTGTATATCAGGAAGCTTATGGGATAGTCCCCCCCCCCCTTTCTCCCTTTTTATTTTTTATTTATTATTCTCAGATACAAATTTCTTATCCGTAAGTCCTTGACAGGACCCTGGGATTTTATCTGTTTTTATATACATATATAGGTCCATCTCAGGTATCGTATACTATTTGTTGTATGATGATTTTTGAAATACCATTTGTTTGGAGTACTTTCTAGGCTCAGGGCAGTTTTTTCCACTGGGCACGCTGGGCAGTTGCCCGGGGGCCCCACTTGCCTGGAGGGCCCCATCCAGGGCCGATCCTCAGCGCTGCAATCTGCTGCTTAAGTTGACTGACTGCACTGGTTGCTCACTTGCTGGAATCGCCGGCCGCCCGGCGTCTAGCTAGCAACCAGTGACGTCAGTCAGAGGCCGCAGCCGCCCCAGCATTCATGTCGCGGCCGCCCCTAGCGGCTAGTGAACAAGCTCCGCCCACCTCTGCCATGTTCTTCAGACAGTGTGGAGAGGGAGCAGAGTGGAAAGACGGCCCTGATTGATAGCTGGCGCTGCCTTGCTGCTGTGAGTGACACACTGTACTGCACCAGGCCAGCGGCCTCAAGTAGGTCTAACACTGTCTACTTAAGTAAGTTCAAGTTGTGCATCAAACACAGCCACTGTCTGTGCCCCTAAAAAGCTGCCACTGTGCCCATCAAACACAGCCACTGTGCCCATCAAAGCTGCCACTGTGCCCATCAAACACAGCCACTGTGCCCATCAAAGCTGCCACTGTGCCCATCAAACACAGCCACTGTGCCCATCAAAGCTGCCACTGCACCCATCAAAGCTGCCACTGTGCCCATCAAACAGCCACTGTGCCAATCAAACACAGCCACTGTCTGTGCCCCTCAAAAGCTGCCACTGTGCCCATCAAACACAGCCACTGTGCCCATCAAAGCTGCCACTGTGCCCATCAAACACAGCCACTGCGCCCATCAAAGCTGCCACTGTGCCCATCAAACGCAGCCACTGTGCCCATCAAAGCTGCCACTGTGCCCATCAAACAGTCACTGTGCCAATCAAACACAGCCACTGTGCCCATCAAAGCTGCCACTGTGCCCATCAAAAGTTATATTGTCCAAACGTTTGTGTTAATGTTTAAACAGTGATTTTGTTGGAAGTACCAATAAATATAGCCTTATTGATCATTTGCATTTTTATTCTCATGCGTGATTGTGTAGACAGATTGTGCACTGTATTGCCCGGGGGCCTATAATGCTCTTAAGATGGCCCTGTCTAGGCTTTGATTATAAGGAGTACCATGGTTTGTTATGTTCCTACAGACCCATAGCTCCCAACTGTCCCTGATTTCGAGGGACTGTCCCTGATTTGAAACAAAGCCCCTCTGATCTATATAGATGTATATAAAATGCACTTTTTATCTTTCAGAAAAGTATTTCCTAGTGCTAAACCTTTCATCCACTTTCTAAATTGCTGCATTTGTAAATTTTAAAAGCCAATCTAAAGGAATAGTGGTGGTAAAAAAACGTCCTTGTGGATTTAATTAACCTTTTTTTTGCTAATTCTCCTTTAAAGGGGTGTGGCAGGGGGTGTGTCCTATGCCTACATACGTTGGTTAGTAGGTGTTCCTCATTCCCGTCTCAAAATGTTGGGAGGTGTGCAGACCATGAGGGTACCAGGACCTCCTCGCCTGGTTACCTTTCCTTTTTATTTGTAGTTACTGTCTACACCATATACAAGGCCATACCCTTTGAGAAAGTCACGTGATAGTGACGCAACGCGTCAGGGAAGAGAGGTGGGTGACGTTCGGCTTTCCGATCGCGGCCGGGATCGGGAAGCACCAGCAGTGCTATGCTCGTTTGTGATTATTTAACTGTAAGTGCATTACCTCTATTAAACGTTAATAGTTTTTAAATACTACACCATGGAGTGCTTCCTCCCCTCTTTTTTTATGATCCCTATTATTTGGCTGATTATTTGGGGCGCCCTGAGAACGGAGCGGGTTGAAAGGCAGGAGATCCATAGGAGATTTACCATTGAGGAGGCTGCGGAGCGCATTGGATCGTTCTTTACCTGCTAGCAGGGCTGTTATCGTTCAGCCATAAGGTGAGAGGCTGGGGGGACCACTTCTGTCCACACACTGGAGATTTGTTGAATGTTGGCACCGGAAACTCTTGATGAACTGTCTTCCACTTATTTTATTGAAATTGTCACAATTTGATTGCACCGTTTATGGGACTTTTTTATTGAGGACACTTTGCTTCACTTCATATTATTAAGCACTTTATCCTAGCTTTACAGTGGGCCTTATTATTATTATTATGTATTGCGTATTCCTACACTCTTGTTGAGCTTTGCGCATTCATTATATGGTTTTTATGTTCTTTCAATTTGCATTGTCATTGCACATTTGCACTTTTATTATGCACATATTATTATGATCTGCGCTTATACTGCGCTTCATAATTATTTTCAATATCTTTTATTTTAAAATTATTTTCTTGCACAGTGTGTTTTTTGCACCTATTATTATTGTGATTATGATTTATTACGATCTTATTTAACTTTTGGAAAGACTTTGGATCAATCATTATTCTTCACTTATCAGTTAATAGGAAATTTCCTTCTATTGGGTATTACGTTATCCCCTCTTCAAGGGCTCCATTAGCTGTTAGTTCATGAGTGGGGTATCTTGGATTCGTTGTTTGATGTAACATTGGCTTGTCGTAATCTTTGGTTACACAATGTGATGGAAGATTAATTGCAAGACGCAATATTCATTTGTATTTTCTTAATTGAATCTTCATTATATTTGGTCTTTTTACATTTTTAGCTTATTTTAGTAGTCATTTTCTAGTAAGCGCCGCATAATTATTCACTTATTCCATATACGAGGCCTACTTATCTGTGATATAGTTGTTATCATTTTCAAATTACTTTCCGCCACTGGCCGTGACATCTGTTCAATGTTTTGTGAGTTTGTCTTTATTCAGTAAAAATATCGTGTAAGAATAGAGAGTGGAGAGGAGTACCCTCCCCTGTGAGGCATGAACCCAGAAGTGATCAGCTCTGAGCGCTTCCGGGTTCAGAGTTGTCAGATTCTGGATAACGTGGCTGTGATAACAGCAGAGAGAATTACAATCTGTACTCAGTCTGTGAAGGCAGGGTACAAAGGAGGCATTAGGGGGTCTAATCAGTGGCGGCCCGCTCATCAGGGGCACAGGGGTGCATCCCCCTAATCAATGTGTCTGGTCCCTAATCTCTATGCAGGGCGCCGAATGCATGGATTTCAATGGGGTTTTTTTTTTGTTTATTTTTTAGAAGCACAAGCGTGCGCCGAGGGGGGGGCAGGTTTGTTTGTGCTGCCATGATGGATCTGAAATGACAGGTGCTCTTTAAATGTAAGGACTTATTCTTGCTGGAAGTTAGAATCTTTAATATTTGCAAACAAAATGAAGGTTTCCTATTTAGAATAATAAGCTGTCAGGTTAGTAAAACGGCTATATCAGAACCGATTCAATCATACAGTTTGTAGTGTACATAGATTTACAAAACAATGGGATAAAGGTATATTCCTGAACGTTGTTTTATCTCATGGTTACTGTGAAATTGTGTGAATGCATCAATGCAGTGCATGTTATCTCAGCTTGCAGAACTTGGATTTAATGAATGAGTTTACAAAAAAATTTAAATATTGCATACTATACAGCCTCATGTTACATAACTAAGCTCCACATCATGCTGAATAAACCAAATTATTAAAGGAGTTGTAAAGGCAGGGTTTTTTTTTTATATTAATGCATTCTATGCATTAAAATAAAAAGCCTTCTGTGTGTAGCAGCCCCCCCTAATACTTACCTGAGCCCCATCTCTGTCCAGTTATGTCCACGAGTCCTTCGGCCATCCGGGACTCTCCCCCCTGATTGGCTGAGACACAGCAGCGGCGTCATTGTCAATCAAAGACAGTTAGGCAATCAGGGGAGAGAGGGGGCGGGGCCGAACAGCAGCTCCGTGTCTGAATGGACACATGGAGCTGGAGCTCAACTTGGGTGCCCCCCATAGCAAGCTGCTTGTTGTGGGGGCACTCGAGAGGAGGGAGGGGCCAGGAGCACCGAAGAGGGACCCGAGAAGAGGAGGATCCGGGCTGCTCTGTGCAAATCCAACTGCACAGAGCAAGTAAGTGTAACATGTTTGTTATTTTTTGTTTTGTTTTGTTTTTTTAAACGAGCAATCACTTTAATGTATCTTAAATAGAAAACTATCTTCAGATAGATTTTTACTCCAAAAAGCATGTTATTAAAATAAATTTTATATAAAAAAATCAGATTTAAATAAAATTTTAAAAATTTTACAAAAAAAAAAATATTGATTTTTATTCCCCCCCCCCCCAGCTGCTCTTAAACCTTCAAATAATATACACCAGAATCATAAAAATACATGGTAAGTTTACAATTAGGTATATGCTCCACCCAAATCGGAAATGATAAGAAATGTCTTCAGTTGTAATAAACAATTATAAATCCTTAAATATAATGATGAATCTTACTAATGTCTTCAAATAAACACAGCTATATCTAAAGCAACAAAAAGCAAAACTGTATACTCCACCTATAACTGAAGTAATTAATCCATCCCTAAAGCAAATACACAATCATATAAAACCACATAACAGATATACCGTATATATTGTATACTAAAAGATGGATCACACATAACTTTAATCCGCACTGGCAGTGAGCGGGCACCGATGTACGGGATGACCAAGAGGCCCCGCCCTACGGATTTTGTCAAAATGACGTCTTCAGGGGCAGATTCTTTTGATAATTTTTAAAACAGCTGCTGCATCCTTAAAGCAGAGGTCCAGCTGAAAAAAAAAATGTAAAAGTCAGCAGCTACAAACACTGTTGCTGCTGACTTTTAATAAGCACACTTACCTGTCCAGGGTGCCCGCGATGTCGGCCGCCCGAGGCTGATCCGTCCGTCGGATCGTGTCCCGGCGCCGCCATTTGCGGCTTCACTGCCCGTTTCCTACTGCGCGTGTGCGAGTCACGTGGCGCTTTGTGAATGGCCGGCTGTGTTCTGGGACATGCACACAGTTCCCAGAACACACCGTGCCCCATTCCCCCGGAAGACAACGCGAGGAGGAGAAGAATGAAGATCACCGCGGAGTAGGAAGTGGCAGATTAGGACGATCTGCTTAGCAACAGCCATTTCTGGTAAGTAAATCTTTTTTTTTTTCAATTTTTTTTCTCCAGAATTTTAGGAGCATTTTTATGTATTTTTTTTTTTTTTTTTTTTTTTTTTTTAGGGTGGACCTCCGCTTTAAGAGAATGTACCACAATAAGATATTTGTTACAGTTTTTAAGTGTTGCCTATGGTCGATTTTGGGTATCATATTTGGTCGCCGTTTAAGTCTTTGACATATTTGGTATCTATTTACTCAACCCAGTCCCATCCCTTATATTTCATTGTTGTTTTATTGAGTTAACATGCATTAAAACTAATTTATATGTATTTTTAACTGAAAATATAGAGTTGCGCCAATATTATGTGACATTAAAAAATTACAACGACCATTTTTTTTTTTTTTTTTATTCTGTGGGTGGTCCGCTTTCAGAAAATGTATAATATCTTTATTTTTTTTAATGTGCATTTTAGCAAGAAAAAAAAAAAAAAAAAGGTTAGGTAGCAAAAGAGTTAAAAGGAACCGTGGATGAATTGAGCCGTGTGGTTGCTGCACTTCTCACATGAGGTTTAATTTAAAGCCAGCCTACAGCCAAATGAGACCTCACATCCCGACCATTCTGCCCCGTGGTATAATAAATCATTTTATGCTACTCTGGGCTCCCATTTAGCTGGTCACGTGACCAGATGTCGGCCAGCGCTGACAGGCAGAGGGGCAGAGGTGCTTCCATGGCAGGTTTTGGAAACCGCAATGCCTGATACCTTTGCTGTATTGTACAAAAAAAAAAAAGCTCAGTAAACCGGTGATTGATCCAGACTATGAAGCCACCCCCCCCCCCAGTCTTGGATCATAAGCAAGAGGCACTTTTTACTACTCTGTAGTAAATAAATTAGGGCTTACATAACAAATATTAGCACCCTTTACCTCCGGAAGATTTTACCCCCCTTCATGACCAGGGCATTTTTTTGTTGTTCAGCACTGCGCTACTTTAACTGACAATTTACGCGGTCATGCAACGCTGTATCCAAATGAAATTTATATCATTTTTTTCCCCCCACAAATAGAGCTTTCTTTTGGTGGAATTTGATCACCTCTGGGGTTTTTAATTTTTTTTTTTGCTATATAAAAGGAAATTTTTTTTTTTTTTTCTGTTATAAAATTTTGCAAATAATCATAAATTTAGGGCAAAATGTATTCTGCTAATTTTTTTTGGTGAAAATACCCCAAATTTGTGTATATTATTTAATCTGTAGGAAAGTTATAAAGTCTACAAACTATGGGGTATGTCTGAAAATGTATCAATCCTGATGTACTGACGGACCATCTCATTTCTTGAGGCCCACAAATGTCAGGACAGTACAGATATCCCCCAAATGACCCCTTTTTGGAAAGTAGACAGTCCAGGGTATTTAGTAAGAGGCATGACAAGTTTTTTGAAGTTGTAATTTTTTTTTTGTCACGATTTTTTGGAAAATTAAGAAAATAAATAAAATGTGTTTTTTTTTGTTTTTTTTTTACATACTGTCACCAGTGCATTAACCGATATATGTTGGCAGAATGGCACGGGTGGGCAAAAGGGCGTACAGGTACGTCCCCTTTAAGAAGCAGGACTGTGGGCGTGCACCTCTGCGTTCTCCGTGACCTCGGGTCCCATGGACTCAATGTCCGCTGGGTGCCCGCGATCGTGTCACGGAGAGGTAGAACAGAGAGATGCCTTTGTAAACAAGACATTTCCCCGTTCTGCCTAGTGACATGATAGAGATCACTGCTTTCTGTCATCGGGAGCAGTGATCGCTGTCATGTGAGTCGAAGCCCCCCCCCCCACAGTTAGAATCACTCCCTAGGACACACTTAACCCCTTCATCACCCCCTAGTGGTTAACCCCTTCCCTGCCAGTGTCATTTATACAGTAATCAGTGCATTTTTATAGCACTGATCGCTGTATAAATGACAATGGTCCCAAAATAGTGTCCAATGTGTCCGCCATAATGTCACAGTCACGATAAAAATCGCAGATCGCCGCCATTACTAATAAAAAAAAATTAAAAAATAAAAATGTCATAAATCTATCCCCTATTGTAGACGCTATAAATTTTTTCTTTACCAAAAATATGTAGAAGAATACGTATCGGCCTAAACTGAGGGAAAAAAATGTTTTTTTATATATTTTTGGGGGATATTTATTATAGCAAAAAGAAAGCTCTATTTGTGGGGAAAAAAAGAACGTCATTTTTGTTTGGGTGCAACGTCACACGACCGCGTAATTATTAGTTAAAACGACGCAGTGCCGAATCGCAAAAAGTGTTCTGGTCAGGAAGGGGGTAAATCCTTCCGGGGCTGAAGTGGTCAAAGCATCATCCAATGACTGGTGTGGCTGTGATCAGGGATACTGGCTGATAACAGTATGTTAAAAAAAAAATGAAAATTGATCAATCCTGATGTACTGATGGCCTATCTCATTTCTTGTGGCCCTAAAATGCCAGGACAGTACAGATACCCTATCCAGGGGCGTTGCTAGGTCTGCAAAAGATCTGGGGCTAGAGCCCATAGCAGCGGTCACCAACTTTTTTGCAGGCCCACGGGGGGGGGGGGGGCACGCCGGTGGTAAGCCATATTTCACTGGCAATGGGCGGTGTTGGCGCTTCAATCATCATGGCACCATGGTTGATATGGTGTCAGGGTGATTGAAGCGCATTGTTTCTATTGTTACATTCTAATATATAATGAACTGATTCAACTCACCGTAATGCAGAATCAGTGGGAGCCCTGGGCGTGTCACTTGCCCTATCTCCTGCCACCAGATACAGCGTGTTACTTGCCACCGTCACCTGCCCCCAGATGTGTATTGTCGCTTGCCACTTTCACCTGGCAGCAGATGTGGATTGTCACTTGCCACGTCACCTGCCACCATTTGCAGATTTCCACGTCACCTGCCACCATTTACAGATAGTCACTTGCCACATCTCCTGCCACCATTTGCAGATTGTCACTTGCCACATCTCCTGCCATCATTTGCAGATTGTCACTTGCCACATCTCCTGCCACCATTTGCAGATTGTAACTTGCCACATCTCCTGCCACCATTTGCAGATAGCCACTTGCCACATCTCCTGCCATCATTTGCAGATTGTCACTTGCCACATCTCCTGCCACCATTTGCAGATTGTCACTTGCCACATCTCCTGCCATCATTTGCAGATTGTAACTTGCCACATCTCCTGCCACCATTTGCAGATAGTCACTTGCCACATCTCCTGCCATCATTTGCAGATTGTCACTTGCCACATCTCCTGCCACCATTTGCAGATTGACACTTGCCACATCTCCTGCCATCATTTGCAGATTGTAACTTGCCACATCTCCTGCCACCATTTGCAGATTGTCACTTGCCACGTCTCCTGCCACCATTTGCAGATTGTCACTTGCCACATCACCCGCTACCAGATGTGGGTTGTCACTTGCCAACTGATGTGGATTGTCACTTGCCATGCCAGCCTGTGCCACCAAATGTGCATTGACGCTGTATTGGTGGCAGGCTGGCAGCACTGGTCCATTTAGTGAGGGCAGGAGAGCGGTGATACGGGCGGGCAGTGAGAGATGATGTCATCTCGCTGCTCCCTGCCGCACCTCCGGCATTGAAGCAAGGGGGTCTGACTGCAAAGTGGAGCTCCACCGATGACAGGAAGCACGTGACCTCCACTCCACCGCGCTGTGAGGGCGGAAGAGCGCTGATGTGTGGCAGGCAGTGAGAGATGATGTCATCTCTCTGCTCCCCGACGCACCTTGCTCCCACATTGAAGAGGCCGGGCGGTGAAGAGCGCTGATGTGGAGCGGGAGGAGAGAGATGTCATCTCTGCTTGTCCGCCCGCTCACTTCTCTCCTCTGCCTGTCTCATGCAGCCAGCCCGCCCGCCGCGGCCGTGACCCACTGGTTAGGCAGGGACCCTGCGGCAAGAGACTCGGGGCTATGGGCCCCAGATTCGGGGCTATAGCCCCAATAGCCACCCCCTAGCGACGCCCCTGACCCTATCACTTCTAAATACCTTATTTTATTTATTTTGTTACAGTTCCGTGATATGTCCCTAAACAGTGCTAAAAATTTAGCATTTTGTTTTCCTGAAAGGTGGACAGAAGTATACCATACACCAACCTTTTTCGACCATGGTGCCTCTAACGTTTCAACCTGGACACCTCTAATGTTGGGCGTCCAACATGTGGATGTTGCTGCATTATGAAAAAGCGATTAGAATATTTTTTTACATTTTAGAATTGGGTGCCTCGAGTCGAAACTGTCCATAATTTTGAAGGGTGCCTTGAGATTGTCTATAATTTTAAAGGGTGCCTCAACTGAAAAAAGGTTGAGAAACACTGACATACAGTATCTCAGAAAAGTGAGTACACCCCTCACATTTTTTATTATATTTTATTTTTATTTTATTATATTTTTTCATGTGACAACACTAAAGAAATGACCTGTGGTCTGATTTCATGTGGCCCCACTGGTTATTTGTAAATCTAAATCTTTTGTGGCCCCCAACGAAACAGATTAGTGGGGGGGGGGGGGCACAAAAGATATATACTGTATTTATCGTTCTGGCAGCCTCGGAGGGGACAGGGAGGGGCTGGGACGAGTGCTGTCAGATTACATACAGGCTGCCTTTGTAATAGGAAGTCCCGTCTCCTGGGCTGGCTTTGGACGGCTGTTCTGTCTATTATAGGAGGCGGGACTTTGTATTAAAGAGGCCGCCACGTAAACAGGAGATTCTCCTGTATGTAATCTGTTGGTGCTCGTTCTGCCCCCTCCCTGTTCCTTCTGAGGCTGTGAATGGGCATCGATCAGGCTGCACTGATGGCAATGGTGAGGCTGCATTCAGAGGCTTCATTCATGGCAATGGTGAGGCTGCATTCATGGTACTTGTGAGGCTGCATTCATGGCAATGGTGAGGCTGCAGATGGGCAATGATTAGGCTGCACTGATGGGCACTGACCCTTATTTGCTTTACATTTCTTTATTTAAAATGTAAGTTTTGGCCTAAAACTTATCTTTTTAAAGTGAAGGTGTGTGTTCTAAGCCTGTGCGTGTTATACACCGATAAATACGGTATATCCAAATAAAACGCCTGAGCTCATCCTTAGACTCTTCACCACATACACAGCCACAAAGGCAAGAGAATTCTTGTTGGGCAGTGTATTAGTTAATTTGCATTTAATTGAATAGTTCAAAAAATATCAGGCAAAATAGTCGGCCCTCAAGCATGTTCACTTCATCAAATCTGGCCCTCTTTGAAAAAAGTTTGGACACCCCTGCTATAGAGTTTTCACAGGCAGTCCAACTCCTTCAGGATGGCACATCAATACGTGCCATTGCCTGAAGGTTTGCTGTGTCTCCCAGCACAGTCTCAAGAGCATGGAGGAGATTCCAGGTGACAGGCAGTTACTCTCTAGGAGAGCTGGATAGGGCCGTAGAAGGTCCTTAACCCATCAGCAAGACCAGTATCTGCTCCTTTGTGCAAGGAGGAAGAGGATGGGCACTGCCAAAGCCCTACAAAATAACCTCCAGCAGGCCACTGGCGTGAATGTCTCTGACCAAACAATCAGAAAAAGACTTCATGAGGGTGGCCTGAGGGCCCGACGTCCTCTAGTGGGCCCTGTGCTCACTGCCCGGCACCGTGAAGCTCGGTTGGCATTTGCCATTGAACACCAGACATGGTAAGTCCACCACTGGCACCCTGTGCTTTTTCTCAGATGAGAACAGGTTCACCCTGAGCACATGTGACAGATGTGAAAGTGTCTGGAGAAGTCGTGGAGAACATTATGCTGCCTGTAACATCATTCAGCATGACCGGCTTGGTGATGGGTCAGTGATGGTCTGGGGAGGCTAAACCATGGAGGGAGGCACAGACCTCTAAAGGCTAGACAATAGCACACTGACTGCCAATAGGTATCGGGATGAAATTCTCGGACCCATTGTTAGACCCTACGCGGGTGCAGTGGGTCCTGGGTTCCTCCTGGTGCACAACAATGCCCGGCCTCATGTGGTGAGAGTATGCAGCCAGTTCCTGGAGGATGAAGGACTTGATACCATAAATGGCCCCCACGCTTGCTTGACCTAAATCCAATAGAACACCTCTGGGACATTATGTTTCAGTCCATCTGATGCCGCCAGAGTGTTCAGGAGCTCAGTGATGCCCTGGTCCAGATCTGGGAGGAAATACCCTAGGATACCATCCGTTCTCATTAGGAGCATGCCCCGACGTTGTCAGGCATGCATACAAGCATGTAGCGGCAATACAAACTACTGAGGACCATTTTGAGTTGTAATGAAATTTCAGCAAAATGGATTAGCCTGCTGCATCATTTTTTCACTTTGATTTGTCTTTGAATTCAGCCCTCTGTAGGTTGATAATTTTCATTTCCATCAAACGATGAGGCATCCTTTCATTCCTAACCCATTACCCAATCCATATCAGTATAGATATCCAGCATGAGATTTTTCCCCATTGAGATCTGATGTGTTTTCAAAGTGTTCCTTTCATTTTTTTGATATAAATACACACAGTATCTCACACTCACAAAAGTGAGTACACCCCTAAGTGAAAATGTCCAAATTGGGCACAATTAGCCATTTTCCCTCCCCGGTGTCATGTGACTCGTTAGTGTTACAAGGTCTCAGGTGTGAATGAGGATCAGGTGGGTTAAATTTGGTGTTATCGCTCTCACTCTCTCATACTGGTCACTGGAAGTTCAACATGACACCTCATGGCAAAGAACTCTCTGAGGATCTGAAAAAAAGAATTGTTGCTCTACATAAAGATGGCCTAGGATATAAGAAGATTGCCGAGACCCTGAAACTGAGCTGCAGCACGGTGGCCAAGACCATACAGCGATTTAACAGGACAGGTTCCACTCCGAACAGGCCTCACCATGGTTGACCAAAGAAGTTGAGTGCACGTGCTCAGCGTCATATCCAGAGGTTGTCTTTGGGAAATAGACGTATGAGTTCTGCCAGCATTGCTGCAGAGGTTGATGGGGTGGGGGGTCAGCCTGTCAGTGCTCAGACCATACGCCACACACTGCATTAAATTGGTCTGCATGGCTGTCGTCCCAGAAGGAAGCCTCTTCTGAAGATGATGCACAAGAAAGTCTGCAAACAGTTTGCTGAAGACAAGCAGACTAAGGACATGGATTACTGGAACCATGTCCTGTGGTCTGATGAGACCAAGATAAACGTATTTGTTTCAGATGGTGACAAGCGTGTGTCAGGAGTACAAAGACAAGTGTGTCTTGCCTACAGTCAGGCATGGTGGTGGGAGTGTCATGGTCTGGGGCTACATGAGTGCTGCCGGCACTGGGGAGCTACAGTTCATTGAGGGAACCATGAATGCCAACATGTACTGTGACATACTGAAGCAGAGCATGATCCCCTCCCTTCAGAGACTGGGCCGCAGGGCAGTATTCCAATATGATAACGACCCCAAACACACCTCCAAGACGACCACTGCCTTGCTAAAGAAGCTGAGGGTAAAGGTGATGGACTGGCCAAGCATGTCTCCAGACCTAAACCCTATTGAGCATCTGTGGGGCATCCTCAAACAGAAAGTTGAGGAGCACAAGGTCTCTAACATCCACCAGCTCCGTGATGTCGTCATGGAGGAGTGGAAGAGGACTCCAGTGGCAACCTGTGAAGCTCTGGTGAACTCCATGCCCAAGAGGGTTAAGGCAATGCTGGGAAATAATGGTGGCCACACAAAATATTGACACTTTGGGCCCAATTTGGACATTTTCACTTAGGGGTGTACTCACTTTTGTTGCCAGCGGTTTAGACATTAATGGCTGTGTGTTGAGTTATTTTGAGGGGACAGCAAATTTACACTGTTATACAAGCTGTACACTCACTACTTTACATTGTAGCAAAGTGTCATTTCTTCAGTGTTGTCACAGGAAAAGATAGAATAAAATAGTTATATAAATGTGAGGGGTGTACTGACTTTTGTGAGATGCTGTAGTTATCTACATGTAATGGAACTAACTAAGCAAATTTCATTGTTTTTGTGATATACTGTGTGTGTGTGTGTGTATATATATATATATATATATATATATATATATATATATATATACACAAACAAACATATATATATGGAAGTATTATATACATCATTATTTCCTTGTATACTTAAAGAGGAGGGCCCATCAAAAAAAAAAATTAAAAGTCAGCAGCTACAAATACTGCAGCTGCTGACTTTTAATTGGACACTTACCTGTCCCTGGATCCAGTGATGCGGGGGATCGAAGCCCCGCTCGTCCCCCCCCTCCGTTCGGCGGCGCCGGCATTGCAACTGTGGGTGCCGGGCTGTGGCTTCACAGCCTTGCACCCACTGCGCATGCGCGAGCGGCGCCGCGCACCGTGATTGGCCGCTCAGTCACCTGGGACCTGTAATGCATCCCAGATGATTGACAGGAGGGAGGGAGCAGAGCCGAGCCCTTCCTGTGCCGAGGGGGAAGTGATGTCACCAGCCCAGGCACTGGAAGAGGCAGACTACGAGGGACCCCCTAGCAACAGGCATTTAGAGGTAAGTAAAAAAAAAATCCAAATGTTTTTTTTTATTTTTTTTTTTAGGCACAATCATGACTTTTTTTTTTTTTTTTTTTTTTTTTAGGGTGGAACATATATACTGTATACGCAGTATATATTTATTTATATTTTTTGTAAAAATATATATATATGTATATATTATATAATATGTGTGTAATAAATTGTTAGGATACAGAGAGAACACATCCAGGAAAATGTCTGCCTGTTGTTTGGCTCAGCTATTGTTCCCATGATGAGGGAAAATACACATTCCTCCATGTTGCTATGCCAAATCAATTCTTTTTCCCCTCTTTGCATAATGTGTGCTACCTAATAAGGAACAATACGATTTCACATTGCACCGTCCGCCCCCTAGTGGCTGTAGAACATATCACTTCTGCAGATAACTGTCTAGCTAAAACAAAATAAATAACAAAACCCATAAAACGACACAATGTAACAACATTCAACATCCAGGGTGCCCTCCCCCCCCCCCCCCCAGTCCTCCCCTGTGAATGTATAACACATGGATACATAGGATTTTATGGAACATGCCTTGGATCAGGCTTGCTGCTCATTGATGATGAGTGTATAGAGGGAGGGGGCGTGTACTAGAGAAGGAAAAGGAAGTGGAGTGCTGGGAGGAAGTGGAGTGCTGGGAGGAGGGAAGTGTGCTGTGCACAGTGTGGATGGACATGGCAGGCATTGCACAGGGGCCAGGATAACGTTCACCCTGCAGGTGTGTGTTTCTTGTGTTCTCTCTCTAGAAATCACTGCATGGCATTGGATTGGATCTCTGTGTTCTGCAATCATTATTCTGTCTGCTTCTCATCTCTTCTCTCATCTGTTGGTGTTCCTTTAATAACAAAGGAATACTTTTCACATTATTAAATATTTCCCCCCATTTTCAGAACTCCTAACTGTCCCCCTGTTTAGTGGGACTGTCACTCCATTTCGTTTTATATCCTTTTTTTTTTCTTTTTTTTTTTTTTTCTTTGCTCTGCTGTCCCTCTTGTAGGTCTGATGTCTAAAAATTTATTGTTTACAGCTGAAAGCCGTATTACCCCCCCAAAACACCAATGTTGTATATTGCACCCCGCCGGTTCTTAGATGTGGTGGCGGTGTTAGATTTATTTTTTTTCATCATTTGATCCTGCCACTAAGGGTCACCGTACACATTGCAGTCGAAAACCATACAATCAACTTTTTAAGTTTTACCAAAGCTGTGTATATAAGGACCCACCTAAAATGATTCAATCGATTTTTGTATCCAGTTAGGCAACCTTTGAACTGAATAGTTGTTGCAAGATCTAAGGCGAGGGGTAGGCAACCTGGGGGCCCTCCAGTTGTTGCAGAACTACAAGTCCCATCATGCCTCTGGGAGTCATTGTAACTGCCAGGCTTGCAGTGCCTCATGGGAAATGTAGTTCCACAACAGCTGGAGGGCCCCAGGTTGCCTCCCCCTGATTAATGCTGGCTATACACTATACTAAATATCGGCCAAACACATTTTCGAAAAACGAACATTCCCTCGTGAGCACAAACGATAGCGCCGTCATGTAATGACCGATAAATCTTTCAGTGGACATAAATGAATGTGTTTTTTTTTTTGTTCGTGTGTTTTTTTTTTTTTTTAAATATACCTAGTGCAGACAGTTCGGACGGGAAACACATTAACCTTTCAATTTATCGTTTGGCAGGAAATTTCCAAACTTGTCCTTTCTTTTTTCAGCTCAAAAACGTCCCAATGGTTTATCGATTTTTGTGCCCATTAACTGGCCGAAAAACAAACTGTCTAAATGACTGAATTTTGGCTGATTTTTTTGTATAGTTTATGGCCAGCATTAGGCATGGTTCACACCTATGCATTTTTTATTTTTTTGGGTGTGTGTTTTCAGTTTTAGATCTTTCCCACTGAGGCGCTCAAAGACTGCCCATAAAACGTCAGGCCTTTTTTGCGGCGCTTTTCAAGACTTTTGAGGCTTTAGCGGTGCGCTTTTTTTTTAAGGTCACGTGACTCAAAAGAACCATCTTCAGGCACTTTTGAAGCGCTTCCCATTCATTTCAGTGGACAGGGGCATTTTTGAGGTGCTTTTTTTTAAGCTTTAAATGTGCTGCTTGCAGGACTTTTTTCACCGCCCCGGTGTGAAAGCATCCATTGAAATGAATGGGAAGCAGTTTTTAGGTGCCTTTTTTGTTTTTTTTATTTTGTGCAAACACGTCTGAAAAGCACCTCAGTGTGAAAGGGGTCTTAGGCCCCTTTCACACTGGGGCGGTGGGGGCGTCGGCGGTAAAACGACGCTGTTTTTAGCGCCGCTTTAGCGTCGTTTTTGCTTCGGTGTTCGGCCGCTAGCGGTGCGGTTTTAACCCCCACTGGCGGCCCAAAAAAGGTTAAAACCGCTCGCATAGCGCCGCTACAGCGGCAGTATTGCCATGGTATAGCCACGCTGCCCCATTGATTTAAATGGGCAGGAGCGGTGAATACACCGCTCCTTCACCGCTCCAAAGATGCTGTTTGCAGGAGTTTTTTTTTTTTTCTTCTCCTGCCAGAGCACCGCTTCAGTGTGAAAGCCCTCGGGGGTTTCACACTGGAGAAACAGCAGCGGCAGTTTTAGGTCGGTTTGCAGGCACTATTTTTAGTGCAATAACGCCTGCAAACCACCCCAGTGTGAAAGGGGCCTTAGTCTTTAGACCCCTTTCACACTGACAAACAAGATATATTTTGGGGGGCACACCCTAAAAGATGCATTAAAGGTGGTGCAGCCATAAGACCGTACAGTAGAAGAAAATATTACAGCACACACATGCAAAAAATACATTTACCTCCAGCAAGGCTAGCTTAAAACACCTAGACATTTTCAACAAAATATTATCAAAAAATATGGGGATTTGGTCACACCATATTGCTATAGTGCTAAGCCCACTTACTGCGACAAAGTACCCCATGATTAGTGGGTCCTACACTATCCATAGGGGAGATCCTGCTTCTCTAAACCATGAGAGCAATACACTCTTCTAATATGGGAAAATCTTGAGGTCTCCACCCATGACACAGGGGGACACTAATGAGGGGGTGCTCCTCACCCAAAAGGATTTGGTCTGAATCCATACAATAGACAAGATATTTGGGGGGCACACCCTAAAAGATGCGTTAAAGATGGTGCAGTCATAAGACCGTACAGTAGAAGAAAATATTACAGCGCACACATGCAAAAAATACATTTACCTCCATATTTTCTTCCCTTTCACACTGAGGCACTTTCACGTTAAAAAAAAAAAAAAAAAGCGCCTGAAAAGCTCACGAAAACCTATTTTTATTCAAATCAATGAATGCTTTCACACTGGGGCAGTGCGCTGGCAGGGTGGTGAAAAAAAACGCCCCTCTCCATTGAAATGAATGGAAAGTGCCTGAAAAGCTCTTCAAAAGTGCCTGAAAAGCAGAGGGGCTTTGCCGGCGGTATAGCCGCGCTGTCCCATTGATTTCAATGGGCAGGAGCAGTGAAGGAGCGGTATACACTCACCGCTCTGAAGATGCTGCTAGCAGGACTTTTTTTCCCGTCCTGCTAGCGCACCGCTCCAGTGTGAAATCCCTCGGGGCTTTCACACTGGAATGAAAGCAGCGGCTGTTTCGGGTCGGTTTGCAGGCGCTATTATTAGCGCAATAGCGCCTGCAAACCGCCCCGGTGTGAAAGGGCCATGGGCTTTTTTTTTTTTTTTCTGGTTTTTGGTTCCATAGACTTCAATAGATCAAAAACGTGTATTGTAAAATGCAAAATCCACCTGGATTATGCAACCTGCATAGGTGTAAACCAGGCCTAAAGGAGATTGCACAATCAGATTGTAACGTGTGTGTGGTGAGCGTTAGTCTGTTTATTTTTCCACCGATGAAGCTGTCCAACAAATAGGATTGAGACAAATGTTTTAAAGTGGTTTGAAAAAAGAAAATGATATTCAGGTATGTATTCTTAACTAATGATGGGCTTGGACGCGTTCGGATCGTTCCCGCCAGGAAGCTGTTACTGCACGCCGCCAATCATAGGACGTGAGGCTTTTCCCGCTATGGTTGCCACCACATCCCTTTAAACCCGAACACATATGAATTATACGGGTTCTGTGGCTGATTAAGGTGGTAATTAAACTCACTTGGTGCCTTTTCTGCACTTAATTAGCCTCAGAACCTGTGTAATTCATATGTGTTCGGGTTTAAAGGGATGTGGTGGCAACTCTATTTCCCGACCCGCAGCTGCACATACACACGCTGCCTGTGATTGTCGGTGTGCAGTGATGGCTTTCTGGCACTTACGATCTGAACACGCCCGAGCCCATCATGATTCTTTAACTAGAGATGGGCTCAGGCGTGTTCGAAATCCCACGTGCCCGATCCCGCCAGGAAGCCGACACTGCACACTGCTAATCAAAAGGCAGGGAGACGTTTCCTGATCTGTGCAGCTGCGAACCGGGAAATGTCTCACTGCCTGTGATTGGCCGTGTGCAGTGTCGGCTTCCTGGCGGGATCGGGCACGTGGGATTTCGAACACGCCTGAGTCCATTTCTATTCGTAAGCACCTCAGCTCCACTTTAATTAATACCATGAATTTAAATGAATATGAATGTATAGAATTTACCCTTTTCCTGACTCGCACCATTTTTATTTATTTTTTGCTATGCTGCACTGCTCTACTTTAACGGACAATTGCGCGGTCATGCAACGCTGTACCCAAATTTAAATTTATATCACTTTTTTCACACAAATAGAGCTTTCTTTAGGTGATATTTGATCACCTCCTGGGTTTTTTTTTTTTTTTGCAATATAAACGAAAAAAGACAGTTTTGAAAAAAAAATGTATTTTTTCTTTTTTTTTTTTTCTTTCTGCTATGAAACATATATGCGAAAAAAAAAACAAATGTCTTCATCAATTTAGACCAAAATGTATTCTGCTACATGTGTTTTTTTAGTAAAAAAAAAAAAAAATCTCTAACTGTTTTTATTTGATTAGATTACTTTGAGTAAAAGTTATAGCGTCTGCAAACTATGGGCTATATACTGTTTTTTTTTTTTTGTTTTTTTTTTTTTGTACTACTACTAATGGCGGCAATCAGCGGCTTAGATTGTAAGCTCTAATGCTGCATTCACACCTGAGTGTATTATTTTCAGGCAGAAAGTCACGTGTTTTTGCCACGATTTTTACAGAGATTTCGCCGCGATTTTTTTACAGGTCAAAAAGTCGCCAATGTAAAAAGCAGAAAAACGCCCAAATCTGCCCGAATTGAGCTACAAAAAAGCTCCAGAACTTTTTTGAGCTTCAGGCGACATGGAGTGGAGATGTGAACCATCTACATTATGATTACTATATTTATCGGCGTATAACACGCACAGGCGTATAACACGCACATTCATTTTAAGAGGGAAGTTTCAGGAAAAAAACTTAAATTTTAAATAAGGAACTTTGAAGCAAAATAAAGGTCAGTGCCCATCTGCAGCCTCACCATTGCCATCAATGCAGCCTGATCAATGCCAATCTGCAGCCTCACCATTGCCATCAATGCAGCCTGATCAATGCCAATCTGCAGCCTCACCATTGCCATCAATGCATCAGCCTCACCATTGCCATCAATGCATCAGCCTCACCATTGCCATCAATGCATCAGCCTCACCATTGCCATCAATGCATCAGCCTCACCATTGCCATCAATGCATCAGCCTCACCATTGCCATCAATGCATCAGCCTCGCCATTGCCATCAATGCATCAGCCTCGCCATTGCCATCAATGCAGCAGTCTCGCCAATGCCATCAGTGCAGCCTGATCGATGCCCATCTGCAGCCTAGAGGGTACAGGGAGGGGGCGGGACGAGTGCCGACAGATTACATACAGTGAGAATCTCCTTTGATAGACAGAACAGTGGTCCAATGGCTCCCCAGGAGACGGGACTTCCTATTACAGAGGCCGCCAAGTAAACAGAAGTTTCTCACTGTTTGTAACCTGACGGCACTCGTCCCACCCCCTCCCTGTCCCCTCCGAGGCAGCTAAAATTGAAGTATTGGCGTATAACACGCACACACTATTTGCACCCGATTTTCATGGTGAAAAAGTGAGTGTTATACGCCAATAAATACAGTAATTTGTTTTTTTTTTTCCCACCTCCAGCGTTTTGGAGCTTCAGGCTTCAAGCTACAAAACCCTGAGGTGTGAATGGAGCCTTACAAACAGGGTCTTCTGATTCCTCCTGTACTGAATTGTATTTTAACTGTATTGTCTGCCCTCATGTTGTAAAGTGCTGTGAAAATTGTTGGTGTTATATAAATCCTGTATTATAATAATAATAATATAATGGGATTCCTATAGTGCGGTGGACAATCTGACACTAACTGACACTGGGGGAGAACTAACTAATGGACACTGACATCACCATTGTCACTAATACAGTGATTAGTGATACTATACACTGTCGCTGTACTAATGACACTGGCAGGAAAGGGGTTAACATCTCAGGTAATCAGGGAGTTAAATGTGTACTTAACTATACTGTAATGTGTGCTGCTTTTTTTTACTAAAGGTCTCTTTGTTTCTTATCCCTGCTTTGCACAGTCCATTGTTTTCAAAAGATGAACTTGGCCTTTAATTTTTACTCCCTTCCCACTGGCCGCCTCCCAGCCCTTTTAAGGGTTCGAAAGGTGGGCTTTCAGGTCATGTGACCACTGTGATTGGCTGTTACACAATTGGAAAGCTCCCGATTGCTAGTATGCAACGGCAGCTTTCCGGTAATCACCGGCTGCATACGTGCGTTCGGCCGGCGTGAAGAGGTTGAAGTATTTCTGTACAGATCGCTTGAACATGTCCCCTTCATTTTACAGGGATTATCTCTACAGATGTAGCTGTGGAACACGGTGGAGCTTGATTTAAGAGTCAACACCGGCACGATTGAACCTAAACACCTCCCAAGCATGGCGGGACCCTCTGAGAAAAGAGGGCGAGGGCGACCCATCGGAAGCACAAAGAAAGTCACCGTCATCTCTCAAATAAATTCGCTGCTGAATGGGCCACAAGACGTCCCCGCAAAAAGAGCGCGAGGTAGACCGCGTTTAATCAGACTACCCGCTGTGGACATCCCAAAGGCAAATGTGTCAGAGGGTCCAAGAAACCAAATCGCAGGACACGAGGAAGACTCGAGGAAAGCAGGCCTCCTGAGGCTTCGTAAATCGGCGGCTAAAGATATGATGGTGATAGAGAACAGAGTGGGACCTCATCCATTGGTGAAAATAGAAAAGGCTGTGAATGTACCAATCGCATCAGTCAGATATCAGAGTCCAGCTCATCACACCAATATGATGAAAAAGTACACCGATCAAAGGAGCCCGAGTAAAAGTCTACTGGTACGGTGACAATTTATGATAAATATGACACACACGGGTGTATTTATAAAAACTAGACATGTGCACTGTTGAAATATGTGTTCATTTTTATTTCATTATTTTTTTTTTTTTTTCGTTTTTGTTTTTCTTTCGATTTTCGGGTCATTCGTTATGATCGAAATTCGTTAGTTGGAATAAATTCGTAACTTCCGAAAAATTTGAATTCATTGGGGTTGATTTACTAAAGGCAAATCCACTTTGCACTAGTGCACTTAGAAGTGCAGTCCCTGTAGATCTGAGGGGAAGAACTTAAATGAGGGGAAGCTCTGCTGATTTTATTATCCAATCATGTGCAAGCAAAAATGCTGTTTTTTATTTTCCTTGCATGTCCCCCTTGGATCTACAGCGACTGCACTTCCAAGTGCACTTGCAGTGCAAAGTGGATTTGCCTTTAGTAATCATGTTCCATTCGTTTAGATGTGGTATTCGTTATTTCGGAAATAATAAATAACTATTACATTTTATAGGTATTGGAATTTCCTTTCAAATTTTGGCTGTTCAACGTAAGGTATACAAATTTATCCGAAGTTACTAATTATCCTAAATATTGAATGCCGCATCTAAACGAATGGAACGTAACAAATCAATAATAATCAAGAATAATAATAATAATGAAAAGTTTATTATTATTAATTTGTTACGTTACATTCGTTTAGGTGCGGCATTCATTATTTCGGATAATTCGTAACTTCGGATAAATTCGTATACGTTGCGTTCAATAACGATCAAATTTGAAAGGAAATTCCAATACCTATAATTTAACAGTTAGTTATTATTAATAGTTATTATTTTGGATTTTTGTTAACCATTAAATTATAACTATTAATAATAACTTTAACTGTTTTAAATTATAGGTATTGGAATTTCCTTTCAAATGTGGCCGTTAGTGAGCGCTACGTATTTATCTGAAGTTACACGAATTATCCGAAATAATGAATGCTGCATCTAAACAAATGGAACGTAACAAATTAATAATAAACTTTTCATTATTATTATTCTTGATTATTATTGTTATTAATTTGTTACGTTCCATTCGTTTAGATGCAGCATTCATTATTTCGGATAATGAACGAATGGAACGTAACAAATTAATAATAATAATAATAAACTTTTCATTATTATTCTTTATTATTATTTATTATTATTAATTTGTTACGTTCTATTCGTTTAGATGCGGCATTCATTATTTCGGATAATTCGTAACTTCGGATAAATTCATATCCGTTACGTTCACTGACAGCCAAATTTGAAAAGACATTCCAATACCTAAAATTTTAATGGGTAAAGTTATTATTTGTTATTTTGGATTTTTGTTCTTTTGAATTTTCGGATTTTCACTCTTATTTCAAAATTTTCATTTTCGGGAAAAATGAAACGGGTTTTCGTTAACTTTTAATATTTCGGAATTCATGAATTTGTAGATTTTCGGCGAAAAGCGAATTCAGAACGAAACGAATTGTACATGTCGAATTAAAAACCTTTCTGTGTACGATGAACGTGACAAACCTTTGCACAGCCTAGGGTTGCCACCCATCCGGGATTCACCCGGGCAGGCCGGGTTTTGTATCGTGTGTCTGGGGTTTTAGGCCTCATGCAAGCTGGACGTTATAAAAACGCTAGTGGAGTTCGCTGTAGAATAAGTTTTGCTGCATTATTTTTTTTTTTTTTTTCAGTGTTATTTTAGCTTTTTTTTTTTTTTTTTTTTTTTTTTTTTTTTTTATAGCAAAACTATACCCCCACAAAAGGTTATGGCCCAAAAATTATGATAAACGCAGAGTAGTTGTGTGTTTTGTTTTTTTTTTTTTTTTGGCTTTTATCAGAGTTAGAGTGTTTTTACAGCTGAAAAACTCCTCTCAAAACCCATTAGTTCTGGGGGGGGGGGGGGTCCAACCAGAAAACACCCCTACCAAAAACATGCTGACAACAGCCTATGGACACATAGGATAACATGCTGGGGAGTTTACTGGCTGTAGAAAAAAATGCAGCTGTAAAAACCTCCAGGGTGCGTGAGGCCTTAGACTGCCTGTGAAACCCAGACACATTATTCAGACCAGACTGTGACTTGGCTCCATAAATAGCACAACCGCCGAGTGCACAGGCATGCGCATGGGCCCGGTATGCACACCCTAATCACCAGGGTTGCCAGACTCTCTCTCACTGCCCAGAGTGTCAGCACAGTCCCCGTCCCCCCCCGCACTTTATCTGCTCCTCCTCCTTCTGCCCCCTCTGTGTCTGCCTGCCCACACTCCAATCCCCGGCATGCTGTACCTCAGAAAACAAATGTGTGTGTGCTGGAAAATCTCAGCAGCCAGCAGATACATTGTGCATGAAAGATGCCAATGCCTGAGCTTCCATCCTCGGGTGAATAAGCTCACCATCCACTGTCTGTGACAAGTCGTCGTCCTCGCACCCCCCCCCCCCCCTTTCCTTCGCTCTCCTGCCTGGAGCGAGTGACTACACTAAGGTAAGGGGTGCTCTGCTGACTCTGATTTAAGGGGGACTTTGGGAACCCTGATTTAAGGAGGAATTCTGTAAACTCTGTAAGTGGGGGGGGGCTTTGGTGAGCAGAAACCCCCTTGCATCAGAGTTCCCATTTACACCAAAGTCCACAGCACTCCCCGTTTTTTTTTTTTTTTTAATTTTTTTTTTTTTTTTTAATTGCCGTTTGGCTTGAAGAAAAGGTGGCAACCCTAGCACAGCTGCAACAAAAAAAATGGCAGTATTTTGTCTAATATAATCATTTCCTATGGTCCTTGGCACCATCTAATTCCCATCATGCAGTATTTTTCCTGACAGAGGTATTTCAGGAAAAATATCACATTTATGGCCACCAGGTGACACAATTATAGGAAACAATCGTATTACAGAAAACGCAGCCGTTGTTTCATTGTGGCTATGCGAATGGTTTGTTACCTTTGCACAGCAAATATTTTCATAGATAGAGCCCAGGACAGGGGTCAGGCACACAGGCCAGTAGCTATAGCAGTAGAAAGGTGTCCACAGTAACCAGCAAGATGATCCACAAACAAGCAGTGCATAAAATAAAGCAGAGGTATGGTGCTAATGCCCGATAAGATTAGATTTTTTTTTTTTTTTTTTTTTCAGAGTTACCTGGGGGGGCGGAAAGGTAGTCGCACAGCTGTACTAGCAATCATGAGAAAAGATGGTCCACATCGCTTTGCTTGCTCTTTAAGATCTTCATAATGTATTGATTCTCCATAAAAGACACAGCGACAGACAGCAGATGTAAACGTGTTTCAGCCCACATCTGCTGTGTCTTTAATGGAGAATCGCTACATTTTGAAGATCTTAAAGGGGTTGTAAAGGTAAAAGTTTTTTCACCTTAATGCATTCTAAAAAACATCCGACAATACCGGCACCCCCCCCCCCCCCCCCGTTTTACTTACCTGAGCCCTCGAAAGTCCCGCGCTCGCCCCCGACATCCTCCTCGCCCGCTCACTCTGGCCGTTGAATGGTTACAGTGGATGGATTGAAAGCAGCGCAGCCATTGGCTCGCGCTGCTGTCAATCACATCCAATGACGCGGCGCGCCGGGGGGCGGGGCCGAGTGATACCGCAAGCAGCTATGGCTGCCAGCTGTATCGCGGGAGCGCGCCCGCAAGCACTCAACACCATGCGAGGGAGCTCGCATGAAGGTGTTGAGTCCTTGCGGGGGGGGGGGGGGGGCGAGATGGCCGCCGAGGGACCCCAGAAGACCAGGTTTGGGGCCACTCTGTTTAAAATGAGCTGCACAGCGGAGGTAAGTATAACTTGTTTGTTATTTAAAAAAAAAATCTTTGGTGATTCTTTAAAGAGCAAGCAAGGCATTGTGGACCATCTTTTCCCACACAAGCAGGCCCCCCCCCCCCCCGGACTAATCTGGGTCACAGGATCTAAGAACTAGCCAGAATTCACCGCAGCTCTTGATGATGGAATTGAGTTTCGCAGTGATGTTTAGTACCAGGTCGCGGTTCTCAAGATCGCTCCACCCGGAGGTGTGCAAGCTGGGGTCTTGTTACATATGTAAGCATGTAGGGATCAAGCAGAAGCGTAGTCAATGAACAAGCCAAAGGTCAGTAACCAGTGGTAGAGAAAATACAGAAAGCAGCGGGAGCTCAAAAAGCAAGATATCGGCTGGAAAGGAGCACAATAATCTAGCAAACAGGAAGTGCAGAGACATGGCTTAAAGGGGTTGTAAAGGTTTTTTTTCCCATAAAAATAACAAACCTGTTATTCTTACCTGCTCTGTGCAAGGGTTTTGCACAGATCAGCCCCGATCCTCCTCTTCTGAGCTGCCCTGCCAGCACTCCTGTCTCCTTCCCTCACGGAGAGCCGCTGTCTCTGGGGGGCACCCGTGCGGGCGCGCTCCCAAGTCCCACTGCTGCGTCTGTTGACACAGACAGCAGGACTAGGCCCCGCCCCCGTGTCACTGGATTTGATTGACGGCAGCAGGAGTCAATGATGAGAGAGACAACGGCTGAAGCCGCTGGGTTTGTGCCCATCGCTGGAACAGATCGGGCGCAGGTAAGTAAAAGGGGGGGAGAGCTGCAGCAAAAAAGCTTTTTCACCTTAATGCATAGAATACATTAAGGTGAAAAACCTTGAGGCTTTACAACCACTTTAAGTCAGAAGTTCATGGGAGGAGCAAGGAGTTCAAGGTAGGGCTGGGGAAAAAATCGATTTGAATCGAGTTGAAAGGTCAAATCGATTCAAATTTTCAGCAAATCCATTTTTTACTTTTTTTTTTTTTTTTTTTCACCAGGACCGGCTCTGACATCACACTGGTCCTGAGGAGCTGCGGGCAGAAGTTTTTAGGTGAGGTGAGGCCACGGCTGCAGCCTAGTCCGCGAGGCCGGACGCCGCGGACTAGGCAGAAGCCGCGGCCTCGCCTAAAAACTCCTGCCTGCAGCTCCTCAGGACCGGCGTGGTATCCATCAAAAAAAATTTTGAATCGTGAATCAAGGTTTTTTTTTTTTTTTTTTTTTTTTTTTTTTTTTGTTCTTTTGTTTTTTTAATCGCAGATTTTTTTTTTTTTTTTTTTTTTATTTTTTTTTTTTTTTTTTTAAGAAAATCGCCCAGCTCTAGTTCAAGTTTCACCAGAAACAAGATCTAAAGTAAGGTTGACCAAGGGATCAGGCAGGGAGCTTGGCACAGTAAGAAGAGCAACCACCAGAAGGAGCCGAGGACCTGGGTTTGTATACGGATCCTCGCACTCCATAGAACGACGGTGGTAGAAGACAATAAATGAGAATTATTGTTGTGGTGGGAAGTATGGCTCACAGGAAGGGTCATTTGGATGGATGTAAGAGCTTGGTGCAGCTTGACATTCTGTGGTGTGGTATGGAGCTTTCTTCTACAGAATTCTCTTTTTCTTTCCTTAAGGTTAACAAGCATCTCAAGACTTCCTTGCAAGCTTTCGGCACAAAAAGAGGACGAGGGAGACCCAGAAAAGACTCTTCAACAATACCAAGGAAGCCTACAGATCTCGCTGCAATAACAGTAGTGGTGGTAAGTGGTGAAGCATTCAGACTGGTAGAAAATAAGGGCTTTAAAAGCAGCTTGAAGCAGGTCAACCAGGTCAAAATCACCTGCAATTAACCACTTGCCCTCCGGGAAGATTTACCCCCTCTGCATGACCAGGCCGTTTTTCGCGATACAGCACTGCGTTACCTTAACTGACAATTGCGCGGTCGTGCGAAGCTGTACCCAAATAAAATGTATGTCCTTTTTTTCGCACAAATAGAGCTTTATTTTGGTGGTATTCAATCACCTCCTGCTGTTTTTTTATTTTTTGCGCAATAAACAAAAAAAAGACCGACAATTTAAAAAAAAAAAAACATTTTTTACTTTATGCTGTGAAACATTTCCAATAAGAAAAAATGGAAATAATTAAAATTCCTCATCAGTTTAGGCCAATATGTATTCTGCTACATGTTTTTGGTAAAAAAAAAAAAAAAACAATCCCCAATAAGTGCATATTAATTGGTTTGCACAAAAGTTATAGTGTCTACAAACTATTGGATATTTTTATTTTATTTTACTAGTAATAGCAGCGATCAGCGACTTATAGCAGGACTGCGATATTGCGGCGGCCAAATTGGACACTAACTGACACTTTTGACACACTTTGTTGACCAGTGACACAAATACAATGATCAGTGCTAAAAAAAAAAAAAAAAAATGCACTGTCACTGTACTAATAACACTGGCTGGGAAAGGGTTAACAGGGGCAATCAAAGGGTTAAATGTGTGCCTAGAGAGTGCTTTCTTATTTTACCGCTGTTTAAGCGGCGCTTTTGCACTGCTTTTCAGCTGCTAGCGGAGTGCTTTTAACCTCAAAGAAGGGGTTAAAAACCCCTGTGTTGCGGCGCATCTAAAGCGCTTTTCAGGTGCTTCAGGAGTGCTGCCCATTCATTGTAATGGGCAGGGACGTTTTGGGCGCTGTATACAGCGCTCCCAACCCGCCCCAAAGACGCTGCTTGCAAGACTTTAAAGCGTTTGTAAAGGTGTTTTTTTTTTTTTTTAAAAATAACAAACATGTTATACTTACCTTCACTGTGCAGCTCGTTCTGCACAGAGTGGCCCCGAACCTGGTCTTCTGGGGTCCCTCGGCGGCTGTTTCAGCTCCTCCCCGCAAGCATTCACCACCTTAATGCGAGCTCCCTCGCACGGTGGTGAGTGCTTGCGGGCGCGCTCCCGTGATACAGCCGGCGGCTATAGCCGCTCGCTGTATCACTCGGCCCCGCCCCCCGGCGCGCCGCGTCATCGGATGTGATTGACAGCAGCGTGAGCCAATGGCTGCGCTGCTTTCAATCCATCCACTGCAGCCAATCAGCGGCCAGGGTGAGCGGAGGAACAGATGTCGGGAACGCGAAGCTGACTTTCGAGGCGTCAGGTAAGTAAAACGGGGGGCCTGGGGGCGGCGGTTCTGTCAGAAGTTTTTTCACCTTAATGCATAGAATGCATTAAGGTGAAAAAATTTTTACCTTTACAACCCCTTTAACGCCCCACAAGCGCACCGCTCAAGTGTGAAAGCACTCGGGCAGTTTTCATGGGAGGCAGTTTTCAGGCGCTTTACAGTCGCTATTTCTAGCGCTAAAACACCTGAAAACTGCCTCAGTGTAAAAGGGGTCTAAGGGAAGGCAAAGAGCCGTGTCACAACACAGAATCAATGCTTTCCCTACTGACAGAACGGCGATCTGCAAAACTGAACAATCGGTGGGTACAGGCGGACATTGAGTCTGCGGTACCCGCTGCTGGGCTCCTGCTGTTTGTGATCACTTCAGGAGCGAGCCACATGTGCGCCCTAGACCCGGAAGGGCCACTTTGCCTCTGTATATTTGAGTTATATGGTTGACAAGTGGTTAATTCTGCCTTATTTGCCTATCAGCACTGGTCCTAATGTCTGCTACACAAAATGAGAAAATCAGACGAATGATCGTGCATGGTTTTTTTTTTTCTGTATAAGAAAATTACCAAATTGTAGCAATAAGATTATCACTCCATTATTGCCATTTTTACATTTTTTATCCTGAAAACAATGTTTGTTTTGTTTTTTGTTTTTTTTCCATTTTTCGTTGAATACGAAGACTGTTTTTGTCGCCATTTTTCCTTTCCGGGTTGTTCTCTTGTTTCCGAGCATGTGCAGTCTTGGTCACTTTTTTACGAACGAATACTGTGCTGATTAAACAAAAATTGTTAGTTCTTTTATCTTCCAAAAATATTTGTTTTGAGCTTGTCACTTCGGATATTTTCGCATGAACTGTCGTGATCAGCTCTTGAAAGCTGTGTACTAACGAGTAGTAGGGATGCACCAATGCCGGTATCGGTACCAATACTGAGTACTTGCACAAGTACTCGTGCAATTGCTCCCAATACCCCAAAATCGATTCCTTTTGCGGAGCGATATGAGCTCAAATCGCAAGCAAAGAAAAGCTGCTCCTTTACAGCATTCTGTTTATTACTACAATATGGGGGAGCTACATGGCAGATCTATTTTAGATGTATTATGCCAAGTAAACACAATAAGAAAATCGGATGAAAAACACAACCCATTCAGAGCGATTGTCCGATAATCTATTCATTAGGGTTGCACCGATACTTGCCGGTTAAAAAAAAAAAAAAGGTAAGAATACAGATACTTTACAATGTAATTTGAGCCCATAGAAAATGAATGTCCGCAAATCGCACTGCAAAGAATCATATGCACTTTTAACAGGAATGCGGTGTGATTCCTGTCCAAATCGCATGTGGTTTCCCCCACCACTCCTGCGTGATTCCAGTATTGAAAGACAGGGAAGCGCCAAGTGCAGCAATGGGCAAACAAATTGTTTAATAACCGCTTGCCGCCCACCGTCAAATGATGGAGGAATGGTGCGGCCCTCGTTCTGGGTGGACGTCATGTGACGTCGCCCCGGAACGGCCGCTCCACGCCATGTTGCTAGGACACGGCGCTACCCCGATCTCTGTAAAGAGCTGCGGCCTCTACTCTTTAACCATGTGATCGGCTGTGTCCAATCACAACCAGTCACATGTAAACATGAAAATGCCAGTAATCGTCTCATCACCTCACATTGACAGTGTGTGGCGAGGAGAGCCGATCAGCAGCATCTCCTTGCAGGGGACGTGGAGACATGTCGTCAGTGCCCTGATTACAAAAAAGTGCCACCAATCAGTGCCCATTAGTGATGCCAGTCAGTACAGCCTATCAGTGCTGCCCATCATTGCAGGTTATCAGTGCCCATAAGTGAGGCATATTAGTGCCTCCTCATCAGTGCCACCTAATCAGTGCCCATAAGTGCCACCTCATCAGTTCCCATCAGTGCAGCCTATTGGTGCCCATCAGCGAAGGAGAAAAACTACTTATTTACAAAATTTACTGACAAACTCAAACTTTTTTTTTATTTTATTTTTTTTGTAAAAAAATTAAAAACTCAGTAGTGATTAAATACCTCCAAAAGAAAGCTCTGTTTGTGTGATGCACATAACGAGTAAAAATGTCACATTGTTACAGTGGAGCATGACCGTGCAATTGTCATTCAAAGTGTGACAGCGCTGAAAAATGGCCTGGGCACGAAGGGGGTGAAAGTGCCCAGTAGGCAAGTGATTAATAAAGATGTTATGTTATCACAACTTGCATGTTTAAAGTACATAAAATATCTTGCATGTCAAATCCAAAACCACAGCCTCTTTCGGTGCTCACAGGGCTGGAGGAGATGTATAAGCGGTTCGCCCCCTAGCTGACATCACTTCCGCCCCATACCCACAGGGGACCCGGAACTTCCTACGTCTCCAGCCCTGTGAGCATCGCAAGCGGCTGTGGATTTGGATCTGACATGCAAGATATATTGTGTACTTTTATCATATGAGTTGTGATAACATAACATTTTTTAATAAACTGTTTGCCCTTTGCTGCACTTCTCAGATGGCGTTTCCCTGTCTTTTTATACTGGGATCACAGAGGAGTGGTGGGGGGAAAACCGCAATTTGGACAAGAATCTCACCGCATTCCTATTCAAATTGCATGCAATTCTTTGCAGTGTGATTTGAGCCCATTCATTTTGTATGGGCTCAAATCCCATTGCAAAGGTATCGGTATCGCCGAGTACTTGACCAAATGTATCGGTACTCTTTCTTGCCAGTAAAAAAAAAAAAAATGTATCAGTGCAGCCCTAACGAATAGTCGTATCACCTCCTGCTGATTCTAAGCCCACACAGTATTACCACTTCCACTCCACTGCCCTCCTATAAATCCCCCCGCCTTACCACCCTCACCCTCCTACTACTCCTAATGTCTGGGGACATCGCACCAAACCCTGGCCCTCCCACACCCAATTCACACCCCCAAAATTGGCTGTCTACCTCCTCCAACAGTAGTCATAACTCCCACCTTCTCGTCCCTATTCCCCTGATTCCACAAGTCAGGCCCCCCTCTTTCATGTGCCCTCTGGAATGCCCGCTTGGTTTTCAACAAAATAGCTTCGGTCAATTACCTTTTCCTCTCCCTTAATCTATTTGCTATTACCGAAACCTGGCTCCAGGAATACGACACTACCTCTCCATCTGCCCTGTCCAACAGTGGCCTCCTCTGGACTCACTCCACCAGACCCAGTGGACGAAAAGGAGGTGGTGTCGGACTTCTCCTCTCCCCACAATGCACCTTCCAGGTTCTTCCCACACCTCCCTCTCTTTCCCCCTGCTCTTATGAAGTGGACTGCTTTCGTCTTTTCTCTTCAGCTTGCCTGAGGGTCGCAGTCATTTATTGGCCTCCTGGACACAGTGTCACGCTTTCTGGATGAATTCTCTGCATGGCTACCCTACTTTCTCTACTCTGAAGTACATGCCATCATCCTAGGTGACTTTAACTTTCCAATCAATGTTAATACTGCAACCACTTCTCAACTGCTCAACCTAACCTCCTCTTTTTTAACACAATGGACACAAACCACCACTCACTCCAACTGCAATACTCTCAACCTCGTATTCTCCCATCGCTGCACTCCCTGCAACCTCTCTAACACCCCCTTTCCTCTCTCTAAACACAACCTTATCATTGTCTCCTACCTCCCATGCTGCCAACCCACAAACCACTACTCGCAGAAACCTTCGCAACCTCAACCCTTCCCTTCTGCATTCTGCTACTGATGGCCTTTATGACAAAATCACATCCCTGTCCTGCCCAGACCTAACCACTTCCATCTACAACAACACGCTGTCATCCTCCCTAGATGTACTTGCTCCTCTTTCTACAAGCAGAACCAGACCCCATCTGCCACAACCCTGGCAAACAGACGACACCAGAAGTCTCAAGAGACGCAGCCGCGCTCTTGAGCGAGCATGGCGTAAATCTAAGTCCCTGCAAGACTTTACCCTCTACAAATCTGCCCTTCTCAAATACAACTCCTGCCTCCACACTGCTAACCCTCAGGGAGGTGATAGCGGAGGAGGGGCTTTATTTCCAGAGCACATGGACATTACCCACGCCGCGCGCGGCACGATATAAGTAGTTGCGGCCGCAGCCGCCCACTGCCTACTATGCCTGAGCAGAGTGATTTATTTGTACACTGCTCTACTTCAGTAAATGCTGTGAACTGAGGGAGAGACTGATGAGAGATGGCTGAGAGGGCTCGGCAGGGTTCTTCCAGGCAGCGAGTGGCGGTGCACAGACAAGTGGCACACAGTGATACTGACAGACTTTAATGGAAAGAAGGTACAGCTCCCAGACTTCCCGACTCTGTGCTTATCATGATGATCATAGCACATACTTTATGGCTCTGGGTCAATGTCGCATGGCTGTTGGGTGCTGACTTTGTTCACTTATGGCTGTATTACAGTACATCCATAGTGAAGTCAATCCCAACAGCCATGTGACACTGACCCAGAGCCATAAAGTATGTCCTGTGATCATCATAAGCATGACATGCTAGTTTACACTTGTGTTTGGGGGAAGGGGGGCAGTAAGAACTTGCAGCTGGGCCATGTCCACCCCCCCCCCCCCGACTACCTCCAGGTCTGTGTAGGTCTAGGAAAAAAAAAGGGGAAAGGACTGCGTCCTTATCTATTTTTCCAGACCTAAATGTGACGGATCAGAGGTTGCCTGATGTAAATGGATATGAGTGCATTTACATCTGGCCACCCATAGAGACATCACCAGCCCACCCCTATCTGCTGTGTGGTATATGTGGACACAGACTGAGTGGGCATGGATTTCAAAACACTGACATCTTTCCTGATCGGCTCCAATTCAGCTGGTAATTGGCTCACGAATTCCCTCCTTTAGCGGAGTTATAACAGACTGGTGAAAGATAAATATCACTTAAAGCGGAGTTCCGCCTAAAAAAAAAAAAAGTCAGCAGCTACAAATACTGCAGCTGCTGACTTTTAAAATAAGGACACTTACCTGTCCTGGGAGCCCGCGATGTCCTCATCCGAAGCCGACCAGTCCCTCGGCTCCGGGTGCGGGCGCCGGCATCTTGGGTAAGGGAATCAGGAAGTGAAGCCTTCGGCACGAGTCATGAAAATGATAGACCCTTCATTTCTTTCGGCAAATCTACAATCTGCAGGGGATCAAATAATAATTTCCCCCACTGTATATATGTGATCCTGCATTTCCAGGTAGCAGGAGCGAGTGCGCGCCGCTGTCGCATAGCTCCCGCTGTGATTATGATGGGACCCGTCGATCATTTGGTACACAGGCAAAACAGTAGTCTGTAAACAAGGCAGATCACCGTTCTGTCAGGAGGGAAGACATGGATCCTGTGTTCCTGCTAAGCAGGGACATGGATCCATGTTTTCCCCCTTGTACAAGCACCTCCCCCACAGTAAAAAAAAAAAAAAAACACACCAGTTAGGCACACATTTAACCCTTTAATTTCCCTATATGTTTAACCCCTTCTCAGCCACTGTCATTAGTACAGTGACAGTGCATATTCTTAGCACTGTATTAGTGTGACTGGTTCCCACAGTGTCAGTTAGTGTCAGATTGTCCAGCGCAATATCGCAGTCCCACTATAAATTGCTGATCGCCGCCATTACTAGTAAAGAAAAAAAATTTCCAGTATATATCCCATAGTTTGGTTTGCGCAAATGTTATTGCATCTACAATCAATATACACTTATTGGGATTTCTTTTACCAAAAACATGTAGCAGATTACATATTGGCCTAAATTGATGAAGAAATTTTTTTTTGTTTATAGTGCAAAAAATAAAAACTGCAGACGTGATCAAATACCACCAAAAGAAAGCTCTATTTGTTGAGGGGGGGACATCAATTTTATTTGGGTGTAGCGTCGCACGAACACGCAATTGTCAGTTAAAGTAACGCAATGCCATACCACAAAAAAATGGCCTGGTCATGAAGGGGGGGGGGGGGGTAAACCTTCCAGAGCTGAAGTGGTTAAAGACTGAGGTTAAAGGATCACTAAAGATGATTTGTTTTTTTTAATATATAAACATGTTATACTTACCTATACTGTGTAGCTCGTTTTGCACAGAGTGGCCCCGAACCTGCTCTTCTGGGGTCCCCCGGTGGCTGTCTCGGCTACACCCCCCCCCCCCCCCCCCCCCCTCGCATGGTGTTGAGTGCTTGCGGGCACGCTCCCGTGATACAGCCGGCGGCCATAGCCGCTCACTGTATCACTCGGCCCCGGCACGCCGCATCATTGGATGTGATTGACAGCAGCGCGAGCCAATGGCTGCGCTGCTTTCAATCCATCCACTGTAACCAATCAACGGCCAGGCTGAGCGGCGAAGAGGATGTCAGGGGCGAGCGCGGGACTTTCGAGGGGTCAGGTAAATAAAACGGGGGGCGGTATTGTCGGATGTTTTTTCACCTTAATGCATAGAATACATTAAGGTGAAAAAACTTTTACCTTTACAACCTCTTTAGTTGCATCACTGATGAGCGCTCCATCTAGTGGCTAATCTACATATTTATTTATTATAATAACAAATATTAAAAAAATTGCAATAAATGACTCCAAAATATCCACTCTCTGAAAATACACCATTTGTTTTTCTGTTGGGCTTCACTCACAGGGGTTTACGTAAACGCACGCCCATGCAAGAGCCGTGATTGAAATGAGACCTAAGCTTTGATTCTAGTCTGTAGTAGTAACCGTGGTAGACATGTGACTTTGGGTATTTATAGACCTTTGCAACAAGATTCACATTAACATGATGGCTGCATCGCCTATTCAATGTCTGTCTGTAGGAGGAGTTAAGACGAGGACGAGGACGGGGACGAGGGCGAGGACGACCAAGGAAAGCGCAGCCAAGAAAACGAGACCAGGTTTGTTTATTGCCTTTGTCTTTTTCCATCCCACCGATAGAGTCCGTTCCCTTTTTATTTTTAGTTTTGATTTTGCTCTCTTGCTTGTTGAGCTGCCAATTTGAATCACCTTTTTGTGTTCCTCTTCTCCCAGGAAAACATTGTGTTCACAATACACGTGTTCTTCATTAGTGTAAAACTGATTACTTACAAATCTAAAACACATTTTAATTGCAACACTTTAAGACGCCTTTATAAAGGCCAAAATTTTAATTTTTGTCTATTTTATGGGAATATTTCAGTGAAGTTTCTCATTTAGCTAGGCCATGATGTACACTATATTACTAAAATTATTGGGACGCCTGCCTTTACACACACATGAAATGTAATGGCATCCGAGTCTTAGTCCGTAGGGTTCAATATTGAGTTGGCCCACCCTTTGCAGCTATAACAGCTTCAACTCTTCTGGGAAGGCCGTCCACAAGGTTTAGGAGTGTGTCTATGGGAATGTTTGACCATTCTTCCAGAAGCGCATTTGTGAGGTCATGCACTGATGTTGGACCAGAAGGCCTGGCTCGCAGTTTTCACTCTAATTCATCCCAAAGTTGTTCTATCAGGTTGAGGTCAGGACTCTATGCAGGCCAGTCAAATTCCTCCACCCTAAACTCGCTCATCTATGTCTTTATGGATCTTGCTTTGTGCACTGGTCCAAATCATTTGGTGGAGGGGAGATTATGGTGTGAGGTTGTTTTTCAGGGGTTGGGCTTGTCCCCTTAGTTCCAGTCACATTTGGGCGGCATGGTGGTGTAGTGGGTAGCACTCTCACCTAGTAGTAAAAAGGGTCGCTGGTTTGAATCCCAACCAAGACCCTACCTGCCTGGAGTTTGCATGTTCTCCCTGTGCCTGTGTGGGTTTCCTCCGGGTACTCCGGTTTCCTCCTACACTCCAAAGACATGCTGGTAGGTTAATTGGCTTCTGTCCGAAATTGGCCCTAGTATATGAATGTGAGTTGGGGACCTTGGATTGTGGGCTCCTTGAGGGTAGGGACCGATGAGTGTGGCGTGCTAATGATATAATAGATGAGTATCTTAATGAGATACACTGTACAGGGATAGGGACAATTGTAGACACTCACTCGGGTTGTACTGGATGGACTGGTGTCTTTATTCACCCTTACTAACTATGTAACTCTTAAGGTGTCAGCATACCAAGACATTTTGGACAATTTCATGCTCCCAACTTTCTGGGAACAGTTTGGGGATGGCCCCTTCCTGTTCCAACATGACTGTGCAGGCCAGTCTAGTTCCTCTGCCCCAAACTCGCTCATCCATGTCTTTATGGACCTTGCTTTGTGCACTGGTGCGCAGTCATGTTGGAACAGGAAGGGGTCATCCCCAAACTGTTCCCACAAAGTTGGGGGCATGAAATTGTCCAAAATATCTTGGTATGCTGACGCCTTAAGAGTTCTCTTCACTGGAACTAAGGGGCCCAACCCCTGAAAAACAACCCCACACCATAATCCCCCCTCCACCAAATGATTTGGACCAGTGCACAAAGCAAGGTCCATAAAGAAATGGATGAGCGAGTTTGGGGTGGAGGAATTTGACTGGTCTGCACAGAGTCCTGACCTCAACCCGATTAGAACACCTTTGGGATGAATTAGAGCGGAGACTGTGAGCCAGGCCTTCTCATCCAACATCACTGCCTGACCTCACTAATGTGCTTCTGGAAGAATGGTCAAACATTCCCATAGACACACTCCTAAACCTTGTGGACGGCCTTTCCAGAAGAGTTGAAGCTGTTATAGCGGCAAAGGGTGGGCCAACTCAATATTGAACCCTGCGGACTAAGACGCCATTAAAGTTGATGTGGGTGTAAAGGCAGGCGTCCCAATACTTTTGACAATATACTGCATGTAGGATCAGGACCTTAGACTGTAGGCTCCTTCAGGACAGGGACTGATATCATCTACAGAGTATGTAGCGTGCTGGATAAATTGTCAGTACTATATAAATACCTGTAATAATTAAATAAAATGTTAGTGAGATGTTGTACATTTTTTTTCTATGTCATTCTTAGGTTGCCCGTTTCAACCATGAGATCTGGAATGGCCCGGTGCAGTACGGGCAATATCAAGACATGGACCTGTTTCCGTCTTCTACTGGTTTCCTCAACTCATACAGGCCGAGGAACCCAACAGAGATGGCGGTTGGCCTTGCAGACACTGAGCCTTTACAGGTAACTAGTAACAGAGAGCTTTGTACTGCCTGTTTAGGTATTGGGGTGGATTTATTAAAGGCAAACAGACTGAGCACTTTGCAAGTGCAGTTGTGCTCTGCAAGGGAATTTGCCCCAGAGCTTAGTAAATGAGGAAAAGCTCTGCTGACTTCCGTCATCCAATCACGTGCAAGCAAATATGCTGTTTTTGGTTTTCTTTTTTCTTTTTTTTTTTGCATGATTGGGTATTCTTTGCAAACTGAAGCTTTTACCTCATTTACTAAGCTCTGGAGCAAATGCACTTGCAGAGAGTCTATTTGCCTTTAGTAAATCAACCCCACAAACTCAGTGCTAGCTACGTTAATCAGGTTTAGAATTAACATATAGGTGTCTCCTACTTTATGACCATTATCCTGAATTCCTTTTAAAGTAAAATTCCAAAAAAAAAAAGCCCCCTCTCTTCTCCTAACACCTGTACTCTCTAGGGGTGCTGAAATTAATCGCTGCATCGCGATCCGGGTGTCCCCGATGCGGCATCGATGCATACGACCAGAAAATCGATTGCCAGGTGACGTCATCCCGACTTGCCCCGCCCCTCCAGGGAGAGCGATCCGAGCGTATTGGTAAAATTACCATGTTTTAATCCTGTGTTACAATGAATGAAGTGCCCCGCTGTATGTGCTTTTTAAAAAAATATGGAACTTCATACCGAATTTCACAGTACACAACATGCCGCTCATGTGACTGCCTGGCCCGGCCCGCCTCTCTCCTCTCATGCCTCTGCTGAGTCCTGACGTCAGCGGGGAATTCTCAGCCCCGCCCGCCTCTCTTCTGATCTTATAGCTACAGACAGCGGGCGGGGCTGAGAATTCCCCGCTGACGTCAGGACTCAGGAGAGACATGAGACGTGAGAGGCGGGCCGGGCCATGCAGTCACATGAGCGGCATGTTGTGTACTGTGAAATTCGGTATGAAGTTCCATATTTTTTTAAAAAGCACATACAGCGGGGCACTTCATTCATTGTAACACAGGATTTATTAAAACAGTCATTTTAACAGTAAGTAGAGTACAAATGTGTTTTGTACTCTACTTACACCTACTACACACTCCGTGCTGACAGTTCCCTGTCTTCCCCTTTGCACATTCCACTGTGTTAACTCCTAGTGTACTGGAAGGTGCAAACAGGAATGCCAGGGAACCGTCTGTCAGCACCAGTGGCGGCCCGTGCATTGTAGGGGGGGGGGGTAGTGAAGTGGTGGCTGCATTTGACGGGCACAGTGAGGCTGCAATTAATGGGGGAGGTTCAGTATTTTTCAGTTTGTTTGCGCCCCCCAAAAATTTTGAGCATCAGCTGCCACTGGTCAGCACAGAGACAGTACAGGGAACTTCACAGGGCTGTTTGTCAGCTGTGGATTGTGATCCCTCCTGACCTCCCAGCAGCAGTGTGTGAATATCTGTACCCTGTAGTGCACTTTTTAAGGGAGTGAGGTTATTTTTAATTCAAAGCGGAGTTCCAGTCACTTTTTTGTTTATTAAAAGTCAGCAGCTACAAAAAAAGTGTATCTTCTGACATTTAATAAAGACACTCACCGTCCCACAATCCAGCGACGTGGCCACCCAAACCCTCCCTTCTATCCCCCGCCTGTCCACGGTGCTAGCAATACTACTGTGGGCATCCGGCTGTGACAGCTTGCATCTTCGCAGCCGGGTGCGCATGTCTCACTGCGCTGTCATGCATAGCCGGCAATCTTTTGGGACGTGTGACGTGTCCTAGAAGATTGCACGGAGGAAGGGCCACCTAGGCGGCCCAAGCGGAAGTGGGGACTCGTCAGTAATCGTGATGCATCGCGGAATCGAATGCCTTAATTTTCAGCTTGTTCCGATCCAGTCACATGATCCGGATCCTTGTCAGCACATGAACTGATTGGCTTCTTATGCTTCTTCTCACTTTCACAATTTAAGCCCTGCTGTAGGGCGACTGCAAAATACCAGGTCACATTTGGGTGCCGACCAGCGACGTACCCATTCATTATTTTCTTAAAAATTCATCAAACAATACCCCATAATGACAATGTCAAAGAAGTTTGTTTGAAATCTTTGCAAATGTATTAAAAATAAAATACAAAACAAATCCCATGTACATAAGTATTCATAGCCTTTGCTCAATACTTTGGTGAAGCGCCTTTGGCACCAATTACAGCCCAAAGTCTTTGAGTATGATGCTACAAGCTTGGCACACCTATTTTTGATTTCTCCTAAAGTTTCTCCTATTCTTCTTCGCAGGACCTCTCAAGCTCCATCAGGGTGGATGGGGAGCGTCGGTGCACAGCCATTTTCAGTTCTCTCCAGAAAAGTTCAATCTGGTTCAAGTCTGGGCTCTGGCTGGGCCACATTTAAAGCGGAGTTCCACCCAAAAATGGAACTTCCGCTTTAAGTACTCTTCACCCCCCTGACATGCCACAATTAGCATGTCATTTTTTTGGGGGGGAGGCGGGGTACCTGGTTTGGAGTGGGACTTCCTGTCCAACTTCCTCATTCCGGGCTTCTAACCGCCTAGGCGATTCCTAGGCGACCCCTCCCTCCCGGCAATGTTCTGGGACACGTGAGAGGTCCCAGAACATTGCCTGGCCATTGACGTAGTGCGCGGCTCGCGCATGCGCAGTGCGCGCCCGGCTGTGAAGCCGCAAACTGTCACAGCCGGGCAACCACACTCACAATGTCGGCTCTGGTGGAGAGGAGGGGGAGAGAACGGAGGCTTCGGGCAGCCGCATCGCTGGACCGTGGGACAGGTGAGTGTCTGTT
Organism: Aquarana catesbeiana; assembly: GCF_042186555.1. Lineage (NCBI taxonomy): Eukaryota > Metazoa > Chordata > Amphibia > Anura > Ranidae > Aquarana > Aquarana catesbeiana. The sequence continues at coordinate 30,552,183 of NC_133332.1, forward strand.
TATTAAAAGTCAGCAGCTATACCTTTTTACAGTAATAAACTAAAAAAAAAAAAAAAAAGTGGAACTCCGCTTTAAGGATATTCAGATTTGTCCCGTAACCACTCCTTTGTTATCTTGGCTGTGTGCTTAGGGTTGTTGTCCTGTTGGAAGATGAACCTTCACCCCAGTCTGAGGTCCAGAGCGCTCTGGAGCAGGTTTTCATCAAGGATGTCTCTGTACATGCTGCATTCATCTTTCCCTCAATCCTGACTGGTCTCCCAGTTCCTGCCGCTGAAAAACATCCCCACAGCATGATGCTACTGCCACCACCATGCTTCACTATAGGGATGGTATTGGCCAGGTGATGAGCGGTGCCTGGTTTCCTCCAGACCTGACGCTTGCCATTCAGGCCAAATAGTTCAATCTTTTCAATCGTTTCATCAGACCATAGAGTTTTGTTTCTCGTGGCTTGAGAGTCCTTCAGGTGCCTTTTGGCAAACTCCAGACGGGTTGTCATGTGCCTTTTACTGAGGAGTGGCTTCCATTTGGCAACTCTACCATACAGGCCTGATTGGTGGAGTGTTGCAGAGGTGGTTGTTCTTCTGGAAGGTTCTCCTCTCTTCACAGAGAAATGCTGGAGCTCTGTCAGTGACCATCTGGTTCTTGGTCACCTCCCTAAGGCCCTTCTCCCCCAATCGCTCAGTTTGGCTGGGCAGCCCACTCCTTGGAAGAGTCCTCATGGTTCCAAACTTCCATCTACGGATGATGGTGGCCACTGTGCTCATTGGGACCTTCAATTTTGCAGAAATTTATCTGTACCCTTCCCCAGATCTCTGCCTCCATACAATCCTGTCTTGGAGGTCTACAGATAATTCCTTGGACATCATGTCTTGGTTTGTGCTCTGACATGCACTGTTAACTGTGGGACCTTATATAGACAGGTGTGTGCCTTTCCAAATCATGTCCAATCAACTGAATTTATCACAGGTGGACTCCAATCAAGTTGTAGAAACATCTCAAGGATGATCAGTGGAAACAGGATGTATCTGAGCTCAATTCTGAGTGTCATGGCAAAGGCTGTGAATACTTATGTACATGGGATTTCTTTGTTTTTTTTATTTTAATACATTTGCAAAGATTTCAAACAAACTTCTTTCACATTGTCATTATGGGGTATTGTTTGTAGAATTTTGAGGAAAAGAGTGAATTTAATCTATATTGGAATAAGGCTGTAACATAACAAAATGTGGGAAAAGTTTTGTATTTAGTATCACAATAAGGGATTTTAGTGGCCTCTGATAACAGTATTTAGGGAACATGTTTGCTTTACACTGGATTCTAATTTCTTATATTAAAATCTTGTTTTCTAAAGGTAAGACAGGAAGCGAGGTCTCCCAGCCTGGATCTGCAGGGCGGCTGGGTGAGCAGAGAATGGATGAACAAGGAAGAAGACCTTCCCTGCTGGGAGACGAAGCCGCTGGCTCCAGAGTGGTCACCAGAGGCAGCAGAATGTAAGTACTTTGTACATATCGTGTGCAATAATGGTGTGATGGAGACATTAGGATCCTTTACCAAGATGTTCTGCACATACATTCTCCCATTCTGTGCCAAGCTTCAGGAACAACAAGGATTCTGACCCTTTTATTGGCTAGTTTCGGAGACACAGAACTTTAGAACCTGGCAACTGTGTAACCATCACTTGCAATTCCATGTACACTATATTACCAAAAGTATTGGGATGCCTGCTTTATATGCACATGAACTTTAATGGCATCCCAGTCTTAGTCCGTAGGGTTCAATATTGAGTTGGCCCACCCTTTGCAGCTATAACAGCTTCAACTCTTCTGGGAAGGCCGTCCACAAGGTTTAGGAGTGTGTCTATGGGAATGTTTGACCATTCTTCCAGAAGAGCATTTGTGAGGTCAGGCACTGATGTTGGATGAGAAGGCCTGGCTCGCAGGCTGCTCTATAATTCACCCCAAAGGTGTTCTATTGGGTTGAGGTCAGGACTCTGTGCAGGCCAGTCAGGTTCCTCCACCCCAAACTCGCTCATCCATGTCTTTATAGACCTTGTTTTGTGCACTGGTGTGCCAGGGCTCCAGTCAGGAGATGAGGGTTTATTTTAACTACTTGACCTCAGGAAAATTTTCCATCCTTCATGACCAGAGCATTTTTTGTGATACGGCACTGCGACGCTTTAACTGACAATTACGCGCCCGTGCGACATTGTACCCAAACAAAATTGGCGTCCTTTTTTTTTTTTTTTCCCCACAAATAGAGCTTTCTTTTGGCGGCATTTGATCACCTCTGCAGTTTTTTATTTTTTGCACTATAAACAAAAAAGGAGCGACAATTTTGAAAAAAAAAATATTTTCTAGTTTTTGCTATAATATAAAAAACATTTTTTTTAAAAAAACAAATTTCTTCATCAGTTTAGGCCAATTTATATATTTTTCTACATATTTTTAGTAAAAAAAAATCGCAATAATCGTAGATTGGTTTGCGCAAAAGTCATAGCGTCTACAAAATAGGGGATGTATTTATGGCATTTTTAATATTTTTATATATATATATATATATATATATATATATATATTTCTCCTCATTAATGTACACACAGCACCCCATATTGACAGAAAAACACAGAATTGTTGACATTTTTGCAGATTTATTAAAAAAGAAAAACTGAAATATCACATGGTCCTAAGTATTCAGACCCTTTGTTCAGTATTTAGTATAAACCCCTTTTGATCTAATACAGCCAGGAGTCTTTTTGGGAAAGGGGCAACAAGTTTTTCACACCTGGATTTGGGGATCCTCTGCCATTCCTCCTTGCAGATCCTCTTCAGTTCTGTCAGTTTGGATGGTAAACGTTGGTGGACGGCCATTTTTAGGTCTCTCTAGAGATGCTCAATTGGGTTTAAGTCAGGGCTCTGGCTGGGTCATTCAAGAACAGTCATGGAGTTGTTGTGAAGCCACTCCTTCGTTATTTTAGCTATGTGCTTAGGGCCATTGTCTTGTTGGAAGGTAAACCTTTGGCCCAGTCTGAGGTCCTGAGCACTCTGGAGAAGGTTTTTGTCCAGGATATCCCTGTAGTTGGCCGCATTCATCTTTCCCTCGATTGCAACCAGTCATCCTGTCCCTGCAGCTGAAAAACATCCCCACAGCATGATGCTGCCACCACCATGCTTCACTGTTGGGACGGTATTGGACAGGTGATGAGCAGTGCCTGGTTTTCTCCACACATACCGCTTAGAATTAAGGCCAAAAAGTTCTATCTTGGTCTCACCAGACCAAAGAATCTTATTTCTCACCATCTAGGAGTCCTTCAGGCGTTTTTTAGCAAACTCCATCCGGGCTTTCATGTGTCTTGCACTGAGGAGAGGCTTCCGTCGGGCCACTCTGCCATAAAGCCCCGACTGGTGGAGGGCTGCAGTGATGGTTGACTTTCTACAACTTTCTCCCATCCCCCGACTGCATCTCTGGAGCTCAGCCACAGTGATCTTTGGGTTCTTCTTTACCTCTCTCACCAAGGCTCTTCTCCCCCGATAGCTCAGTTTGGCCGGACGGCCAGCTCTAGGAAGGGTTCTGGTCATCCCAAACGTCTTCCATTTAGGGATTCTGGAGGCCATTTTTTTGTAACCTTGGCCAGATCTGTGCCTTGCCACAATTCTGTCTCTGAGCTCTTCAGGCAGTTCCTTTGACCTCATGATTCTCATTTGCTCTGACATGCACTGTGAGCTGTAAGGTCTTATATAGACAGGTGTGTGGCTTTCCTAATCAAGTCCAATCAGTATAATCAAACACAGTTGGACTCAAATGAAGGTGTAGAACTATCTCAGGCTGGGTTCACACTGGTGCGACATGACAGCCGTCCTACTTTGGATCCGACTTTGCCCTGCGACATGAAGCCGGCATGTGTCCGACTTTTGCCAATGCCCGGCACTGTGTTTGGTATGAATCTTTAGGGGGAACTCCGCGCCAAATTTTAAATAAAAAACCGGCATGGGTTCCCCCTCCAAGAGCATACCAGGCCCTTGGGTCTGGTATGGACCTTGATGGGAACCCCCTACGCCGAAAAAAACGGCGTGGGGGTCCCCCCAAATCCATACCAGACCCTTATCCGAGCACGCAGCCCGGCCGGTCAGGAATAGGGGTTGGGACGAGCGAGCGCCCCCCCTCCTGAACCGTACCAGGCCGCATGCCCTCAACATGGGGGGTTGGTGCCTTGGGGGAGGGGGGGGCGCTGCGGGCCCCCCACCCCACCCCAAAGCACCCTGTCCCTATGTTGATGAGGACAAGGGCCTCTTCCCGACAACCCTGGCCGTTGGTTGTTGGGGTATGCGGGCAGGGGGCTTATCGGAATCCGGGAGCCCCCCTTAATAAGGGGGCCCCCAGATCCCGGCCCCCCACCCTATGTGAATGAGTATGGGGTACATGGTACCCCTACCCATTCACTTAGGGAAAAAGTGTCAATAAAGAAAAAAAAACACTACACAGATTTTTAAAGTAATTTATTAGACAGCTCCGGGGGTCTTCTTCCGGCTTCGGGGGTCTCTACGGTTCTTCTCCGGGTCTTCTGCCGGGCTCCTCCGTAATCTTCTGTTCTTTTGCCGCTCTTTTGCTATAGCGGAGGAGCCCGGTCTGCTGCCTTCTTCTCTTCGGGTGTCTCTCCGGTTCTTCTCCGCGCTCTCCGGGTCTTCTGCCAGGCTCCTCCACTATCTTCTGCTCTTTTGCTATAGCGGAGGAGCCCGGTCTTCTGCCTTCTGCCTCCTGCCCTCTTCTCTTCTTCTGATGTTGACACGACGCTCTCTCCGGTTGGAATGCACTCTAGGCGCTCCGCTCTGACTTATATAGGCGGTGACCACGCCCCCTCATGCCGTCACAGTCCCAGCATGCCCAGGGACTGTGACGGCATGAGGGGGCGGGGTAGCGCGCCCCCACCAACCCTCCCATGTTGAGGGCATGCGACCTGGTACGGTTCAGGGGGGGGGGGGGGGCGCTCGCTCGTCCCCACCCCCATTCCTGACCGGCCGGGCTGCGTGCTCGGATAAGGGTCTGGTATGGATTGGGGGGACCCCCACGCCGTTTTTTCGGCGTAGGGGGTTCCCCTCAAGGTCCATACTAGACCTAAGGGCCTGGTATGCTCTTGGGGGGGGGGGGGGGGGGGGGGGTTTTATTTAAAATTTGGTTCGAGTTCCCCCTCAAGATCATCTGAGCACAAATCGCGTGCCGAAGTCGGATCATGCGAGACGGCGATCCGACTTTGATCTGACTTCAATGATAGTCAATAGGCTGAAGTAGGATCAAAGTCGGAGCAGGGTAGTACAGGGAGCATTTCTAAAGTCGGAACGACTGTGTCGGACCAGTTAGGACGGCTCCCATAGGGAAACATTGGATTTCACACGTCATGCGACATGAGCTCCCAATGTCGGAGCGTTTGTCGGACCAGTGTGAACCCAGCCTCAAGGATGATCAGAAGAAATTGACAGCACCTGCGTTAAATATGAGTGTCACAGCAAAGGGTCTGAATACTTAGGACCATGTGATATTTCAGTTTTTCTTTTTTAATAAATCTGCAAAAATGTCAACAATTCTGTGTTTTTCTGTCAATATGGGGTGCTGCGTGTACATTAACCACTTGCTTACTGGGCACTTAAACCCCCCTCCTGTCCAGACCAATTTTCAGCTTTTAGCGCTGTCGCACTTTGAATGACAATTGCGCGGTCATACAACACTGTACCCAAATGAAATTTTTATCATTTTTTTCCCACAAATAGAGCTTTCTTTTGGTGGTATTTGATCACCTCTGCGGTTTTTAGTTTTTGTTAAAAAAAATGAAAGACAGAATTTTTCTTTAAAAAAAAATTATTATATTTTTTTTATATTTTGTTAGAAAAATTACCTGTTTGCAAAATTTTATCCTAAATTGATGTACGCTGATGAGGCGGCACTGATGGGTGGCAGTAATGGGCACTGATTGGCAGCACTGCTAGGTGGCACTTATGGGCACCACTGGTGGGCATTGATAGGTAGCACTTGTGAGCACTGGCAGGTGGCAATGACAGATGGCACTTGTTGGCACAGATGAGGCATATGTGCCTCCTTCCTCTTCGGGACCGATGTCCCTTTGACATAAGCCGGTGATTGGCTTTTTCTTCCTCCTCCACGCTGTCAGCGTGAGGAGAAAACGAAACCGATCACCGAGGTTTTGTTTACATCACGTGATCAGCTGTCATTGGCTGACAGCTGATCACATGGTAAGGGGCCGGGACCGGCCCCTTACTCGGATCTGTGATCATCCGAGTCTCCGTGACTCAGTGATCACAGCGCGCACACCGCGCGCCCTGCAGGGTGCACGCAGTGCGCGTGCACAGGGGAGGACGTCCCATGACGGTCTCCCGGAAATTGAGGTCCGCGCTGTAGCCGTCATTCGGCTATGGCCCGGACCTGAAGTGGTTAATGAGCGAAAAAAAATGAACTTAAATGGTTTTAGCAAATGGCTGCAATATAACAAAGAGTGAAAAATTTAAGGGGGTCTGAATACTTTCCGTCCCCACTGTGTGTATGTATGTGTATATATGTATATGTGTGTGTTTACACACACAGATCCCCGTTCTGTCTCTTGTGCCCGCGATCACGGGTGGCCGGTGGTCATTGCGACCGCCGGCCGCGCGCATTGGGTCCCCCGCTGAGCAGCGGGCGTGCGCCTGCTAAGGCTCTTAAAGGAGCCCATGTACCCGTATGTTGTTTTGCGCAGGAAAGCCAACCTGCCGACATATATGTACGTGAGCCGGTCGGGAAGTGGTTAAGGTAAAAACCATCTGGATACCCCAGCCCCCTATATACTTACATGAGTTCTTTGCGCTGTGCATAGGAGCAGCGCCCCCATAGGATGTGGCTTACTAAGGGGGCATTGGCTGAGGAGAAGGGGCCCAGAGTGCTGGCGGGTGACCCAAGAAGAGGAGGATCAGGGCTGCTCTGTGCAAAACAATTACACAGAGCATGTACGTATAATATGTTTGTTTTTGTTTTTTTCAATAAAAGGGAAGAGTTTATTTAGTTTCTGTACATATACTAATTTGAGTGGTTTTTTTTTTTAGCTTTTTGGGTAGATATGCTCTTTAAAAGAGAAGTTTGGGTATTTCATTTTTTCTAAGAATCATACTTGCGTAGGTGGATGTAGCATAGGTCCGATGCTGCATCTGTCCCCCGCTGGCTCTAAAACTGAGAACCGAGCAATCATGCACCGTTGATTACTCAGTGCTCTGTGACCAGAGAGCTGGTGACTATCGATCACTGCAGTCAGCTCTGCCCCCCCACTGGAGCGCTGAGCTGTGGAGGGGACGGAAGTGGCTGTCTCAGGCTCTTGGCGGATCGCTGAGAGGCTGAGCCAGGTAACGGTCCAGGCGTCTGGGTGGATCCTGACCATCTGGTCGCAATCTTTCCCCAGCCCAGACAAGCTCTGTGACGTCAGCCGACAGCGGGCTGAAAACGTGTCACAGGCGTGCAGTCCTGTGATCCACAAGAGAGGTACAGCCCAACGAGCTTTGGCTGTACTTCTTTAACCCCTTCCCGCCAAGCGTACGCAGATGTGCGTACTCGGCTTTCAGGGGTTATACCGGGATGATGCCTGCAGCTGCAAGCATCATCCCGGTACTGTTTTTTAGAGCCGGCGATCGGCTTCCAGGTATAGCAACCGATTTGGCTAAAAGCCGCTCGGCTGTTATACCGGAGGAGCGGGAGGGGACGTCCACCGGGAGGCCCGATCAACAATCCGCCGCCTTCGGCAGATAGGGACACACTGCAACGAAACCCTAATTGTAGCCTTTCCAGCCTCCTAATTGTAAACGCGTAAGTGATGTCATGACGTCACTTCCTGTTTACTCGGCAGCCAATGGCGCCAGTTTTTAAAAGATATACAGTATTCAGAATTGTTGTTTTGACAATTTGAATACTTTTAAGTGCAAAGGAGGGATTTGGGGTCTTTTAGACCTCCGATCCCTCCATAAAGAGTACCTGTCACCACCTATTACTGTCACAAGGGATGTTTACATTCCTTGTGACAGCGATCAAAAATATATATTTTTTTTTAAACACTATTTATAAATATAAAAATAAATAAGAAGAAGAATTTTTTTTTTTTAAAGAGCCCCCGTCCCCGCGAGCTCGCGCAGCAAAGAAAACGCATACGGAAGTCGCGCCCGCATATGTAAACTGTCTTCAAATCACACATGTGAGGTATCGCCGCGATCGTCAGAGTGAGAGCAATAATTCTACCACTAGACCACCTCTGTAACTCTAACCTGGTAACCATAAAAAAAATTTAAAGCATCGCCTATGGAGATTTTTAGGTACCGTAGTTTGTCGCCATTTCACGAGTGCGTGCAATTATAAAGCGTGACATGTTTGGTATCTATTTACTTGGCGTAACATCATCTTTCACATTATACAACAAAAATTGGGCTAACTTTGCTGTTTGTTTTTTTTTTAAATTCATGAAAGTGTCCCTTTTCCCAAAAAGTTGCGTTTTAAAACACCGCTGCACAAACACTGTGTGATATAAAATATTGCAACAATCGCCATTTTGTTCTCTAGATTCTCTGCTAAAAAAATATATATAATTTTCTAGCAAAAAATACAGATTTTAACTTGTAAACACCAAATGTCAAAAATAGGCTTAGTCATGAAAGGGTTAACTCAAAATATATTATGGACATAAATACAAAGTGTCTTATTTTTATTGCAGGTGCAGATAACACGTTGGATGACAACTCTATGTCGCAGTGGGTGGTGGAGGATTCAACGGTTTCTCAAGTTTCTCAGTCTCAGTACCTCGGAGAATTGGCTCCAGAGCAACTGGACTATCAGGAAGAACTCCTTAAAGAATTGGCAGACTTCAAAAGCCAGCTGAAGAATGAACTGGCCGCCACAAGGGCAGAGATACGGGAAGGGGCCCAGATGATGAGGTCGGCCATTTCCGGAGTGTCCGCTGAAATCCATCGACTAGGCCAAATCCTGCAGCCTCTGGTCAATGCAATCACTGCCAGCAACGTGTCTCAGCAGGGCCATCCTGTTGCCTTTGAGCCCCGCCCACCTCAGGACACGCCTCCAGATGACGGCGTGAATTTTACGCAGCCCTCTGAACACAGCAAAACCTCTTTCTCCCATCAGAACACAGTCTTTGCTCATTCTCATAAATTGCCTAATGATGGCCCGACTGAAGAGGTTTCTTCAGTGAAAATGGAAGACGCCAAAGACAGTCTTCAGTCTTGTAATCATCAAGCGCAATCTGCGCTCAGTACACAAGTGGATTCACCTACAGCCCCGACTATGTTGGGTCCCCATCAGCTCAACTTGTGCCAAAGTAAATCTACATCTTCAGTGACGCCGAACTCATCCACAAGCATTCCTCAGCCTAACGGGAACACCTTTGGTGACCAACAAAGAGATGAACCTCCTGGCCTGTCGTCGATTAGCTGTTTTCTTGAATCGGCCACCACTAAGTCTTCACAGTCTTCTCCTCCAGCTCTTCCTGTAGATTGTGCAACCGACTCCTCTGGATCTGAAGCTTCCTCTTCTGCAAGTTCTTCAAATGATAGTTCATGTCAGGCATCAACAGTAGTGGCTCCTCCAGTAGACCCTTGTTCCTACAAGCCCATTACAGTATAACTATAAGGAAAAAATATTTTTTGAGATTGGGATAGAGTGCTGAGGGGTTAGAACCTTGTCAGGTTTTTATTGCTATGTGTCTCCCTGTTGGGGAGATTCACTCTCTCTCTAACTATCCTAATCAAGAAGAAATGAAAGCAACGGGAAATCAAAAATTTTGAGTTGCCACCAGAACTTCTGTGACAAAAGTCTTAAGAGGGGATTTTCCTCGCACTTGAAATCACTTCACTAAAGTCTCAATTACACTTGGGTGCTCAAGCAGAGATATTCCTAATAGTATACAAAGGTAATCCTCAATCCGGTGCAACCCTCTTCAGATTGGGTAATTATCAAACCACTGCAGAAACGCACACAGGAGAGTACAAACGTCTAGGTCAGGGATGGCCAAACTACGACCCACCAGCTGTTGGGAAACTACACGTCCCATGAGGCATTATAAAACTCTGACATTCACAGACATGACTAGGCATGATGGGAATTGTAGTTCCTGAACAACTGGAGGGCCGTAGTTTGGAGACCCCTGGTCTAGGCTATTATCACCATTCAACTGTATTTTAATGCTTAAAAGACCATTGCACACTCACAAACATAAGTGACAACTGGCTTATCTAGAAACTGTAGCTATAGGAGATGTCATTCATATAGTTGAAAGGCTGACAGGTTTCGGGGGACATCCCCCTCCCTTGCTCAGAGCTTTTTGTGAGTATGCAATTGTCTTTTTTAGTATTAAAGTTGTATGGTGGTAATGCACTAAGCATTTGCCCTCTCCTGTGTGTTTTTTGCAATTGGAAAGATATCCTCTCTCTTTCTGTTGCGTCTACAGAACAGGAAGTGAAGGGAAGTCGCCCCTAAGAACACACAGATCGCAAACGAAAAAAAAAACCTAATGGTGGTTCTAACGCTCCTCTACTCTGCCCAGAATCAACATAAGAGTTTTGACTTAAGATATACTTTAAGAATCCTGTGACATAATTTAACATAGAAACATAGAAAAGTGACGGCAGAAAAAGACCGAGTACTCCATTGAGTCTGCCCATATTCTTATTTTTTGGGGGGGTGTGGGGTGGTGTTTTCTGTTTTTTTTTTATTTCTAGGAGAAGTAAGGGGAAAGCCTATGGACTTCTATCAACTTTTTTGTCCATTTGTTATTGCAGCGTATAGTGGCAATTCACAGTCCTGGGTTGTTTGTTTTTTTTAAGTGAATTTTTAAACCCAAACTCCAGGTACAAAAATGTTCATTTTAGTTCTGATCCACAAAGGGTTTATACTCACTTTGCCTTTGCAAAACCCAGATATTATCTTGTAAAAGTGGAGTTAAATCAGCACGGTGATGGTCATAGCCAAAGCAAAGAACAGAGCTGAGGGAGGGACCCAGCAGGAAACTACAGGGGGGGGGGGGGTATAAGACCAGTCATAAGGGAAGAGAGCAGCAGTGTCCGGACTTCATTGCAGGAAGCTCCTGCACATTGATAAAGTGCAGAAATTGTTTCATGCTGGATTACTGTACACCAGGGAAAAATACACAAAGGAGTCGAGTGAGAATGCACATTTCTTTTCTGTTTTAGATATTTGTTTGGTTTAGAGTTCAGCTTCAAATCCGAACTCTGGGGAAGTGAAATAAATGCGCTTGTACTGGGGTTCACCTATACTGCAATGGTAAATGCATGTTATTGCTTAGGGTACCATTAAAAAACACTCACTCCTACAGGCTCCTCATTCTATTCTATTCTAAGTCCCTCACAGCCTCTTCTCTTTGGCGTACCAGCTTGGAGACACAGCTGTGAGGTCTTCATGTACAATGCAGGACCATCAGCCTTGCCCACAAATTGGGGGCCCCATCCACAATTGGGAGGGCTGCCAGGGGAGTGAGAGATAAGATAAGTAAAAGGTTGTCTTTTTTAATATTCCCAAAGTTAAGCTTTAGCCTGGGTTCACACAGTAGCGAACACAGATATCGCATGTGTTTCGCACCCGTGCTGCAGTGCCGATCACATGCGATGTCTGTGCAATGTGAGTTCAGCCATACGCATTGGATTCGCACTAAAAAGGTGCAGGGACTTTTATTTTTCCCCCACTGGAATGGGATCGCATGGGTGTTCTCACCCATGCGATCCGATTCCTGTCCAAATCCACAGTTTGCACTGCGATCTGTGAACCGGTCTGAGGGTGTCATTTAACTTTGTATTGACACCCGCATCGGTTCGCAGGGGGCAGTGTGAACTGCCTGCGGGAGAGATGCGATGCGGGAACCGGCACTGAAATCGCACTGGTTCCCGCATCGCTTCAGTGTGAACCCGGGCTTAAAAATAAGAAGGCAAAAGAATCGATTGATCAGTGCCACGGATCCCTAAATGATAAGATGGTGCAGCTGCTATCGGTAAGACGTAAAAGACACTCCAAAGTAATATTGATAAATATTTGGACAGTGCTATCACCAAAATAAATGTGCAAATCACAATAAATAATATTTAATCAAAACTTTACATATTATATTATACGAGATTTATATAGCGCCAACAGTTTACTCAGCGCTTTACAATGTATAGGGGGGACAACACAATTACAGTACAGTTTAATACAAAAGGTACAGGAGGGCCCGGCTGTAGAGCTTACATTCTAAAGGGAGGGGGTGGTGGTACAAAAGGTAATAGCTGCAAAGAATGATTTGATGGGGGTGGCCAAATTATCACAATACATTAAACTGCAATCAATACATCAGTAAAAGTGCGGTGCTTGCTGTGCAAAGGTAAATAAAGTGCAAACACTTGTAAACTATTTAATCAAAGTATCTTGTGCTGTAATTTAACCACTTAACCCCCAGAAGATTTGCCCCCTTAATGACCAGGCCATTTTTTGCAATACGGCACTGCGTCGCTTTAACTGACAATTGCGCGTGTGATGCTGTATCCAAACAAAATTGACGTCCTTTTTCCCCCACAAATAGAGCTTTCTTATGGTGGTATTTGATCACCTCTGCGGTTTTTATTTTTTGCGCTATAAACAAAAAAAAAAAGTGTCAATTTTGAAAAAAAACAATATTTTTTACTTTTTGCTATAATAAATATCCCAAAAATATATAAAAAAACTAATTTCTTCCTCAGTTTAGGCTGATGTGTATTCTTCTACATATTTTTGGTAAAAATCGCAAAAAGTGTATATTGGTTTGTGTCTACAAAATAGGGGATATGTTTATGGCATTTTTATTATTTATTTTTTTTTACTAGTAATTGCAGCGATCTGCAATTTTTTTTTTTGGGGGGCTGCGACATTGAGACAGACAGATCGGACACTTTTTTTCTTTTTTTGGGACCAGTGACATTTATACAGCAATCCGTGCTGAATGGCCACTGATTACTTTATAAAGGGGTCATTGGCAGGGAAGGAGTTAACACTAGGGGGCGATCAAGGGGTTAAATGTGTTACCTAGGGAGTGTTTCTAACTGGGCGGGGGGGAGGTGGGACTGCCTGGGGGAGGAGACTGATCATTGTTCCTAAGCCATAGAAACAACTGCTCAGTCTCCTCACCCCTGACATAAGAGATCTGTCTATTTACACTGACAGACCTCCATTTTGTCTCTCTCAGCGGCGATCGCGGGTGCCCGGCGGACATTGCTCACGCCAGGCACGCACATCAGCTCCGTCGTCGCACCATGGGCACGCACGCCCTATAGTGATTGTAAAGCTGCCGACGTACAGCTACGACGGCTCACCCAGGGGAGCCGACCTGCCGCAGTATGACGGCGGCTGGTCGGCAAGCAGTTACATTTCTTCAAAAAGTCCTTGTGCAAGGAGAATCTTCTTTATGCTCACATGATATACCACGATTGAGGGCCAGTTCACACCAGATGCAGTTCCGTGGGCTTTTTTTCTGCACAAAATGCATGCACAGTGTTTTCCATGTATTCCAGTGGCTCTAGTTCAGTGTTTCTCAACTCCAGTCCTCAAGGCGCCCCAACAGGCCATGTTTTCCATTATTTTGCACAGGTGATTTGATCAGTTTCGCTGCCTCAGTAATTACCACAGCCATTCCATCGGAGGGAAATCCTGAAAACATGACCTGTTGGGGCGCCTTGAGGACCGGAGTTGAGAAACACTGCTCTAGTTCACACCATGCAGTCAGTTTCTGCACCAGAAACAGATAGGTGCATCAAATTGTACCATCCATGAATTCTTTCAGTGTCCACAAATATGTTCACCAACACCACTCAATTTAAATCACTTACTATTTATTGCTGCTAACTTAAAGCAGAAGTACAGCCAAAGCTCGTTTGGGTGTACTTCTCCTATGGATCACAGGAGTGCATTTCGTTTTGCACTCCTGTGACCCGTTTTCAGCAGAGAGCGGGCTGAAGTCCGCTCTCTGCTGATATCACAGAGTCTGTCCAGGCACCGCGTTATCACGACCATGGAGTTGGGATCCATCCAGATCCCTGGACCTGTACCCGAGCCACTGGGAGGCTGAGCCAGCCGCTCCCGTCCCCCCCCCCCACAGCCCAGCGCTCTGCTCGCGAAGCTGTGAGAACCGAGTGATCGGCAGTGTTCAATTGCTCAGTTCTCCGTGTTCAAGGCACCAGGGGACATGCAGCATCCACCTAGATAAGTATGAAGTAAAAAAAAAAACAAAAAAAAACCCATACTTCTCTTTTAAAACACCAGCAAAAGGGCCCCTGGAAGACATTGGGAGACGAAATGCGTAGGGCGGAGCTTTGGACATGATGTCTGTTTTTTGCACTGGACACTTTAAATAGCCGTATGTTATAGGAACATGAAGAGGATTCTCCTTGCACAAGTGTTTTGGGACTTTTTGAAGAAATGGAATTCCGGCACGAGACACTTGTTTAAGTTTACAGCTGTTTGCACTTTATTTACTTTTGCACCTTTTTGGCACAGCAAGCACTTTTACTCATAAATTGATTGCAGTTTTGTATTATTTATTGTGATCTTTTGATGAATTTTATATGGTATAGTTTTTTTTTTTTAATGTTTGGTATAGTATTGAAGAATTTATTATTATTGTGATTTGCACATTTTTGCTGTGCTGTCCAGATATTTATTATTACTTTTGGGGTGTCCAATCTTGCCAATAGCAGCTGCACCATCTCATCTACCTAGGATTGTTTAGGGGTCTGTGATGCAGATCAGATTATTATTTTGCTTTCTTATTAAGAAAGAAAAGAATAAAAGAAGACACCATTAGATGCCTGCTATTAGGCTCTGTTCACACCTAGGCATTTTTGGATGTGTTTCTGCTGTAAGTCTCAGCTCTAAAAATGCCAAAAATTCATTTCAATGGCCCCTGTTCACATCTGAACGTTCTGTCGCCTGAAACAAAACGCCCGTCGCTCAAAGTACAGGAGCTTCTTTTTTGGCAGATTACAGGCATTTTCTGCTTTTTTTTTTTTTTTTTTTTTTTACATTGGTGACCTTTTTGACCTGTACAAAATCGTGCGACTTTCTGCCTGAAAACGATACGCTCAGGTGTGAATGCAGCCTTAACCTCTATTACCCAAAGGACCCCCCTCCTGGGTATTTCTGTAAAACTAACCTAATATCTGGACTAGGGGTGCAACGGATCGTCATCGATCCGTGACCCGTACGGATCAACCTCCGCGGATCGGGACATCCGCGGAGCGTTCTGTGGCCTCGGCCATAAGAAAGGCCGCGGCTTCGGAGCGGCGGCCATCTTGGTACACCCGGCGGCCGTTTAGCACTTGATTGCTCCGTCAAATGACGGAGCGATCGCTTGTAACAAACCGGCATCATGACATGACGCCGGTTCCTCTCCCCTCTGTGTACTGATCTGTACAGTGGAGGGGAGAGATCGGATGGCAGCAATGCCCTGCCGCAATACTCTGCCAATACCCTGCCAATACCCTGCCAATATACCCGCCAATATACCCTGCCAATACTCTGCCAATAGGGAGATTGTGAATATTACAGTGGGGGAGATTTTTTTTTTTTTTTTTTGATCCGAACCGTGACTCCTGATCCGAGGAACGATCCGAACCGTGGGTTTTTTGATCCGTTGCACCCCTAATCGGGACTAAGCCAGTCATCTAACTCACTTTATTGACTTTCAGACTTTAGGAGGACCGGATTGTTGCCAGCAGGGGCAGAAAATGTCACGGGCCGAGCATCAGTGAGAATAAATATGGCGTCAGGGATGGTGGTCAATAGGAGGAGTATTCCCCCTAGTAGTAGGAGGAATAGAATTCCATCATTGGTATTGGTGGAAGATATAGTGCCCCATTGTTGGTGTCAGTGAGAGAAATAGTGCCTCATATCATGAAAGGAGTTGTGCCCCAAGGGCCGCATAAAGGCTAGCAAAGGGCCACATCTGGTCCTTGGGCCACAGTTTGGAGACCCCTGATCTAACTAATGAGAGTTCCTATTATGGGCCACCGAAACCTTCTCAATGAAGTGGCAGTTGTCGGAGCTTAACCTTGATGTCAGGAAAGTGAAGCCCCTAGTAGCAAACAGAAGTACACAGAGATGGTTTTTAATGGAGATAGAAGCAGGTACCTTGTCTGTTCTTAAACTGCATTTTTTTTTTTAAATATTTAAAAACATTTGATGGGTTAATTTTTCCTTGCTGCCTGTGTAACACAAACCTGCAGTGGCAAAAGGGTGGGCTCCAACGCCCACATGCCACACATGGGACACAATGACGAGAAAAAAAATCTGACGGGTTATAACACCCCCCCCCCTTACTCCATCCAAAATGGGGGGGGGGGGGGGGGAGCTTTGCCTACATTTCTACTTTAAGTAACCATGTTTTAATTTTATTTTATTAAAAGGTTTCTGTGGCAATTGCAAATCTTGGCAGAATTATAAATGATACATTAGACTTGTGTCTAGGTGAGAATTACAATAGTAGAATGCATCGCCATTTTATATAGATAAGAAAGGTTTTTACTGGGGTAAAAGGAAGGGAAGATAGGGTTATGGAGTAGAGACGGGATGGGGGGGCGGACTGTGGTGAAAACTTGTTACCGACAATTAGTGACTATGCTTATTTTGGAAAGAGAAACAATGTAACAGTTTGTAATGCCGTGTACACACGAGCGGAATGTCCGACAGAAAAAGTCCGACGGAAGCTTTTCTTCATCTATTCCGATCGTGTGTATGCCTCATCGGACTTTTTTTTTTTTCGAAAATTCTGATGGACCTAGAAATGGAACATGTTCTAAATATTTCCGACGGAACCAATTCCTATCGTCTGTATGCTGTTCCGACGGACCAAAAACGACGCATGCTTTGAAGCAAGTACAAGACGGAACCTATTGGCTACTGGCTATTGAACTTCCTTTTTCTAGTCCCGTCGTACGTGCTGTACGTCACCGCGTTCTGGACGGTTGGACTTTGGTTTGACCGTGTGTAGGCAAGACCGCTTGAATGGAATTCCGTCGGAGAAACCTTTGGAGTTTATTGCGACAAAACCGGTCGTGTGTACGGGGGGGGGGGAGACTTCCTCTTAATGAGTAAATGCGGTAAAATTAGCTGGGTGACCTGTTGGTCAAGTAAAGGTCAGATTTGTGCCAGTGTTCTGTCAAAATAGCCAACTCGTCAAAATCTCCAATTACGTCACTTCCAGTGCAGCCAAGTCACGATCAGCTAGCGCAGCGTCAACACTGCGCATGCGCAGATCCTCGGAGGTCGAGGAAAATTGTAGAACACCGCCATGTTGGTACACCTAAAACATTTCTGATTCCCCGTCCTTTTGGTAAGCTCTGCACCAGCTGATCTTCCTCTATAGTTCTATGAAAGGATCTTGGCCGACAGGCCACCATGTTATAATAAAATTCCAGTGAGTGGCCACCGTTTACCCGACTTTACCATTAGGACGGGGAATCAGCGCCATGTTGGTACACCTAATACCTTTCGGATTCCCCGTCCAATCCTAAGCTTTAATTTAACTAAAGGAAAAACCTGGTGATCCTGCCATAAAGGCCCCTGTTCAGGCACTTCCTGTTATAGGCCCTGCATATTGTCACCTTATCTCATGTGTTCCTGGTGGAACCTACAGGTGTCTTGTGCAGTTCCCAGAAAAATCTTGCCCTATAATTCAGCTTTGATTGTGTTGTGAAGTGTGCACATTGGACACTTCACAACATGTATATCGCTCCTTCACTGGCCAGCCCTCCAGTATGACAGACAATATTCCCAGTTAATCTTACCAGTAAAGCCTCGTACACACGATCAGATTTTCCGCAGACAAAGCGCCAGACTTTTGTCCGAAGGGCGTGTGCTGTGAACTTGTGTTGCATGCAAACGGTACACAATTGTCGGCCAACAAACACGAACATAGTGACATACTACGTGGAATTTCAGCTCTTGAGCGCCACCCTTTGGGCACCTTCTGCTAATGTCGTGTTTGAGCATTGATTCCCAGCATGCGTGTTTGTACTTTGGACTTTTGTGTGACGGACTTGTGTACAGACAATAGGAAAATCTGTTGTCCGCCGGAAATTTACTAGCCTGCCATCCAACATTTGTTGGCGGAAAGTTGGCCAACAATTGTCTGAAGGAGCGTGCTAACGGTCAGATTTTAGGCAAACCGTCTGTCATCACACAATTCCCTGCCGAAAATCCGATCGTGTGTCTATTTTACAAAGGGGCTTGGAGAAGGTCATACGTCATCTTTGTACGGTTGCAGTGTTTTCATGGTATGACATCATGCATTCCATTAGTAGCCATTTAGTTTATACCAGTGTTTCTCAACTCCAGTCCTCAAGGCGTCCCAACAGGTCATGTTTTCAGGCTTTCTATTATGTTGCACAGGTGATTTGATCGGTTTCACTGCCTTTAGTAATTACGACAGCCGTTTCATCTGAGGGAACTCCTGAAAACATGACCTGTTGGGGCGCCTTGAGGACTGGAGTTGAGAAACACTGAGTTTATCCTAGTGTAGGTGGACATTGTTGTCCTTTACATTTCATTCATTGTTGTTTATGTATTTAGGTTGGCTTTGCATCATAGATTCCATTCTTTCATTGTAGCTCTCTCTTACCCCTTTTTGGTTTTTTTTTTCTTCACTTTTTTAATTCTTCCATATTGTCTTTTTATATCCCTCATTTTTTTTTCCACCACTGTGGCGGTATGGTGCTGGAGGCTAGCAGTGTCCTCTGTGGTTGCCAGGCAGTGGTGACGCACCCTCTCTAGGTGCACAGGATGCATGTGCAACTTTTTTTTTTTTTCCCTGCACATGCATGGCTTGTATAATCTCTTTTTTTTCTAAGCTCGTCTACTCTCGGCCTATAGTTGGCTGCCATTGGTCGATTTCAGCTGTCAGGCAACACAGACAATGTGTTGCTGGCACCACTCTGCAGCGATGTGATGGAACCCATCAGGTCAGCAGGGGGCCTGATATGGGAGTACTGCATGCACCCCCCCTTATCGGTGGCAGCCTGACAACTGATATCCTGTGCTTGAGATTAATATTAGCCAACCCCCAGAGACCTTGTTAGTTTTGAGGAGCCGGGTAACTGTGGGCAGCTGGAGAAGTGTGCTCTGTCCTGGGACAAATAACAGGAGAAGGGCAGTCTACGGAGCTGGAATGGGAGCTCTAAAAAGAGAAGTATGAGGCTTATTAAAAAAAAAAAAAAAAAAAACCCTTATACTCGCCTAGGTGGATGCAGCATCTGTCCTCCGCCGGCTTTGCACACTGCTGATCGCTCAGTTCTCCCCTCCGCTCTGAGCAGAGAGCTGTGACTGTCAGTCACCGGCTCTCTGCTCAGCCCCCCCTGTACTCGCTGGAGGGGTGGGAGCGGCTGGCTCAGTCTCCCAGCGATGCAGCTGAGAGGCTGAGCCAGCTGCCAGTCCAGGCCTTTGAGTGGAAACCCAACTGTAAAGTGAAGCTTTAGCCCGCTGTCTGCTGAAAACGGGTCACAGGAGTGCAGAACTAATTGTTCTCCTGTGGTCCAAAAAATGCTTTGGCCTCCTTTTTTAAAGTGGAGTTCCAGTCTGGGGGGGGGGAATTAAGTCAGCAGGTAAAATACTGTAGCTGCTGACTTTTTATATAAGGACACTTGCCTGTCCCACGATGTCTGCGGCCCCAAGCCGACTCATCCACCGGCTTTGGGTGCAGGCGCCAACATTGCAAGTAAGGGAAACCGGCAGTGAAGGCTTCAGACTTCATAGCCACACATGGCTTAAATCAGATGTCTTCAAACTGTGGTCCTCCAATTCAGGAGCTACAATTCCCATCATGCCTGTGAATGTCAGAGTCTTACAATGCCTCATGGGATGTAACAGCTGGAGGGCCGTAGTTTTGAAGATCCCTGGCTTAAACTTTTGGTCATTTCCAGCTTATTCAGCTAAATTTTGAGCTGTGGGCGACCCTGTCAGCACCACCGGCTTCAAATAAAAAAATTGAAGGAATCGGATGGAAAATTGCCAGCCAAACAGTGACCGCATTCCGATCAGATGCAGTCACTGTTTGGGTATTCAGACACAGGTGTTCCGGCTGTCTGATTACAATAGCCAGCCAGGGAGATTCCTTCATCCATGCTGTTTGGCATGAATAGTGGAATTGAGTGACCTCTAAATGTATGTGGCTGTGTTCGGTAACAGCGGATGGTACGGGTCTCCTTTTTAAGTGCCACATTTATTCTCCGATATTTATCGAGTCAATTAATACTTTTTTTTTTTTGGTGTGATATAATTTTTTGGTAATCGTAGCTTAACAGTTTTTGGATATTTTTCTGTTGGCAATTCATGTATCTAACGGACGCGTTAACAAAATTTTACTTTTGTTTAGTAAATGTAAAGATTGTTTAAAGATGGCTTTTATAATGTTAGTATTTTGTGTTTCTGTCAATTGTAGTAAAATTCTATGTGAGTATGTTAGTGGTATCTTGTGTTTTTACATATCAAGCTGTCCCAATCCTGACTGCCATTTATAGGATGAAAACTAAAAACATAAAATAAATGGAAAAAAAAATTCAAGAACGATCTCAGTTTGTGTGGCTGGAGGCTTCTAATATGTCTCAGGGGGGCTGCAGTGGTGAGAGCGCCCCCTACTGGAATCCCCACAGCCATCCACCTGGCCCAGCTATATCAAAGTCAAATGATTGCCTTTTATACATTCTCCACATAAGCATCAATTTACAAAGCCGCCTGAGTTTTAATGTGTTTGTTATTATTAGTAATTTTAATATTTGCATCAAAATGTTCAGTTATTTACTTAGTAAATGCCTCTCCTTCCCGCAAGCCTGTGTGTTCTGTCATGTAATGCAATGGTTTCCTTTTTCTACAGTTCTCCCAAGGATGAGGGGAGTCAACTGCTCTATTTTATCAATGCACCAGTGTGCAATACACTATACTTTTGCTCAGGTGTGTTTGGGATACAATGCAAAATGAATGGCACCACAACACATCACACTCCTCTCCATGTGTGTGGTTTTTTTTTTTTTTTTTTTTTTTTTTTTTTACACAACTAAGGCCCCATTCACACCTGAGTGTTTTGTAGCTCCAAACTCCAACACGCTCACAGGAGGAAAAAAAAATCAATTATTCTCTAAGGTGGTTCACATCTCGACTCCACATCGTCTGAAGCCAAACGCCTTAAGGTGTCCTTTTATGAAAGTGCGGTAAAATACCGCTTTTCAGTTCTCAGGCATTCTCAGAGGAGATCGGTCTCCTCTGAGTGCCTGTTTATGAAAGTGTGTAGATCGCTTCTCATGTTGAGTTGAGGAGCGATCTACAAACGCCGGGAACTCCTCAGAACGGCTCCTCTCACTATAATCTCACGTGATATAGCGGGATTACAGTATGAGGAACCATAAAATACAAAAGTTTAACACAAATCAGCACACATTATTCCCCAACATATTAATAAAATAATAAAGTTAAATTCCCCCTACACAATATACATTAACCTAATTATAAAAAAAAACATTGTTTTTATCAATATTTAAAGATCATACATGTCCCTATTTAAATGTGAATGGTGTATAGTAAATGAATGTAATGCACATATGTAATGCAGCTATACACCATTCATATAAATGCAAAATACATTTATAATCATTAAAAAAATAATTTTAATAAAGTATACAAGTATAAATATTTATTAATAAATTAAAATAAAATATATTTCATTATAGATAAACATAAAAATTGATAAACTGGTGCGATGCGAGAACACTGCGAATCCACTGCGGGTTCCCGCATCGCACCGACTCGCATGTCAGTTCACACTGCCATATGCGAATCGCTGGGGAGTGTCAATACATTAAGGACACCCCCAGATCAGCTTGCATATCGCACTGCGAACTGACAGTTCGGACATGAATCGGATCGCATATGTGTGAACACACATGCGATCCGATTCTGGTCCGAACAGAAAAAAGGGTCCTGTGCGTGTTTGCACCGAATGCGGTGCGATATCAGCCATACTATCTGTACAGCTGATATCGCACCGCACAGACATCGCATGTAATGTGAATGGCAGTGTGCTGCAAATAACATGCGATGCCTGTGCGATGTCCGGCATCGCGCAAGTGTGAACTGGGCCTAAAAGTTAACACCCCCAAATCAGTTCACATATCGCAGTGCGATCTGCAAACTCGGACAGTAATCGAATCGCATGGGTGTGAACACCCATGCAATCCGATTCTGCTGTGGACCAATAAAAGGGTCCTGTAAGAGTTTGGTCCGAGGGCAATGCAAATTTAGCAATACTATCTGTATGGCTGAAATCGCATCGCACAGAGATCGGATGTGATTTTGCACTGCGGTGCGAATCACATCCGATCTCGGACACCGCAGCAGTGGGAACTGGCCCTAAATCATATTGCATTTGCACCAAAATGGTACAGGACCCTTTATTTGGTCCGCACTGGAATCGGATCGCATGGGTGTGAACACCCATGCGATCCGATTCCTGCACCATTACATAGTTCGCACTGCGATCTGTGAAATGATCTGGGGGTGTCATTAACTTTACATTGACACCCGCAGTGGTGCGCAGATGTCAATGTAGGTGCGATGTGAAAACCCGCACAGGAATCACGCTGGTTCACGCATCGCACAAGTGTGAACCCAGCCAGAGACGTGAACATCTAAAAAAAATATATCTATATATATCTATATATAGATACACATATATATATATATATATATATGTATCTATATATAGCTATATATATATATATATATATATATATAGATGTGTATATATATATATATATATATATATATATATATATATATATATATATCTCTATATATATAGATATATATATATATAGATATATATACACTATAAATTCCTATCCTGCTGGTTTTGGGGTGTGTAATGGTGGGGAAGGTGTGCTCTGACTGTTTGGTGAAAGAAAGAAGTCAAAAGACTTCTTTCTTTCTCCAGAATATCAGCCAGTTTCAGGCTTCTCACTCTGATTCTCCACTTCTGAAATGGTGAATCAGAAAGTGAGAATTCTGTCACAGATCGCCAGTGAGGTGTGGAGATCGCACCTTCATAAACTGGCCGTTTCTGTGAATTCTCACTGTGCTGAGATAATCAGCGGAGAACATGTTCTCCGCTGATTATCTCAGTTTCATAAACTGGTAAAGCGCTGAGATCAGCGGTGAGACTCGGGATCGCCGCTGATCTCAGTTTCATAAAAGGACACCTAAAGGAGTTGTAAAGTCTCATGGTTTTTCACCTTCTGTGCTGCAGCTCCCCAGAGCCCCCCCCCCTTTTTCTTACCTGAACCCAATCGTTCCAGCGACTAGCCCAGAGGCTCCAGTCGCTGTCTTGGGTCCTCATTGGATAGATAATAGCAGCAGGAGCCATTGGCTCCGCTGCTGTCAATCAAATCCAGTTACCCGGGGGCAGGGCCCAGTCCTGCAGTCTGTGTCAAAGGATACACCAGCGGGACTCGTGAGCGCGCCCGCACAGGTGCCCCCAGGAGCGCCTCCGGGGTACCCCAGAAAAGGAGGATCAGGGCTGCTCTGTGTAAAACCCTTGCACAGAGCAGGTAAGTATAACATGTTTGTTATTTAAAGGAAAAAAAAAAAAAAAAAAACCTTTACAATCCACTTAAAGCTCAAAAGTTTTGGAGCTATTTTCTTCGCTTGATTTGGGCCCCCCCCCCCCCATAAATTTGAGTGGGTTGTGTTTTTTTTTGGGGGTTTTTTTTTAAGCATTTGTTCTGCCTAAATGCAATAAATAATTTAGAAAATGAAATAAATATTAAATAATTAATAATACATAAATTAGCCCCTAACCTTAACCAAAATAATGTAATTAATTATAAAACAAATTATATAACCCCTAACAAAAAAATATAATTATTAATAATAATTACAATTAACTCTAACCTTAACCCCAACTCTAATGCCGCGTACACACGGTCGGACTTTTCGTCTACAAAAGTCCGACAGCCTGTCCGACAGACTTCCGGCGGACTTCCGGCGGACTTTCGGCGGACTTGCAGCAGACTTTCTAACGAACGGACTTGCCTACACACGACCACACAAAAGTCCGACGGATTCGTACGTGATGACGTACACCGGACTAAAATAAGGAAGTTCATAGCCAGTAGCCAATAGCTGCCCTAGCATGGGTTTTTGTCCGTCGGACTAGCACACAGACGAGCGGATTTCGGGGTCCGTCGTAGTTACGACGTAAAGATTTGAAGCATGTTTCAAATCTAAAGTCCGTCGGATTTGAGGCTGAAAAAGTCTGCTGAAAGTCCGGAGAAGCCCACACACGATCGGATTACCAGCCAGCTTTAGTCCGTCGGCGTCCGTTGGACTTTTGTAGATGAAAAGTCCGACCGTGTGTACGCGGCATAACCCTAACAAAAAAATAAGATAAGAATATAAATAATAAAAGCAGGTGAAAAAGCTGAAAAATATAGCAACAAGTGATGAAACCGATTTATATTTTTCCCTATTGGGTAATTAAAAAAAAAAAAAACAATGCTCAAACGTAGTATAATGCCCAAAATTGCTCAAAAACCTGCATAAAAATGCTCGAAAAAAACAATGCTCAGGTGTGAATGCAGCCTAAGTGTGCAGACAAGGGACACTGAAATACAATGCAAAACCCATAAGAAAAACAAATGCCTGCACCACTACAAAAATGATATGAAAGAAAGCTTTACATGACAATATACAGATGTACAACACCCCACAAAGTGCCCTCTTCTCCTAAAGAAGCCACTGGAGACAAGTTGAGCTCTCTGCCTCCAGTCCCCAATGTTACAGTCAGCTCTGTTCTAGTCATTTTTTTTCTTTTTTTGATTTTGGATTTTTTTTTTTTTTTTTTTTTTTTTGTATATACATTTTTTTCCCAACACTTTTGTACAGGTGCTGCCGATTGTTTGTTAGTGTATTGGGTGAGGTATTGACAAGTGGAAATAGGCAGCAGCTGGACACTTTGCCAATCGCTACTCACGTTTAGCCCCTGGTCACACCAGTGCCGCTTTGAAATTGTACTACTTCAGCATGATTGAAAAGCTGCAGATCAGTGCGATTTGCACTGCCAATTTCATTAGAGCTTGCAACTTCATTTAACAGAAGTCTATGCAAGTCGCAATGAAATCGGTAAAAAAATAGTGCAGGAACCTTTGCCATGATCGCTGCGATGTGAATCGCGGTGATATGAATGGTTCCATTGTCAACAATGGGGGTGAGACTTGTCATGCGATTTGGAACTGTCAAATCACATGCCAAGTCACACCGGTGTGAACAGGACTTAAGGACATATGCCCCAAACAGCGAACTCATTCTTTTGCCCAAATGGCATTACTGCTGCCCATAGAAACTAATAGGCTGCCAACACACCCTGATGTGCATAATATAATCGTACCTGGTCTTTTTTTGTAATGCAATACTGTGCTTTAGGGCCCTTTCACACTGAGGCGGGGGCGGCGTCGGCGGTAAAACGGCGCTGTTATTAGCGGCGCTTTACCGTCGGTATACGGCCGCTAGCGGGACGGTTTTACCTCCCGCTAGCGGCCGAGAAAGGGTTAAATACCACCGCAAAGCGCCTCTTCAGAGGCGCTTTGCCGGCGGTATAGCCGCGCCGGCTCATTGATTTCAATGGGCAGGAACGGTGAAGGAGCGGTATACACTCCACTCCTTCACCGCTCCTAAGATGCTGCTAGCAGGACTTTTTTTTCCCGTCCTGCTGGCACACCGCTCCAGTGTGAAAGCCCTCTGGGCTTTCACACTGGAGTTAAGGCAGCGGCACTTTCAGGTCGGTTTGCAGGCGCTATTATTAGCGCAATAGCGCCTGCAAACCGCCCCAGTGTGAAAGGGCTCTTATGGTGTACTAAAACGCACATGCTATTAAAAAATGATTGCCATTGCAACACATTTTATGTGGCAGTGCCAAAGGGTCAGGTATGTTTGTTTGTTTTTTTAGCACATTAGGCTGCGTGGTAGCCCATTCATTTCATTTCATTGAGCTGCTTTAACGGAACACCTGTTGTAATGATGCACACCGATCACACCGATCACATCACACAAGTGTAGCAAGGTCTCTGGCCTTGTCCAGTCTAATAAGGAACTCCAAGGCCAAAGATAGCTGACATCCTTCAATATGTAGTGGGTTGTGAGGCATAGTGGGTGCAAAGATGGTGAAAGTCATTGGGCGCCAGACACTTCTTGGATGTAAAAGAGGTTTTATTTCTTTTGACGTTTTTTTTGTATTTTCGGGGGAAAGAGGGTTAGGGCCAGGACACCCTTGGGTAGTTGCAAATTCAATTGGCAAACTCTGAGACTTCAATAGGAGGACAACCGTGCAGGGAAAGGCCCCAGCAAGAAGCCACATCTGCACAAGCAGGATTGCTCTCTCCTATGGAAACAGTCTTTAACAGTTCCTAACTCAAACATAACAGTTCCTTCAGCTTTACTACAACTGCTTCTTGTAGTTCTTCAACACTGAGCTCCTGGTCTCTCACTAGACCCTCTGATGCACTGACTCTGAATCCCTTGAGCTCCTCCAAGGTTTGCGGTGGTAACCCCATGCTTCCCTGCTGGGTCCCTAGCTTGGCACTCCAGATACTTCTCAAGCTTCACCCCTGCTAACCGGCGTGGTCCCTGGCTTGACAAGGCTGCTCTGCAAGCGTCTCCTCCGCGGGTTGGGTCTCTGACTTGATCACCGTCTGAAGTTTCCCGATTCTCCACTGTGCCCTTTCAGTGAGAATACTGCTCCGGTGCTTGCTTCAGTTACTCACTGTGGTCCCTGGTAAAGATGGTTGGTCCCTTTGTGGTG
Organism: Aquarana catesbeiana; assembly: GCF_042186555.1. Classification (NCBI taxonomy): domain Eukaryota; kingdom Metazoa; phylum Chordata; class Amphibia; order Anura; family Ranidae; genus Aquarana; species Aquarana catesbeiana. Next base: position 30,579,064 of record NC_133332.1, read on the forward strand.
ACAGCTTCCCTTCTACCTCCGACCACTGACAGGTTCTCGGGATGGCAGAACCGTCACTTTTGGTTGGATTGTAAGCCGCAATCCCAACCCTGTGCTGCCCTCCTACTTCTGGATAGGCCCTCACACAGCCTGGCAGCCAGATGCCCCCGGGATAGGCCCAATCTTCAGCCTAGCAGCCCAGGGCACATGACACACGTCCACCCAGACAGCCGTCCAGGTGGCACAGAACATAGATCACCTGACCTCACCCGAAATGTATAGGTTCTCCCAGCAGGCCAAGGGATTCAAGAAAACCCCTTCCCGTTGGCTGAGATACCCCATATACCCATAACCTGACCTTGGGTTGCCCTTCTCCTATCTAGTACCACAAAGCACCCGGCCACTTAGTGGTAGAAGAGAAAAGTGCAACAAGGCCAAACTGAGGGAGAGATCAGTAGATCTCTATCAATCGACCAAGATAACGACTCCTGGCAAGTAAATGTGTGAGGAGCTCCTTGACTAAACTCTAGGGTGCTGCACAAGTTTCAGATTATTGCAATTACAATGATAGTCCCCACCCTTGGGACCTCCCCATTTAATGTATTTCTCTGAAAAGGGCTTGGGCCTCTTTCACACTGGCAGAGTCCACCAGCTGATCGGCCTGCTCAGCAGGGAATCTCTCTACTGAGCAGACTGATGACAGGTCTGTGTCTGCTCTGCATCAGCACAGCCTGCTGTCCTCTATGGGCTGTCAGAAGGAATAGGACCGCCTGTCCATTTCCATCCGACTATCATCCGATCCATGTGCAAACGAGAAGATCTGGACAGCCGCACTCCAGGAAGTAATAATCCAAGTTTCTTTATTTTAAAATCAGGAACACATCAGATACAGGACATCATAGACAGAGTGTACAGATCATAGGCTAACGCGTTTCATACTTGTCCAAGTGCTTACTCATAGCTCATCCGATCCACCAGTCAGAAGGGGAATGGTTCCCCATCCATCTGCTTTTGGTGGATCGGATCGAATGTCGGTGGGTGTCAAAGGACACCTGTCCATTGACATCTGCCGCACCAAAGACCGCAATGGATGCCTGAAAAAAATGACAGGAGGACCCGATCATCCATCCCCAGATAGCAAGCAATTGAGCTGCAAGTTTGAAAATGACTTGCTAAGCTATTGCTAGACTTGCCAGACTTCACAAGTTTGTTGCACAATTGCAGCAAGTCCGCATTGCATGACTCCAGATCAACTTTCTCTGCAAAACTTCTGCAAGTCTGCTGCAAGTTCTGGTTCAGTTATGTTGTGTAATAGTCATCCCACCACAGGGGTCACTGTGGCTGAATTTTTAAGCTATAGACTTGCAGAGCTCTTGCTGTAGACTCACCACTGCAACTTTGCTTATGCTAGAGACTTGACACACAAATTTGCTACAAATTGGAAAAGTGTCAGCTAGAACGTGTGCTTCAAGTGCTCTGCAAGTGTACAACTTGCCAGTGAAAATGTGCAGCAAGTTAACAAGACATACGATTCAACACTGACACAAATTTGTTGCAAGTTATCCTTGCTATCTGGGTCTGTGTGAAAGGGGCCTTAATCGTTGCTAACTACGAGTAAGCCCTTTTGGGTGAAACATGTTAGAAGGTCCCAAGGGTGGGGGCTGTCGTCGTGATTGCTGACTGCAATAATCTGGAACTTGTGTGACGCCATCGGTGTGCAGTAAATTCTCTTTCCTTGTCTGTTGGAGTGTGGATGACTCCATGGATCACCTGATGCAAAGGGTAGAGTCGGCGGAATCTGGCTTTAGGTGGTTTTAAACCCCCACATATACCCAGTAAATTGACTGGCCTCAAGTGATACCCAGAGATTAAAAAAATCCTCCTACATAAGTTGTACCTGTTTAGCTACTGTATAGCCATCTTTCCTCTACATCCATTCAAAGTGCAGAACTTGCACAGGATCTCTCAGCTCTGAAAAGCAGGGGGCGGAGAGCTGAACTTCCATCAGTGAAGAGAGCTCCGAGAGCTGATTGGAGGAAAGGTACACACCCCCCCTCCCTCCCCCATCTTCACACAGGAACAGAGCTAAGGCTGTCAATCACAGACTGTGCCCTCCCTGTCACCATTTTTCTCTTGGTGTCAGGAAAGCTCGTAGGAAGAGACTCGTGCTGATAGCAGAGGAACAAAGCAGCAGACAGAAATGACACTTGGTGCTCTGGATTGAGACAAGTACACACTACAGAGGGATATGCTTTGTTTATATTTCATGTCTGACGTTCACAACCACTTGTGTTCAACCAAGAATGAAGGAGACTTCTAATATGTACACGTTAACATGGGTTGTGTTACTGTAACGCATGTACTGTAAATGAGCTGTTAAAGTAAAATCCCAAATTTTGGTTGTCCCCAGAAAAGTAACAGAGGGGGAAGCCTTGATGTCAGGAAAGTGAAGCCCCTAATAGCAAAGTAGTTTCACAGAAGTACACAGAGATGGTTTTTAATGGAGATAGTAGCAGGTACCTTGTTGTCTGTTCTTAAACTGCATTTTTTTTAAATATTAAAAACATTTGATGGGTTAATTTTTCCTTGCTGCCTGTGTAACACAAACCTGCAGTGGCAAAAGGGTGGGCTCCAACGCCCACATGCCACACATATGCGTCGTTGGACAGCCGAGGTTTCTACGCCGAGCACAGAGAACAAGACGATCGGTAACTGACGGGACCGGTTCCTGGTCATGTGCCAACCAATCACAGTGGTCACATGATCGCTGATCCTTCCTGCCCCCCCCCCGGGCTATCAGAACCTGTTAAAAAAAAACGCTGGGGTTTTGTGGAGAAGGATTAAAATACCTGTCAGGGTTTTATTGCTGTCTGTGTCCCCCCATTAAGGAGATTCCCCCTCTCTATTTGTCCTGCTTACCATTATCATTGAAAATAAAAGTAAAAGAAAATCACAAATTTTGGGTTGTCCCCAGAAATGTAATGAAGGGGAAATCTTTCAACGGGGACATTAGTTCTGGTGACCTGGAGGTCCACTAGGAATTCCCTTTTTTGCAGGGATTTCCTCTCACTTCCTGTTTGGCTATGGGACAGGAAGTGAAGGGAAATCTCCGCAATGGGGAAAAAAAAAAAACTTACAGAGGTTATAACCCTCCCTAAGACCCCATACACACTATACAACTTTTGTTGTCAGATTTCCTTTAGGTTTACCGAAACCGTGTAGTTAGAGTTTCCACCTCATCCCTTTAAACCCAAACACATATTAATTACACGGGTTCTGTGGCTGATTAAGGTGGTAATTAAACTCACTTGGTGCCTTATCTGCATTAAATTAGCCACAGAACCTGTGTAATTCATAGGTGTTCGGGTTTAAAGGGATGAGGTGGCGACCCCAGATGTAGTGCAAGGGCCTGCCTGATTGCATACAAATTGTAACTCTTAGGCCCCTTTCACACTTGTATGACTTGTCCTACGATTTGGGACTGACGAGTCGTTCCCCATGATTTCCAATGACTACCATTCATATTCGTACGAATTCAAGTCGTGCCAACTTCAAAGTAGTCCCTGCACTACTTTGGTCCGACATTGATGCAAGTTACACAAGCATTCCCTGAAATCGCACCAAAAATCGCAGCGAAATTGCGGCCGCAAAATCGCAGCAAAGTCGCAGTAGTGTGAAAGGGGCCTTAGGCTGCATTCACACCTGAGCGTTTCAAAGTTGCACATTTTTGCCACGATTTTGTTCAGGTCACCAATGTAAAAGGCAGAAAAATGCCTGTAATCTGCCCCAAAGAAGCTCATGTTCTTTTTTGAGCTTAGGGCTTTTTTCCGGCGTTTTGCTTTGGGTGACAAGACGCTCAGATGTGAACAGGTGCCATTAAAATGAATGTGATTTTGCTTGCTGGGCTTTTTTGGGGCGTTTTATTAGCTGAAAACGCTCAGGTATGAAGGCAGCTTTAAAGTGATACTAAAGGATTGTTTTTATTTAAATAACAAACATGTCATACTTACCGCCACTGTGCAGCTCGTTTTGCACGGAGTGGCCCCGAACATCCATTTCTGGGGTCCCTCGGTGGCTCATGCGGCTCCTCCCCACCTTAGATACCCCCCCCCCAGGAGAAGAGCTCTCCCGAGGGGTTTACCTTGTTGCGGGTGCGCTCCGAGACCAGCATTCGGCGTCCATAGAGGCCGAATGCAGGAGTCGGCCCCGCCCCCCGGCGCCCGCGTCATTGACCTGGATTGACAGCAGCGGGAGCCAATGGCTGCGCTGCTATCAATCTATCAGGTCAAGAGCCGGGAACCCGTGGAGAGAGGGACGGCGGGGACGCGCCGACGGAAATTCGGGGCTCAGGTAAGTAAAACTGGGGGGGGGGGGGGGCTGGGAGGGTGGTGACTGCAAGGTGTTTTTTCCCCTTAATGCATAGGATGTATTAAGGGGAAAAAACATGAGCCGTTACAACCCCATTAGCCCGGGTTCACACATGTGCGGTGCGAATTGAAGCTCAGGATTCACTGCGAAGATAAAAATCAGTTGTTCAGAGGTTCCTCTGCGTTTTAGCTGCGGATCAGTGAGCAAAATAAAAAAAATACTGATTAAAAAAAATATATATTTCTTAAACAGTTTTCAGTATTTTTTTCTGCTATATCTCGATGAAAATGTGCAGCATTAGGTGATGCATGGGTTGTATTGGCAGAAACAAAATGCCATCTGGCCGGTGAGCTGCTAATCCTCGTCTTGCTGACTCTATCTGTGTTTTATCCTCAGATTAGATAAAGTAACTCTCCTGACAGAACCGTATTACTCAGCCCTGGTATCTTTTATTCACGCCTCATCACAAAATCGAACCTACTGTCTCCATCTCCATCTTCCTCATGGATTCTTTTTGGACTATCCAATGTTGCTCCTAACTTTTTGGGTTTCTATTACCTGTTGAGGATTGATGCCCCTCCTCGGGGGGTAACAGGTCATTACAACTCTTCCTTTCCCTGTAGACGTGCCCCCCCTCTGCACCTTGTAATGGATTCCAATGGCAGTGACACAGAAGACCCCTCCACACCCCTGCTGCCTACTCCCCCCTCAGACGATGAGGACGACGACGATGATGTTGATGTAGAAGATCCTTTTGAGACCCTGGCAAGGGTGACCCCCTCTCCAGAGTCTATCCCATGGGAGCAACGCAGCACCAAGATGAAGATTGTCCACCTGGCAGACCGAGTCTTCTTGTTTTTGCTGGCCATCTTCTTCCTGGTTTTGTTGGCGGAGGTCTTATATATACTATATCACATTGTGCCCTGGTCCGGTATATTTTACTATTTGATGGATCGTTTGCTGATGCAGGAGGAGGGAGAGGAGGATTTCGAACTCTGAGGTAAGAAGTATCAAAGAGTTTGGTAGACTCTCTGGGGTTGATTTACTGAAGGCAAAACATCTGTGCACTTTGCAAGTGTGTTTACTCAAGAGCTTAGTACAGTAAATGAGGTGAAGCTTCACTTTACAATGACTACCCAATCACCTGCCAGGAAAATTTAAAAAAAAAAACAGCATTTTTGCTTTCATATGATTGGATGATGATCAGCAAAGCTCCCCCTCATTTACTAAGCTCTGGAGCAGTGGTCTCCAAATTGCGGCCCGTGGGCCTGATGTGGCCCTTTGCTTGCCTTAATCTGGCCCTTGGGGGCAGTCCATCCATTGACATCAATGATGAGGCACCATTCCATCCACTGACACCAATAATGGGACACTGATCCTCCCACCGATACCAATGATAGAGCACTATTCCTCCCACTGACACCAATGATGGGACACTATTCCTCCCACTGATACCAATGATAGAGCACTATTCCTCCCACTGACACCAATGATGGGGTACTACCCTGTTTCCCCGAAAATAAGACCTAGCGTGATTGTCGGTGATGGCTGCAATATAAGCCCTACCCCCCAAATAAGCCCTACCCTGTTTCCCTGAAAATAAGCCCTACCCTGAAAATAAGACCTACAAGGACTTTAACTAGGGCTTATTTGGGGGGTAGGGTTATATTGCAGCCATCACCGACAATCACGCTAGGTCTTATTTTCGGGGAAACAGGGTATTACTCCCCCACTGACAGGGCACTATTCCTCCCACTGACACCATTGATGGAGCACTAGTCCTCCGACTTTCACCAACGATGGGGTACTATTCCTCCGACTTTCACCAACGATGGGGTACTATTCCTCCGACTGACACCAACGATGGGGCACTATTCCACTGACACCAAAAATAGTGTACTCTTCTTTCCACTGACACCAACGATAGGACACCATTCCATCCACTGACACCAATGATCTGGCCCTTTTCCTCCCACTGATACAATGGGTCACTATTCCTATTAAAACCAATGATGGGGCATTGTTTACTTCCACTGATACCCAAGGAATTTTCCACTCCCAATGCCCCCCCACCCCCAAAGCCTGAGGGATAGTAAACCAGCCCTTTGTTTAAAACTTTTGGAAGACTCCTGCTCTGGAGCAACTGCACTTACCATGGACGTCCTCAGGTTTCAATGGTTATACCGGGATGATGCCTGCACCTACAGGCATCATCCTGGTATTGATCTTTTCAGCCGGCAATTCCCTGTAAGGCAGAAGTGATCCGAGTGGCTAATTAGCCACTCGATCACTTCTGCGGTTGGAGGAAGGGGGTCCCACCCCTCGGCAGGTGCCTTCGCCTTTTCCGGGGCTTTACCGTCCCATTGCGAAGCCCTGGGAGCGATGTGTCCGGCGGCGATTGCTGCCCTGAACAAAGAGAGACACACCTTCCATTTTAGATCAATAGGGACACACCAAAAACGCATCAAGGGTGCCTTTTTTTTAGTGCACCTTTTGGGGTCACATGACAGTTTCTTTAAAAAAAAAAGATGCTGGTTATGCAGGAGCTAGCACACGCCCACTTCCTTAACAACCAATGAATAGTGGAGCCGGCACCCGCCAATATCCTTAATGACCAGTGAAGCTATAGGTGAACCAGTGAATAGCTCCTCTATTCACTGGTTGTTAAGGAACTGGCTCCCGCCGGCATCCTTAACTCCTTGGCGCCGAGCGGCGTACACAAATATGCGGCTCCACTGCAGGGCTTTTCAGTGGGGCCTCATATTTGCGCATGTCCCTTTGTGCTGGGAGCGTGCCAGCAGAGGAAAAAAAAATGTGTGTAAAAAAAAATAATTACAAAAAAAAAAAAAAAAGAAAAAGAAAATGTCCTAGATCAAGGTTTGATCTAGGTCAGTGCCAGGGTTAGTGTTTGAGTCAGGGTCAGAATTTTTTTGAACAGGATTTTTTTTTTTTTTTTTAAAGTAGTATCAGTTAAACCCCCGTACACACAATCGGACTTTCTGACAGGAAATGTTCGATGACAGGCTGTTGGCGGTAAATCCGACCGTGTGTACGCTCCATCGGACAATTGTTGTCGGACTTTCCGACAACAAATGTTTGCTAGCTGGCTTTAAAATTTTCCACTTACAAATGTGTGTTGTCGGATTTTCCAATCGTGTGTACACAAGTCCATCGGACAAAAGTCCAAAGTACAAACATGCATGCTCGGAAGCAAGGATGAGCCGGAAGCGGTCGGTCTTGTAAACTAGCGTTCGTAATGGAGAATTAACATTCGTGATGCGGCAAATTATGAAATCTCCAAATGCAGCGCACAATTCTCTTCTTCTTTAATGGGATAATAATGAAGCTGCTTTGCTGGTGATAGTGATGGAGTTATTGCAAACAAATTTTCAAAGACTTTTTTTTCTACTGATATCAAGAATAATATTATTATGATTTTTTTTGTTTTGTTTTTTTGGGCAAGTTACCACAACACCATTATCCTGTATCAAAGATACAACTATGTTGGTGTCCCTTGTCAATATTACATTGTATTTTTTTTAATGTAACTGCCGACTCCCAAACTGTCATTTGAAGTAAAACACATAGCCAAGTATTATTCTCCACAATTTTTTTTATTGTGCATTTAAAAAAGAAAACATATAAAATTAGACATGCTATCTGCCAATAGAACTTAACCAAAAAGTGCATTCTATGCATCCAAAAATATAGAAAATATACCAAATCAAATAATTATTATTCAACCAAAAAAATAATGTCAAAGCAATAACTCCAAGGCCAATAATAAATAACACGTTATCTCCTCCGATTCCGCAACATGTCTGGTTGACGAACGGCCGTTCAGAAACGAACTAAAAAGCACAAAATGAAAAGCGTAAACTGAAAAAGCGCGAATCAACACTCACCAAACTTCTACTAACACGAAATTAGCAGAAGGAGCCAAAAGGGTGGCGCTAAAGAGCTGAAAAACAACATAGTACGTCACTACGTTCGTATTTGTTGGCCAACAATTGTGTGGCCGTTTGTATGCAAGACAAGTTTGGGCCAACGCCCTTCGGACAAAATTCTGCGGTTTTGTTGGCTAACAATCCGATCGTGTGTACGAGGCTTAAGTGTCGATGTGCTTTAGGTAGGGAGAAAAAAAAGCAAAATGGGCACTATTGTTTCTGGGTTGTACTACGGGTACAAACAACTAACCTACACCTATGTGGTATCGCTGCAATCGTCAGAGGCAGGATAATATAATTTGGGTTGTTATTTGGTGGTAGGTTATAGTAGTAACAAGAACTATACAGCTAAATTTTAAAAAATTATTATTTTTTTCTATTTTGGGATAGTTTTCCTTTGGTAATAAAAAAAATTCAGGGGCGTGGTCTGGACATGGCTGTGTGAAGACGTGTTAACGCTGAGCTCCCGGCCGTCTCTCACCCATCCTGGCATTACTTGACTTTTTAATACAGAATGCTCTCATCTAAGAAACGGACGAACCGGAGAAACAAGAAGAAAACCAGCCGATCACTAATACCCCCGTTGCCGGTGACTTTCAGAGACTTTTTGGAAGATCGCAGTCTGGCTCCCCAGATCTCAAGATGGCGGGCCCTCATGTCTCTATCCCACAGACACCAGACCTCATGGAGGATCCGGAACTATCAGAGGGATCCCGCAGTCCTGTAATCTTCTCTGGCTCGCCTGAGGTACCTCCCGGGTCCTCGGAGAACACTGTACCCTTGCCGATTACATTTAGAGCGGATGCGGAGTTGAAGGCTATTCTACAGGCCCTCCCGACACGTGTGGATATCGAAGCCCTGGTGGGGAGAGTGGAGGCCGCACACAAGAGAGAGATCCGGGCGGTAAAGCAGGACGTCCAAGCATTATCCACTCGCCTCTCGACAGGTGAATCCTCCTTGGTGACCCTTGAGCAGAGAGTAACCACCCTAGAATCTCGCCAAAAGGACCAATCTAACTCAGCAGTAGACCTCCAGCTCCGCATGGAGGAAATGGAGGACCGGAGCCGGAGGAAAAGAGTGGCAGGTGATCACCTCCCTGAACGCATAGAGGTAGATCGGGTCCATAGAGCTCTGGGCCCTCGCCCGTCTGACCCTTCCAGGCCGCGAGACGTGATTTGCCGGCTACATCACTATACACATAAAGAAGCCATAGCCCGCGGAGCCTGGGAGACAGGTGATCTGGAATTCGATGGCGCCACCATCAAGATTCTGCCCGACATCTCCAGGCCAACACTTCACCGACGTGCCCTCTTGAAACCCCTACTAGACCTGGCCAGACGCTGCAACGCAACTTACCGATGGGGTTTTCCGTTGTCGGTCACCTTCCTCAAGGACCAGAAATCCTTCCTGCTGCGATCCCCGGAATCTCTGCCAGCTCTTTTTGACTTTCTCGGAACGGACCCGATCGCCATCCCCAGCTGGCTGGACTACCTACCCCGTGCTCCAGGTCGTTTAAGCACATCGAGGGGACAAGCTCCACAACCTCAGTGGCCGCAACGACACGGAAGACGTCCCCGTTCTTTGTCCCAAGATGAGAACCGGGAAACGTGAGTAACTGAGTCTATACCCCTTGTGCCGCTTGTGAAACCCCGTTACCCACTTTAATTAAATCATCACCCTTACACGCGCTCACTTGAATGGCGGTACCGCTGAATCCGGCAACCATCTACTCATTGCGAGCAGTCACAGTAGACTCCTATTACCCCCTCTGCACATCTCATTCCTACTGCCACCTGTCGACTCCCATACTCCGCCCCCCGATCCATCATACATAGGAACCTGACTTGATCCGGGACCATGGGCTGCAGTATACTATTGTCCTCCTTATGTGGTTTTTTTTTTTTTTTTTTTTTGTGTGAGGACAACCTGCTTTACCCCAGCAATGGAGTCGATATGGAAACCATCATGAGGAGGAAGGGGACAGGTTGTGAATCACCTTTTCCTCCCCTCCAGAAGGAGAGCGAACATTTAAGTGTTTCTGTTGGGTTAACCCCCAAAGTTGGTTAGTTAGGATCTAGACGTGAAGATCACTCTCCATTGTGCCACGCAAGAAACTCTATTTTTTGTTTTATCTACCATGTAAAAGCACTCTGTGACATTGCACTCCTAACTGGAGAATTCTAAAAACCGATGTTTTGTCATCCAAGCAACCCTGATGTAATAATACCCTGGGGTCCCTGGTTACGCTAAGAAGCCCAGGGGTTGTCTGTCTTTTGCTTCATGTCTCCGGGCGACCGCAGATGTGCATACAATGCAGAGCCAAACTCTGTTTACACTATATGTTTGCAAGAAACCATAGTTGCCATTTTGCTTGAATATTGCGTTCTGTTTTACCTTTTATTTATTTTTTTTTTTTTACTGTTGATATACATGTGTTGCCGGGGTGGGTGGGAGGCCCGGATTCTTATTTTGCAGGTTACTGACCACCCACGCCCCACATAGGCCATTGTATACATCCGGGGCTCCGGTTTTGTATACATATTAAGTCGATTAGACTTACCCATTTAGCTTGTACCGGGTCAGACCTCTTCGACCCGAGTACTTATTTCTTCCTTCCTCGCCTATTACTTTCTTCCTATTTTCTCCCTCTCCCTCCCTTCTACCTTCTGTTAATCCTTCCCTCTTTTTATTCTATTTTAGATTACTAAATCCCCCCCACCTTTTTTTTTTTTTGTGTGCTGAGACATGGCGGTAGATTCCCTTAAAATAACCTCTCTTAATGCGAGGGGTCTAAACACCCCGGAGAAGAGACATATGTTGCTACATGACCTCAAAAAGTACCATACTGACATCGCCTTCATACAAGAGACGCATTTCAAAACAGATAAATCCCCTGCACTGCAGAATAGGTCTTTCTCCCGAGTCTATCACTCAACCAACTCCCACTCTAAGTCCAGGGGGGTTTCTGTATTAATTTCCAGCAAACTGCCGTGGCAATTTCAGGAGGTGTCAGCGGACCCTGAAGGGCGATATATCTTTCTTAAGGGACTAATTTGTGGTATACAATTTACACTAGCCACACTGTATGCTCCCAACGAACATCAAAACAGGTTTCTGAGACATGTAGTAGACAAACTATTGACATTCAAACAGGGCCAACTGATCTTAGGAGGTGATCTTAATGTTCCTCTGACTCCTTCCGTAGATACATCTTCTGGTAGCTCCTCCCTTCCCCCTCTTCTAGAAAACATATAGCGCAGACTCTACACAACGCGCAGTTGACTGATGTGTGGCGTCTCCAACATTCGGGAGAAAGAGATTATTCCTTTTTTTCTCCCCCACATAAGGTATACTCCAGGATTGACCTGTTTTTGATACCCCATGATCAGTTGCACCTTGTGAGCTCCACATCCATCGGTCAGATCACTTGGTCTGACCACGCTCCCGTCTCGCTCACATACGCCCTCACGGAGAGACCCTCGCCCAGGTCCCTATTTTGGCGCCTGAGCGAGAGCCTTCTACAAAATCCTGAGGTGCTAGAGGAGGTTACTAAAGAGCTCGATCTCTATTTTCGAGAAAATGACACGCAGGGATGCGACCCTGGAATACTATGGGAAGCTCACAAGTGTGTACTCCGAGGGGTTTTTATCAAACATGGGGCATCTATTAAAAGAAAAAGAAATGAACAAATCACTAAGCTACTCTCCACCTTAGCCTCGGTAGAGATACAACATAAGCAGACACCTACCCAAGCTCTCGAGACGCAACTGATGACACTGCGCTCACAAATCACAGATTTACTTCATTACAAAGCAAAGGCAGCCTTACAGATCTGTCGAAAAATTTCTTATGAGTCGGGGAATAAGTGCGGAAGGCTACTGGCCAGATCAGTAAGAGAAATCAGATCAGCTGCTTATATTCCACAGATTACTGGTCCCAATGGCCAAAAAGCAACCACCCCAACACAAATATCCAAGAGCTTTGGGGATTTTTTCTCTGACTTATACAATCTCCCTGCTCCCCTCTCTGACCAGGCGGGCATTGATAAATATATTTCAGACTCTCAACTCCCATCACTTTCAACTGAAACCAAGACAACTCTAGACGAACCAATAACTCTAGAGGAATTAAGAGTAGCGTTAAATTCTATGAAAGTGGGTAAAGCCGCAGGTCCGGACGGCTACACTGTCCAGTACTATAAAGCCTTTTTTCCCATTCTAGGCCCACGGTTAGAAGCTTTTTTCAATGCATTAGGAGCAGACACAAATTTCCCGAGAGAGACCTTAAAAGCCCATATTTCTCTGATATACAAAGAGGGAAAAGACCCATGCGCATGCGGCAGCTACAGGCCCATCTCTCTATTAAACTTGGATCTAAAGCTGTTCTCCAAAATAATTGCCTCCAGACTATCACAACACCTTCATGACCTTATCCACCTTGATCAGGTGGGTTTCATTCCCACCAGAGAGGCAAGAGACAATACTATTAAAGCTCTCAATCTCATCCACGTAGCGAATACCAGTAAGACTCCCTGCATATTTGTGAACACCGATGCCGAAAAGGCATTCGACATGGTTAACTGGAACTACATGTTCTCAGTCCTCCGTCATATAGGCCTGGGAGACACGATGCAGAAATGGATTGGTAAAATATATTCTAACCCTTCAGCCCAAGTAAAAGTAAACGGTGTACTCTCGAACCCCCTCTCTATCACCAATGGTACAAGACAGGGCTGCCCTTTATCCCCCCTGCTTTTTGCCCTTTCCCTCGAACCATTCCTCTGCACAATCAGAAAAAACGCAGATATCACTGGGCTCCGGGTGGGGGAATCACACTGTAAAATCTCAGCGTATGCTGATGATTTACTATTCTCCCTCACCAACCCCAGAATCTCCCTTCCAAACCTTATGCGAGAATTTAAAATTTATGGAGCCATTTCCCATCTAAAAATCAATTTCTCTAAGTCGGAAGCGATGGGCATTGCTGTTCCCTCACAAACTTTACTGGAACTCCAGTCTAACTTCAATTTCAAGTGGACTGATACAGCCCTAACATACCTAGGCACGAAGATACCTTCTAACTTGTCACATACATTTGATCTTAACTTCCCGCCCTTATTAACGAATACCCGGAGCTTGTTAGAAAAATGGAACGCAGGGTTCCATTCCTGGTTTGGGAGATGCAACCTCCTGAAAATGTGTATACTCCCCAAATTTATCTACCTAATTCAAGCGCTACCTATCCATATCCCACCCTCTTACTTCAAACAGGTACAGTCCCTTTTCACAAGATTTATATGGGCACACAAAAATCCCTGTTTACGACGCTCACAACTGACACTCCCCAAAAGTGAGGGGGGACTAGCACTACCTGACATACGACAATACTTCCTGGCCTCCCACTTGGGACGTATTCTTGACTGGAGGAGGAACAAAGCTTTCAAACTATGGGTTCATCTGGAACAATCCCAAACTCACATACCCCTGAAGGGTGCCTTGTGGTGCTATAGTGACCTTCCCTCTAGAATGAGATCTCACCCCTTAATTGGTACCACCTTGAAACATAGCCATCAAATAGCCTTACAGACGTCCCTCACATCCAAAAATTCTCCTCTATTCCCTATCTTGGGCCACCCAAACTTTACCCCGGGTTTGCAGCTGACGGACTACACTGATCTTAGAGATTCGGGATGGGACCATGTAGCCAAATTTACCAATGGAGAGAGATGGCCATCCATTACTGATCTGACTAACCCTTTTTGGAAAGCCGCTCAATTACACCATTTCCTTCACTCCCTCCCAGGACCACAAGCTTTTACCCGTCAGAAAACGTCGTTTGAAGATCTTTGTACAGGAGAGGGCCCAATAGCCCACATTTTGTCCCAAACGTATTCCCTAGTAAACTCGCCAAAAGAACAACCACCTCTGCCTTGCCTGGTCAGATGGGAGAGAGACCTAGACTGCACGTTCTCGGTAGCCCAGCGACAACGAATAATCACACTAGCTCTCAAATCTTCGCTTTGCACTAAAATTCAAGAAACAAACTTCAAGCTGCTCAACCGCTGGTACTTGACCCCTTCCAGGTTGCAGAGGTGCTTTCCCTCCTCCTCAAATCGGTGCTGGCGCTGTGACGAGGAGGAGGGAACTCTAATTCACATTTTCTGGTCATGCTCTAAGCTAAGGGACTTCTGGGGAGAGATCAGACGCATAACACAAAAGTGTACAGAATATATTATCCCTAACGAGGCCGCGTTCTTTCTTCTACACCACTCTTCGATCCCCATCAAGAGGTACAAGAAATCCCTCACACGTCATTTGCTCAATGCAGCGAAGGCGTGTATACCACTCTGCTGGAAACAACCTTCTTCCCCAGCCATTTCATTATGGTTGCGGAGGGTGGTGGAAATAAAGAACATGGAAGACCTGATTCTAACTGCACAACATAAACAGGAAGCACCTGGGATATCTGGAACGCTTTCATTTACTCCGAGGAAGGCCAGCGGTTACTTGGGTCATGATTATAAACCCCACAATTACTGAGATCACACGGTCTGAGGGGGTTTGTGGGCCTAACTGCCGCCATGTCTCCACTTTCCCTATCTTTCTCCTCTACTCCTCTCCCCTCCCCCCCCCCCCCCTTTTATACATATACTTTGATTTTTTTTTCTCTTTTTCCTTCTCTCTCAATCTAAGGAGCATCAGCTCCTACTTTCTAAAGTAAAGTTGAAAAAGTTGGTGGGGGACGCCCTGTAGGTGTAGAACTATACACAATATTGTTCAGTGATAACAGATACCACGCTAAGGGGTGTCACATACTTAGTAGAGCCTTGATCACATATGTACCATACAATGTCTTGAATATTAGTGACCCCTGTATAGCAATTGTAACATGATGTATGTACCTTCTACTTTTCTCTGTTTGTACATTGGGGCCCTCACCCCTGTTCGGAGTTAAATAAATTCTATATTTGAAAAAAAAAAAAAAAATTCAGGAGATATCTATTACCATTTACAACCAAATAAAAGCCCAATTTGTCCTAAAAAGAAACATTGTATAATCCACCTGGATGCACAAAGTAGTTGTGATGATATGTACAGTTTTACTAACACAGGCAGTCTAGCCGCACATGCGGACGAGCCCTTAGTAAGTGCATTGTTGAGTCTGGTAAACTAACAGTAAGTAATCTTTATCTACAGATATCTTCAGGAATACATGGCCGAGAAGATGGGAAAACAGAAGATACAATGGAAACCAACCTGGACTTCTTCATCTCCAGTTCTACTATGAATGGGAGGAAATGTACACAATACAATAGTCTCTGTGAAATGACAATCTTCATAAATCTCCAGCAACTCAGATTATTATACTTATTGTATGACGTCAAATAATAAATTGCAACTGTAACCTATAACATTGCTAAGTTATAAAATGTTAGTTTGGATCATTTGACATGAGTATATCATGCGGGTTTGATCACATTCAAAAGCTGAAACTAGATGTGAATTGTATGACCTGCCACAGAACGTGCAATTCTGTACAGACATCCCATGCTAGACATAAGATTAGATTGGTGGCCTTGCCCCTGGAATTAAAGACAGGTTCTCTTGAAAGCAGTCCCTTAAATCTTACCCCACTTCCCTCGGTAGAAGCCACATACCTAAATACTTACCTTCAGCCCCACTCCAGAGTCAATCATTGTATGCCCCATGCCAGTGGCAGCCCAACCATAAGGGGCTCAGGGCGCCGCCCCCTAATCCATGGGCCCGGCCCCTAATCTACATACAGGGCGCCAGACGCATGGATTCCAATGTGTTTTTTTGAAGCACATGATTAGAGCCACCTTAGATTGTAAGCTCCTTGAGGGCAGGGACTGATGTGAATGTACAATGTATATGTAAAGCGCTGCGTAAATTGACAGTGCTATATAAGTACCTGAAATAAATAAATAAATAAAAATTAGAGCCTAAGGCTCTAATTTGCTTCAAAAAAGGGTGGGCTTGGGGCACTGAGACCACCCAGTTGTGTGACAATAGCAAATTAATATTCGCTATTGCCTTCCTGATTCTCCTCTAGGCCAATCAGGAAGCTGATCCTGAGACCCAATTGGCCGGGAGTCTTAGGACTCCCGGCCAATCGGGTCTCAGGACCCACTTTCTGTTTGGCCGGGAGGAGAAGAAACTGCCGTGGCTCTTCTCAAGCTTTGTAAGCTAGAGCGAGGAGCAACAGCCCTACCCCAGATCCTCGTCATCAGGAGCCCTCTGATTGCCGCCTTCCCGTCCGTCTCTCATGGGGGGGGGGGGTTCGCCACCTTCACGTCTTTCTTCCGCACGTGCTGGTGGGGGGGGGGCCTGTGGCGGAGTTAGTTGGCCCTGGCCCCATCCAGCTTTTACTGCACATGTGCTCTGCTTGTGCCATTCATTCCAATCAGGGCTGCATTAGAAATGATGGGGCCCCGTGCAGCCAACCTGATCCAAATGCTGACCGCTCTTCAGAGAGCAAAGCACATGTGAACAAGCCCTTCATTTTTTAATTCATTATTTTTTAGAGTGTTTAATTAAGGTTTTTTTTTTTTTAACTGCCTTTGAAGGGGGCTTTGATGAAATATCAAGGGTCTAAACAGACCCCTGATGTGTCGCTTTTTAGACAGAGAAAGGAAATGGGGAGATTCCTCGATTCCTTTCTCTGCAGCCTCAGCTGCACAGATGAATGAATAGCAAGCACTCTGAGGCTTCTTGTTCATTCACAAACACAGGTTACTATGCTTCAGTGATGAATGAACACAGCGAGCGATCAGTACCGATCATTCACTATGTTCATTCGGAAAAGGAAGGGGCTGGTAAATATGACATAGTAACTTCCCCCCTGCTCTCCATCCTGAAAGGATCGCCCTGTGTGCCCTCAGCAGCTGGGAGGGAGGGAGAGGAGGAAATCTGGAAGCGCTGCAATTGAAAGGGCACACAGAGGGACCAAGACAGCGGGGGGGGGGGGGGGAATCAGAGCAGTAGGAGGGAGAGGTACAAGTACTGGAACCAATTTATCTGCAGCACAGCCAGAGGAAGGGAGAGGAGATGAAGCCAGCAGCTCTGCAGGGGGAGCCCCAAGAGGATCAATGTCAGCGATAAGGCAGTACAGCTGGTCCTCCTGGGCCCGGGCCCCCTTTTGAATTGATGGGGTCCGGGCCCGGTACGGGAGGGCCAGCTATACTGCCTTATCAGTGGCCTTGATTCCAATGCCTATGTCCATAATCATGGCAGACCCCAGCCATCCAGAGGAGCGAGACTGAGGCTTGGTTCACATCTATGCGGCTCTGCGAGTTGCATTTACGTGGGCACAGCAATCTATTCATTTGAATGAGCTGCTCTGCCTGCATTTCATGCAGGAAAAATATTTCTGCACATTTTTTTAACCGCAGCTGGAGGGAAATCGCCTTTTGCACCATGCGATTTCCCACAATCAAAAACACACTGCAGATTTCAGATGCTTGGGTTGCAGGTACGGGAACAGGTGTGATTTACCCGCTGTCCCGTACCTGCAATCGCCTGCACAACGGTGAACCTAGCCTGAAGGCAAGTATTTAGGTAGGTGGCTTTTGCTGAGGCAAAGGGGGGGGGCAGGAAGTTAAAGAGGAGCTCCAGGCTACACCCAAAAAATGTAAAGGCAGCAGCTACAAATAATGTAGTTGCTGACTTTTAATATAAGAACACCTACCTGTCCAGAGATCCAGCGATGTCCTCACCCGATTCGTCAATTGGCTTTGGGCGCAGGCACTGGCATCTCAAGTAAGGGAAACAGAAAGTGAAGCCTTGCGGCAGTGTCACACTGAAGGAGAAGAGAGATCCGTGATTCCGCTTAGCTGAATCACAAGATCTCTCTTTCCCTTCCTGACAGATACGCCGTTTGCCTTGTTTACACAGGCAGACAGCTGATCCATCTCTCATGTGAACATCACGGCCGCCGGACCCGCTGATTGGCTCCCGCGGTGTCCAATCACAGCGGGAGCAGCGAGCCCCCTAAACCGCATGCACGAAATCACGAACAGGTATGTGATTATGCACAGCCGGGCTGCCCTGCAGCAGTAAATGTACGTGGGGCGGTCCGGAAGTGGTTAAAAAGAGCTCTAGAGGAGCCACACGTGGAATTACACATGTCCTAACCTTATTTTTAATAAAGTAGGTAACCGATAAACCGCCTGCCAGTTTATTTTTTTGCTGCCTGTGTCCCAATGGGGATATTACCCTTCACTTCCTGTTCTGGAGGAACAACAGGAAATAAAAATAAATCTCTCCAAGATGAATGGATTTCCCATTTTGTTGTCATAGGAACAGGTGTATTGCAGGATTTTC
The DNA here is from genome assembly GCF_042186555.1 of Aquarana catesbeiana. Classification (NCBI taxonomy): domain Eukaryota; kingdom Metazoa; phylum Chordata; class Amphibia; order Anura; family Ranidae; genus Aquarana; species Aquarana catesbeiana. The sequence continues at coordinate 30,597,701 of NC_133332.1, forward strand.
CTTCAATTATTGCCCTGGGGACAGCTCTATAATTTTGGATTTCTGATCTCTTTCTGTCTCAGTAACAATAATCACCTGGACAAATAGAGGGGTGAATCTCCCCACCCACACAGAGTAATAAAAATGGACAGGCTAAGCCTTCTTCAATTCATTTAAAACCTAGAAGAATGCCTTTACATACACTTTAAAGCGGAGGGCCACCCTAAAATAAAAAATAACATTAACATTCTCAAAAAAATATATAAAAAAAATTGTAAAAAAAAATAAAAAAATTTTTACTTACCAGAAACCCCTGTTGCTAGGCAGTCTTCCTAATCTGCCTCTTCCTATTCCGTGGTGCTTCCTCCTCTTTGATGAGCTGCCCCGTTGTCTTCTGGGACATGTGTGTGTCCCAGAAATCAACAGGGCCATTCACAAAGTGCCGCGCAACTCGCGCATGCGCAGTACGAAACGGGCAGTGAAGCTGCAAGGCGCCAGCACCTGTCCTGATGAACGGATCGGCCTCGGGGGGGGGGGGGGGGGCGACATCGCGGGCTCGTTGGACAGGTAAGTGCCCTTATTAAAAGTCAGCAGCTACAGTGTTTGTAGCTGCTGACTTTAAAAAAAAAAAAAAAAATTGCGGCTGGAACACCGCTTTAAGCAACAATAATGATTTCAGCACCAAGGACAGTTCAGCAGTTTTTTACTATTACACGCTGTGTTAAAGGGCTAATATATACCGTATATACAGGTAGAATATCATGAAAAGGTTAATTTATTTCAGTAATTCAATTCAAAAAGTTAAACTCATATATTATAAAGATTCATTACACACAGAGTGATATATTTCAAGCATTTTTTTCTTTTAATTTTGATGATTATGGCTTACAGCTAGTGAAAACACGAAATTCAGTATCTCAGAAAATTTGAATATTGTGAAAAAGTTGAATATTGTAGACTCGTGGTGTCCCACACTAATCAGCTAATTAACGTAAAACACCTGTAAAGGTTTCCTGAGCCTTTAAATCAGTGGTTCTCAACTCCAGTCCTCAGGACCCACCAACAGGCCAGGTTTGCAAGATAGCTGAAATACATCACAGGTGATATCATTTGCTGCTCAGTGATTGCAGTATTCTAGTCTGCATCTCCCCAAGGTAATACTTAAAATCTGGCCTGTTGCTGGGTCCCGAGGACTGGAGTTGAGAACCACTGCTTTAAATGGTCTCTCAGTCCTGTTCAGTAGGTGACACAATCATGGGGAAGACTGCTGACTTGACATTTATCCAGAAGTCAGTCATCGACACCCTCCACAAGGAGGGCAAGTCACAAAAGGTCATTGCTAAAGAAGCTGGCTGTTCACAGAGTGCTGTATCCAAGCATATTAATGGAAAGTTGAGTGGAAGGAAAAAGTGTAGTAGAAAAAGTTGCACAAGCAACAGGAATAACCGCAGCATTGAGAGGATTGTGACGCAAAGGCCATTCAAAAATTTGGGGGGAGATTCACAAGGAGTGGCCTAGGGCTAGTGTCAGTGCTTCAAGAGCCACCACACACAGACGTATACAGGACATGGGCTACAGCTGTCGCATTCCTTGTGGCAAGCCACTCCTGAGACAACGTCAGAAGCGTCTTACCTGGGCTAAAGAGAAAAAGGACTAGACTGTTGCTCAGTGGTCCAACGTCCTCTTTTCAAATGAAAGTAAATTTTGCATTTCATTTGGAAATCAAGGTCCCAGAGTCTGGAGGAAGAGTGGAGAGGCACAGAATCCAAGTTGCATGAGGTCCAGTGTGAAGTTTCCACAGCCAGTGATGATTTGGGGAGCCATGTCATCTGCTGGTGTTGGTCCTCTGTGTTTTATCAAGTCCAAAGTCAGTGCAGCCTTCTACCAGGAAATTCTACTTCATGCTTCCCTCCGCTGACCAGCTTTATGGTGATGCTGATTTCATTTTCCAGCAGCACTTGGCACCTGCCCACACTGCCAAAAGTACCAATACCTGGTTTAATGATCATGGTATCACTGTGCTTGATTGGCCAGCAAACTGACCTAAACCCCATAGAGAATCTGTGGTGTATTGTCAAGAGGAAGATGAGAGACACCAGACCCAACAATGCAGATGATCTGAAGGCCGCTATCAAAGCAACCTGAGCTTCCATAACACCTCAGTAGTGCCACAGGCTGATCACCTCCATGCCACGCCGCGTTGATGCAGTAATTAATGCAAAAGGAGCCCCGACCAAGTATTGAGTGCTTACTATACTATACTGTACATGGACATACTGTTCAGTAAGACAACATTTCTGTATTAAAAAAACTTTTTTTTTGTCTTATGTAATATTCAAATTTTCTGAGATACCAAATTTTGGGTTTTCACAAGCTGTAAGCCATAATCGTCAAAATTAAAAGAATGAAATACTTGAAATATATCACTCTGTGTGTGATGAATCTATATAATATACAAGTTTAATTTTTTTAATTGAATTACTGAAATAAATTAACATTTTGATGATATTCAAATTTTTTAGATGCACCTTTATGTATTTATAATTTCTTCTAAATTTGGCTGTATCTAAACCCAAAAACAAAATGTAATATATTGTAGTTTACAACAAATAGCTGTATAGGCTGCTTTCATTTTCTCTTGTTCAGGCTATTTTTCTTTTTTCCTGCCTGGTGATCCTGCCAATAACACATTTCCTGTCTTAAGGTGACAACACTCACTGCACTGTGTATATGAAGAAGCAATGTTGTCACCCTAGACTGCTCACTCCTGATTTGGACTACAGAACACCCCCTTCACCTTATATCCATAACATGGTGGGCGGGGGTGGAATATGTGGTTCATACATGAGAACTGTGTGAAGCTGATAACACCTACACATATTAACCACTTAAGGACCGGAAGGATTTACCCCCTAACCAGGCCTTTTTTTGTGATACGGCGCTGTGTTACATTAACTGACAATTGCGCGGCTGTGTGACGCTGTACCTAAATAAAATGTCCCTTTTTTCCCACAAATAGAGATTTCTTTTAGTGGTATTTTATCACCTCTGCGGTTTTTATTTTTTGTGCTATAAACAAACAAAAGACCGACAATTTTGAAAAAAAAAAACAATATTTATTACTTTCTGCTATAAAACATACCCAATAAAAAATGTAAAAAATCTAATTTCTTCATCAGTTTAGGCCAATATGTATTCTGCTACATATTTTTGATAAAAAAAATCCCAATAAGCGTATATTTATTGGTTTGCACAAAAGTTATAGCGTGTACAAAATAGGGAATAGATTTAATGGCGGTGATCAGCGATTTTTAGCGGGACTGCGACATTGCGGCGGACAGATCAGGCACTTTTGATACTTTTTTGGGACCAGTGACATTATTACAGTGATCAGTGCTAAAAATATGCACTGATCACTGTATAAATGACACTGGCAGGGAAGGGGTTAACATCAGGGGCAATCAAAGGGTTAAGTGTGTTCCCTGGGTGTGATTATTAACTGTATGGGGGACGGTCTGACTGGGACAACACAGAGATCCGTCTTCCTGCATAGCAGGAAGGGAAGATTCTGTGTCATCCCCCGTCAGAACGGAGATCTGCCTTGTTTACATCGGAAGATGATGCTGTAAAGGAAGTGATACTCTACCTTAAAGCGGGGTTCCACCCAAATTTTGAACATTATCTCTATGCATTCTCTTCCTTGCCTAGATGCTGACATGCTGTGTAAAAAAATTTTAATCGCCGTAATTACCTTTTTTTTCTAATCTTCTTAGCACTTCCTGGTTTTCCTCCCATGGGAGTAGGCGTGTTTCTAGCCTCTCCCAGACCTCCCACAGTCCCCTGGGAGCTAGTCTCAGGCTTCCCAGCATGCATTGTGCAACAGCGTCATCACAACATCTCTCCTCCCAGCATTCACCGCATCCAGGAAATACATGCTTGTGGGCTTCAAATGCCCACAATGAAGATGGAAACCGCCTTCAGTGAATTTTATAAATTATTCTTTACAACGAAATCGGACACAGGCGGACTTGTTACACAGAACATGTGAGTAGATAATCATGAGAAGAAAAGTTTGTGAATGAACTCCAAAAAAAAAAAAAAGATAGATAGGTGGACCCCCGCTTTAATGTGAAATTTGAATGAACCATGTAAGTTAATTTTAAAAAGTTATGTCCGTATTGCATTACTTTCAGTACAGCCCTCGTATCATCATTGCCTTTATTAGGCTGCTTTCACACTGGGGCGGTAGGGGGCGTTGGCGGTAAAACAGCGCTATTTTTAGCGCTGTTTTACCGCGGTATTCGGCTGCTAGCGGTGCGGTTTTAACCCCCCGCTGGCGGACGAAAAAGGGTTAAAACCTCTCGTATAGCGCGGCTATAGCTGCGGTATTGCCGCGGTATAGCCGCGCTGTCCCATTGATTTCAATGGGCAGGAGCGGTGAATACACCGCTCCTTCACCGCTCCAAAGATGCAGCTCGCAGGAGATTTTTTCTTCTCCTGCCAGCGCACCACTTCAGTGTGAAAGCCCTCGGGCTTTCACACTGAACAAACAGCGGAGTCTGTTTTGGGGCGGTTTGCAGGCGGTATTTTTAGCGCAATAACGCCTGCAAACCGCCCCAGTGTGAAAGGGGTCTAAAAGTGGAGTTCCACCCACTTTTACAACTCTTCAGCATCCCTCACTAAACTGCACTGTAAACGAATTGGATTTTTTTTTTTTTTCTCAGCACCTACTGTATATCTGCTGTATTCATTTTTCACTTCCTCCTCCCTGGCCGTGGCCCATCGCATCATTTCCTGTTTGCAATGCCTTCTGGGAAGGGGCGGCAACTTCCTCTGACACTGCCGTTGCTATGGAAACCTGACCTGAAACCTATTACACTGCTTGTGCTGCCCTGAGCATGTGCGAGATCTGCAAGGATGAGATCCAGGAAGAAATACAGTCTGGCTTCAGATGCCCACACTTAAGATGGCCACGGCCTGCTGTAAGTTTATAAAATAACAAACTACTGCTATAAACTAACAAAACAGACCTTAGTTTACAGACTAACTTTACTAGAATACATTAAGCTTGTGTATTATATGGGTAATTTTATTTTAAAAGTATCATTTCGTCGGGAACACCATTTTAATTGCAAACAGTTATCATGAATACAATACTTTGCTTCATGGCTGTGGCAAAAAAAATTATAGAGAAGAAGAGCAGCAGGGCGCAAGCTAAGTGTAGTATATTAAACGTATTTATTGTGGTGGAAAGACAAATGGCAACTCACATTGTGCCAGTTAAAGTGGTTGTAAACCCAATACAAAAAAAATAAAAAACCTGAAAAGACAAAGGCATAATGAGCTAGTATGCATAGCATACTAGCTCATTATGAAATACTCACCTTAGATCGAGGCCCCCGCTGCAGTCCCCGCACACTGGTCCGGCCGGCGACATCACTCCCGGAGTTATTTCCGGGTATTGCGGGGTCCGGCGCTGTGATTGTCCGGAGCAGCGATGACGTCACTCCCGTGCATGCATGCGGGAGCCGCCGATAATGGCACGCCAGCTGAAGCAACACCACGAACAAGCCGTGTCTTCAGTCCCGATGACGTCGCCACATGCTGATACAGGGGATATCTCCAAAAACTGCACAGGTTTAGGAGATATCCAGGGTAGTTACAGGTAAGCCTCATTGTATTTACAACCACTTTAAAACCAGGCTCATCACATAGTAAGGGCTTCCTATGGACGACAACAGACCAGGATAGAAACACTTAGTGGGTGGATGGATACACCTGAGGATTGAGAGAACACACCAGGGAACAGGCTGTCCACTGTAGATGGATTATTCTTATCGGAATACAGTGGCGGCCCCTCCATAAGGGGCGCCCCCCTAATCCAGCATTTATACATCTTTCTTACACAGGTTAGTCAGCATAGGTGTTAGGAGGGGGGGGGGGAACATTTTTAGTACCAGTTAGGTTTAGTGTGGAATTTTACTTTAACCACTTACCAACCGGCCCATAGCCGAATGACGGCTGCAGGGCGGTTGGATAACTCTGGGTGGACGTACTATGACGTCCTCCCAGAATTCCCCTCTCGCGCGCCCCCTGGGGCGCGCACCCGAACACATCCGTGACCGCCGGGTCCAGGGGACCCGGCGCATCACGGATCCCGGTAAATGGCCGCTGATCGCGGCCGTTTACCATGTGATCGCGCCGTCAAATGACGGCGCGATCACATGTAAACAGACCGGCGTCATCTGATGACGCCGGTTCCTCTCCTCCCCTCCTGTGTACCAATCGGTACACAGTGAGCGGGGAGGGGGATGGATGGATGTCTGCAGCGCTGTGGGCTGTATGTGTAGTGCCCACAGCGCTGCACAGAGACATCCATCCATCCATGCTCAGCCATCCCTCACTACTAATGCTGTGCAATACTCTGCAATACCAGCACAATACTCTGCAATGCTGTGCAATACTCTGCAATACCCCCACAATACTCTGCAATGCTGTGCAATACTCTGCAATACCCCCACAATACTCTGCAATGCTGTGCAATACTCTGCAATACCCCCACAATACTCTGCAATGCTGTGCAATACTCTGCAATACCCCCACAATACTCTGCAATGCTGTGCAATACTCTGCAATACCCCCACAATACTCTGCAATGCTGTGCAATACTCTGCAATACCCCCACAATACTCTGCAATGCCCCCACAATACTCTGCAATGCTGTGCAATACTCTGCAATACCCCCACAATACTCTGCAATACCCCCACAATACTCTGCAATGCTGTGCAATACTCTGCAATACCCCCACAATACTCTGCAATACTCTGCAATGCCCCCACAATACTCTGCAATACCCCCACAATACTCTGCAATACTCTGCAATACCCCCACAATACTCTGCAATGCTGTGCAATACTCTGCAATACCCCCACAATACTCTGCAATGCTGTGCAATACTCTGCAATACCCCCACAATACTCTGCAATGCTGTGCAATACTCTGCAATGCCCCCACAATACTCTGCAATGCAGTGCAATACTCTGCAATGCCCCCACAATACTCTGCAATGCCCCCGCCATACTCTGCAATACCCCCCGCCATACTCTGCCATGCCCCCGCCATACTCCGCAATACCCCGCCATACTCCGCAATACCCCGCCATACTCCGCCATACCCTGCCATACTCCGCCATACCCCGCAATACCCCGCCATACTCCGCAATACCCTGCCATACCCCGCCATACTCCGCCATACCCCGCAATACCCCGCCATACTCCGCAATACCCTGCCATACTCCGCCATACCCCGCCATACCCCGCCATACCCCGCAATACCCCGCCATACTCCACAATACCCCGCCATACTCCACAATACCCCGCCATACCCTGCCATGCTGAGCCATGCTCAGCTGTACTTGGCCTCTGTATGTGGCCAGGCTGTGGAAGTCTCACACATGGGGTATCGCCGTACTCAGGAGGAGCAGGAGAATCTATTTTGGGGTGTCATTTTTGGCATGTACATGTTATGTGGTAGAAATACTGTATAAATGGACAACTTTGTGTTAAAAAAAAAAAAAGCGTTTTAACCACTTCCCGCCCGCCGGCCGTCATACAACGTCCTTGACTTTGTGCGGAGATATCTGAATGATGGTTGCAGCTACAGGCATCATTCAGATATCAGCTTTTTCAGCCGGCGATTCCCTACACCATGAGAACTATCATAGCAGCTGTTCCACTGCTTGATCGTTCTTACGGGAGGCGAGAGGGGACGTCCCCCCTTCCCGCCGCCTTGCGGTGCTTCTACCGACTCACCGCTACGATCGAAGCCAGGATCTTTTTTTTTTTTTTTTTTTAATTTCAGGCTTCCCAGCCTAGAGGTGAGATGTGGGGTCTTATTGACCCCATATCTCACTGTAAAGAGGACCTGTCATGCCATATTCCTATTACAAGGATGTTTATATTCCTTGTAATAGGAATAAAAGTGGTCAAAAATTTTTTTTTTTGGAAAAAAGCATCAAACTAAAATAAATAAAGTAAAATGAACAATAAAAAAAAAAAAAATTTTTTAAAGCGCCCCTGTCCCTGTGTGCTCGCATGCAGAAGCGAACGCATACGTAAGTCCCGCCCACATATGAAAACGGTGTTCAAACCACACATGTGAGGTATCGCTGCGATCGGTAGAGCGAGAGCAATAATTTTGGCCCTAGACCTCCTCTGTAACTCAAAACATGTAACCAGTAAAAAATTTTAAAGCGTCGCCTAAGGGGATTTTTGAGTAGCAAAGTTTGGCGCCATTCCACAAGCGCGTGCAATTTTGAAGGGTGACATGTTGGGTATCTACTACTTCATCTTTCACATTATGCAAAAACATTGGGCTAACTTTACTGTTTTGGTTTTTGTAAAGCACAAAACATTTTTTTTGCCAAAAAAAAGCGTTAAAAAAATTGCTGCGCAAATACCGTGCGAGATAAAAAGTTGCAACGACCGCCATTGTATTCTCTAGGGTCTTTGCTAAAAAAACATATATAATGTTTTGGGGTTCTAAGTAATTTTCTAGCTAATAAATGATGATTTTTACATGTAGGAGAGAAATGTCAGAATTGGCCTGGGTGCTCCAGAACGCCTGAAGGTGCTCCCCTGCATGTTGGGCCTCTGTATGTGGCCACGCTGTGTAAAAGTCTCACACATGTGGTATCACCATACTCGGGAGTAATAGCAGAATGTGTTTTGGGGTGTAATTTGTGGTATGCATATGCGGTCTGTGAGAAATACCCTGCTAATATGACAATTTTGTGGAAAAAAAAAAAAAGTAAAAAAAAAACCTTGATTTTGCAAAGAATTGTGGGAAAAAATGACAACTTCAAAAAACTCACCATGCATCTTTCTAAATACCTTGGAATGTCTTCTTTCCAAAAAGGGGTCATTTGGGGGGTATTTGTACTTTTCTGGCATGTTAGGGTCTCAAGAAATTAGATAGGCCGTCAGTAATTCAGGTGTGATCAATTTTCAGATATGCGCACCATAGCTTTTGGACTCTATAACTTTCAAAAAGACCAAATAATATCCACCGATTTGGGTTATTTTTACCAAAGTTATGTAGCGGTATAAATTTTGGCCAAAATATATGAAGAAAAATTACTAATTTGCAAAATATTATAACAGAAATGAAGAAAAATGTATTTTTTTACAGATTTGTCGGTCTTTTTTCTTTTACGGCGCAAAAAATAAAGAACCCAGCAGTGATTAAATACCACCAAAAGAAAGCTCTATTTGCGTGAAAAAAGGGACAAAAATTTAATAAAGATACAGTGTTACATGACTGAGTAATTGTCATTCAAAATGTGAGAGCACCAAAAGCTGAAAATTGGTCTGGTTAGGAAGGGGGTTTAAGTGCCCAGTTGTCAAGTGGTTAAAGCAGAACTTCGTCCAAAAGGAAAAGTTCAAATTTTCTGCCTCCTCTTTAACGTTTGGAACTTTTTTCTTTTTTTGAATGGGGGGTGAGCACCTTGTTTTGGCAGGTACCCACTCCCACCCGAATTGTCTTGGCAATCTGTACAGAAGTTCAGACCCCCCCTTATTTGCCTGCACCATCTTGGAACATGTCCCAAGTCCCAGGAGACTGCGGGTCTATTCACACCATATGTCAGAATCAATAACAGAAGTGACATTCTGTCACTACACTGCGACGGCCATCTTGGTACACCGGCACTCAGCCACAGTAAGCCTGCAGTCAGAAGGCGGCAGAGGACATCTTTTTACACCCACCCAAGTCTTGCATTTTTACACTTATTTTTAGCAGTAAGCTGAGCTTATATAGTGAAATACAGGACTTAGAAATCCATCTGACTGTTTTGATGTAGAATTTTAAAATACCGCTTTTAAAAGACCACCAATTTTAAAAGACCACCTCTATAGTGTAGTATGTGAAAGCGTTTTATTTCATCCGAAGTCACGTGACTGTGACGACACGCGTAGGATACTTGGACTCTGGAAGTGACGTCCTGGCCGCAAACTCGCTGCTCGTTTTCATACTGTGCATGTTTACACTTTTTTAAATGTGAGTCCCCTTATTGTCTTTGACTTTTTGCCACAAATAAAACGCTTTAACACACTACACTGTAAAGGTTCCCTGCTTTCTCAGAATTTCCCCCATTTATGTCGGGCTTGCTCACCTGAGCGGATTGTGTTGCTGACTAAGTCCTGGGGAAAAGGGAACCCAGAGGAAGCAGTTATCAGGCTCTAGATATACCGGAACCCCCCAGGAGGGAACGCGGAGTGAATCCCCCTCCTTTGAGTGATCATCTACCCCTTTACTCTGATATGCTGATTACCTTACAGCAGTAAGGTAAGAAGGTAGCACACCCACAGGTGTTACACACCAAAGTTTTCAAACACTGAAGTCACAGCGCCACCTGTTGATGCTATATAACACTTTTTCTCTGCACCTGCACTTTCTGTCTAAGAAAGTTTTTACTTCTTTCAGATTTTGATTGATTTGCACCATTTGCACTTTATTCATTTACATGGACTATTGTTGAATTTTACTTTTATATGTATTTTGTATTTTCACATATGATTACCTCAAGGCACTAATGTATTTCACCTATCGTAGTTAATTTTTACTTGATACATGATTATTGTGTCACTTATTAGCACCTTATAATTTATTTTGGAGCGCAACACCATTTATTGATTTTTTTTTTACACAATTAATGGGCACAGTGGCGGCAATTGATGAGCACACTGGCAGCGTTTGATGGCACATCGGCGACAATTCATGGGCACAGTGGCTGCGTTTGATGGGCACAATGGCTGCACTTGATGATTTTTTTTCTTTTCAGTTTGTTTGCGCCCCCCCAAAAAAAATTTTGAGTACCAGCCGCCACTGACAAGCAAATGTGACAGTTGGCATTCCCGGCATGTCGAGAATGTAACTGTTTTTTTAAACTGTTAAGTCAACAAGTTTAGTTCTTCTTTAACCACTTGCCATCCAAGGTATGTACATGGACATCCTTGGGTTTCAGTGTTTATACTGGGATGATGCCTGCGCCTACAGGCATCATCCCGGTATCCTTCTTTTCAGCCGGTGATTCTCTTTCATGCAGAAGTGATTAGAGTGGCTAATTAGCCACTCGATCACGTCCTGCGGGTGGCAGAAGGGAGTCTCACCCCCCTCCCGCCACCACCTTTCCCGGGCTCTCCTGTCCCATTGCGGTGCCCGGGAGCGATGCGGCGATGGCTGCCCTCTACAGAGAGAGAGAGAGAGAGGAACTGGCGTTGTTCCTCTCTCTGTAACCCCGGAAACCGGGAGCGACGAGTAGTTTGTCACTTCTGGTCCCGCCCCTCTATTTACCTGGCCACTAGCGGCCAGGAAAGCAGCCGAACCCTAGATCTCGCCATAAAGAGGACCTGTCACGGCCCATGCTGTCACAAGGGATGTTTTTCATCCCACGTGATAACAATAGAGTTAGTACAAAAAACAAGTGTAAAATAAAAAAAAAAAAAAAAACGGGGGGGGGGGGTGTCTCACCGTGCTTACGGACAAATGCGAAAGCGTACATTACTCCCGCACACATATGTAAATGGTGAACGCACCACACATGTGAGGTATTTTCGCAAACGTCAGAGTGAAAGCAATAATTCTAGCCCCAGACCTCCTGTGTAACTCTAAACTGGTAACCTGTAAAGACATTTAAAGCGTCGCCTATGGAGAATTTTATGGTGTTTACGAGCCCTTAATCGCTCATTGATCGAGTAACAGATTTCTGCGAAATTGTCAGATGGGTTAACTCTCCAGTGTCTAATAATAACTGAAACAGCAATTTTGCATGGAAACCCCCCCCCCCTTTTAACCACTTGACCTCCAGAAGATTTACCCCCCTTCATGACCAGGCCGTTGTTTGCGATACGGCACTGCGTTACTTTAACAGACAATTGCGTGATCATGCGACGATGTACACAAATTCTATCTCCTTTTTTCTGACAAATAAGAGCTTTCTTTTGGTGGTATTTGATCACCTCTTGCAGTTTTTTTTTTATTTTTTTGCGCTATTAACAAAAAAAGACAGATCATTTTTGAAAAAAAAAAAAAAAAAAGTTACTTTCTGCTGTAAAACATATCCAATAAAAAATAAATTCAGGCCAATAGGTATACTGCTGCATACCGTATTTATGGTAAACAAAAATCCCAATAAGCATTAATTGATTGGTTTAAACAAAAGTTATAGCGTTTACAAGCTATGAGATAGAATATATATATGTATATATATATATATATATATATATATATATATATATATATATATATTTTTTTTTTTTTTTTTTTCTTTTCTTTTCTTTACTTCACTAGTAATAGCAGACTTATAGCAGGAATGTGATATTGCGGTGGACAGTCTGGCACTAAGTAACACTTTTTGGGCACCAGTGACACTGATACAGTGATCAGTGCTAAAAAATATGCACTGTCTCTGTACTAATGACACTGGCTGGGAAGGGGTTAACATCGGCGGTGATCAAAGGGTTAAATACATGCCTAGCCAGTGTTTTACTAGGGGAAGAGATGGAATTTATTCCCTGTTTACATAGGCAGTTCGCTGTTCTGCTTCTCTGCCTAACAATCGGTGGGTGCTGGCAGACATCGGGTACCGTGCACCCGCCAATCGGCTTCTGTGTGTTATATCGCAGTGGAAGGGAGCCACTCGCATACACAACCCCTATATGGAAGTGTCGGACCACATACATATACATATACATACTGTACATACATACATACATAATCTGATGCCATGTAGCAGTAAAACTGCTAGAGGGCTGTCTGAAAGCGGTTAAAAAATTAAGGCCTAATGTATTGTAAAGTTTAGAGCCTGTAGCATGTAATGAGCCTGATTCACACAATGATTTGATTACAGATTTGCATTTATCTGTCAGTACATAACCTGTACATTTCAGGATAGGTCTTTACAGTGAGGGGGAAAAAGTATTTGATCCCCTGCTGATTTTGTACATTTGCCCACCGACAAAGAAATGATCAGTCTATTATTTTAATGGTAGGTTTATTTTAGCAGGGGGAGACAAAATAACAACAAAAATATCCATAAAAATGCATTTAAAAAAGTTATAAATTGATTTGCATTTTATGAAGTGAAATAAGTATTTGACACCTTCGCAAAACATGACTTAGTACTTTGTGGCAAAATCCTTGTTGCTCACAGAGGTCAGACGTTTCTTGTAGTTGGCCACCAGGTTTGCACACATCTCAGGAGGGATTTTGTCCCACTACTTTTTGCAGATCCTCTCCAAGTCATTAAGGTTTTGAGGCTGACGTTTTGGTAACTCGAACCTTCAGCTCCCTTCACATATTTTCTATGGGATTAAGGTCTGGAAACTGGCTAGGGCCACTCCAGGAATTTAATGTGCTTCTTCTTGAGCCACTCCAGGTTGCCTTGATCATGTGTCTTGGGTCATTGTCATGCTGGAATACCCATCCATGACCCATTTTCAATGCCCTGGCTGAGAGAAGGAGGTTCTGACCTAAGATTAGGTACATGGCTCCGTCCATAGTCTCTTTGATGCGGTGAAGTTGTCCTGTCCCCTTAGAGAAAAACACCCCCAAAGCATAAGGTTTCCACCTCCATGTTTGACGGTGGGAATGGTGTTCTTGGGGTCATAGGCAACATTCCTCCTCCTCCAAACATGGCGAGTAGAGTTGATGCCAAAGCGTTCGATTTTTGGTCTCATCTGACCACAACACTTTCACCCAGTTCTCTGAATCATTCAGACGTTCATTAGCAAACTTCAAACTGTCCTGTACATGTTCTTTCTTGAGTAGGGGGTACTTGAGGGCGCTGCAGGATTTCAGTCCTTCACTGCGTAATTTGTTACCAATTGTTTTCTTGGTGACTATGGTCCCCACTGCCTGGAGATCATTGACAAGATTCTCCCGTGTAGTTCTGGGCTGATTCCTCACCGTTCTCATGATCATTGAAACTCCACGAGGTGAGACCTCACATGGAGCCCCAGACCGAGGGAGATTGACAGTTATTTTGTGCTTCTTCCATTTACGAATAATTGCACTAACTGTTGTCACCCTCTCACCAAGCTGCTTAGCGATGGTCTTATAGGCCCATTCCAGCCTTGTGTAGGTCTACAATCTTGTCCCTGACATCCTTGGACAGCTCTTTGGTCTTGGCCATGGTGGAAAGATTGGAATCTGATTGATTGATTCTGTGGACTGGTGTCTTTTTTTTTTTTTTTTATCATTAGAGAATTTTTATTGAAATTTCCATACAAATAACAGAAATATTAAAGGCAACTGGTTTTCTTATATAGCAATCAGGTATAGCAGTAAAACATTTACATACTAATCTCAATCAAAGTAATGGACAATAGTCATACAAATGATCAAATAAAGCACACATAAACAGTATAGTAACATCCCTGTTTACCCCATTGGGTTCTAACTGTAAACAGGCGCTAACTAATATAATGACAACATTATCATGGACAAGAAATTAGAAAAAGAGAGAACTGTGAAGCCTTGATATTACTCCTGGAATAATTGCAGGTAACAAGCTGAGATTAAGAGCCCATTCACACAGGGGCAACACGACTTCTAGCACGACTTTGGGAGGCAACTTGGACACGACTTGAGTATGAATCACAGCACGACTTGGGGCAACTTACAACACAACTTGAAGTCGCCTCCAGGACAGGGAACTTTACAAGTGGCCAATCAGAGCTTATCAGCTGTGTGTGAGAAGGAGGGGGCTGGCTGTTTAGTGGAGGAAATTACTTTCTATTTCTTTTCTGCTTCCTGTAAAGTTGCCTCAGTATGAACAGTGATCAGACTTGGAGGCAACTTCCATTGAAATCAATGGGTACAAGTTGCCTTCAAGTCGGATTGAAGTAGTACAGGAACCTTTTCTGAAGTCGGAGCGACTGCAGTAGTGTGCATTAAGACAGATCCATTCACTTACATTGATTTTTTTGTGTAGCGCGACTTGAGGCGACTAGGGGCGACTTGGGGCGACTTGAAGTCGGATCCAAAGTTGCCCCTGTGTGAATGGGCTCTAAAGGGAGTGCTCCTAATCTCAGCTCGTTACCTGTATAGAAGACACCTGGGAGCCAGAAATCTTGCTGATTGATAGGGGATCAAATACTTTTTTCACTCATTAAAATGCAAATCAATTTATAACTTTTTTGAAATGCATTTTTCTGAATATTTTTATTGTTATTCTGTCTCTCACTGTTAAAATAAACCTACCATTAAAATTATAGACTGATCATTTCTTTTTCAGTGGGCAAATGTACAAAATCAAGAGGGGAGCAATTTTTTTTTTCTGTTGTGACAAGTGCGATTCTAATGTGAATGAATGCAATTTCTGAGGGGATTTGGCATAGCTGGAGATAAAATTCGCACCGAACCCGCACTAAACTACAGGCACAGGACCCTTTTTTTAACCAGATCAGAATCGTACTGCATAGACTTGAATGGCCTTCGTGAAAAACATGTTTTTTCAGATGTTTTGCAAATCCATGCCTTTCGAATCAATATAATCCGCATAGAATTCGCATCAGTGTGAATCGGGACTTTTATAAATATAATTCGATACAAGAGGATTAGGAGGGCTCTGCTTGTAGTGAGAACTTACAATCTAAAGGGAAAGGCAAGAGGTACAAAATGTAATAACTGTAATGCCGTGAACACACAACCAGACTTTTCGACAGCAAAGGTCCGACGGGTGGAATCCGTGTGGGCTTCATCGGACCTTTTCTGTCGAAAAATCTGACGGACTTTGGAAATAGAACATGTTTCAAGTCTTTCTGACGGACTCGAGTCCTATCGGAAAATCAGTTCGTCTGTATGCTAGTCTGACGGACGAAAATCCACGCAAGGGCAGCTATTGGCTACTGGCTATGAACTTTCTTATTCTAGTCTGGTCGTACGACATCACGTTTGAATCAGTCAGACTTTGGAGTGATCGTGTGTAGGCAAGTCCTTTTTGTTGGAACTCCGTCGGAACTCAGACAAAAATTCCTTCGGAGTTCAGTCCGTCGAAAAGTCTGGTCGTGTGTACACGTCATTAGGGATAGGTTGATGGAGAAGGTAGAACTTTTTTTTTTTAGGCAGGATTGGCTTTCCCCGAAAAGATGAGTTTTCTGGGATCCCCTAAAAGTGGACAGTAGGAGGGTGCCAGATAGATTGGGGTAAGGAGTTCCAGAAGATGGGAGAGGCTCTGGAGAAGTGCTAAATGAATAAATGAATGAATGAATGATTTGTATAGCGCTGCAGTTGCGAACTGAATCGCCTCAAGGCGCTAGATCCATCCTGTGTTGTCAAGCTTCTCAGAAGAGGTAGGTCTTGAGTTTCTTTCTGAAGGTCTGATGGTTTTCTTCCACGCGAATGTGAGTAGGTAGCGCGTTCCATAGCCGTGGTCCTTGGACAGCGAATCTTCGTTCTCCCTCTGTTTTGTAGCGGGTTTTTGGAATGAGGAGGAGGTTATGGTTAGAAGATGGAAGACTGCGATTCGGTGTGTAGCATTTTATTTTCTCACATAGGTAGTGAGGAGCGTTCCCGTATATGTATTTGTGGGTGAGGCAGAGGGTCTTGAAAGTTATCCGATTCTTTACGGTTAGCCAATGTAGGCTCCTCAGGGAAGGGGAGATGGATTCCCAGGGTTTTTTTCCTGTTAACAGTCTTGCCGCCGTGTTTTGGATGAGTTGTAGGCGCACAAGCTGATATTGGGGTAGTCCTATGTAGAGGGAGTTTGCGTAGTCGAGTCTGGAATTGATGATTGTTCCAACTACTGCTGCTTTGTCCTCTTCTGGCACGAATGGGATGAGTCTACGTAGCAGGCCGAGGAGATGGTGAGATCCGCTGACTACTGATCCTATTTGTGCATCCATTGACATTTCTGAGTCAAAAATGACTCCGAGACTCTTGGCTTTAGTGCAGTGGTTCTCAACTCCGGTCCTCAGGGCCCACCAACAGGCCCGGTTTGCAAGATAACTGAAATACATCACAGGTGATATCATTTGCCGCTCAGTGATTGCAGTATTCTAGTCTGCATCTCCCCAAGGTAATACTTAAAATCTGGTCTGTTGGTGGGTCCTGAGGACTGGAGTTGAGAACCACTGCTTTAGTGCTTGGTGAGATGGTCTGTCCAAAGATGGTGGGAGTTGTCCATGGGGTCTTAGTTTTGGAATTTTGGTTTCCGTGTAGGAGAAGAAGCTCTGTTTTTGATCCGTTGAGTTTGAGACAGCTAGTAGTCATCCAGTCGTCTATCAGAGTGAGGCATTTTTCTAGTTGCTGAAGGTGATCTTTTTCCCCGGTGATGCGGAGGTAGAGTTGGGTGTCATCAGCGTATGAGTGGAAGCAGAGGTCCGATTTTCTGATGATTTTGAGGAGTGGGCGGATGTAGATGTTAAAGAGCACTGGTGATAAGGGTGAGGGACTCCACAAGAGATAGTGCGGGTTTCAGAGTAGAATTCACCTAGTTTCACTGTCTGAGAGCGATTCCCTAAGAAGGATACGAACCATTGTAGATCTGAACCTGTGACTCCTGCTACCTCTGTGAGGCGGATGAGTAGAGTATTGTGGTCCACTGTATCGAACGCTGCACTGAGGTCCAAAAGTACCAGGAGACAGGATTCTCCATCATCAGCTGCTTCGAGGGCGTCGTCCCATATTTTGAGGAGTGCCGTTTCTGTTCCATGGCCTGGGCGGAAGCCTAAGTGCTGGAGGTGAGCATGGGAGGACAAGGGAACTAGAGAGCAGGAGGTCTTAATATGATGTGGAGGGGAGAGTTTGGATCGTATTTTGAGATGAGGTTGCTGATTGTAGCTAGGGGCTGAGTTGTGGATGGCTCTCTATGGTTTTTAGTATATTGAATTTTATACAGATGCAGATCGGTTAGTAAGGTGGTTGAATCTAGTAGCAGCATTAATGATAGACTAAGGAGGGGATAGCCTGTGTAGAGGTAGGCCAACTTGGAGGGAGTTGCAAATGTTGAGGGTTGGGAAATAACCAGGGAATGAATTATAGTTTTGTGGTATCGTTAGTTATGGTGGGGCAAACTTTGGACATGTTATGGTAGTAAATGCTCCAAGATTTTGGTCCCTTATTGGATGTGACACTGAAATGATGGGAGGGACTAATAGTTGCGCGATGGTAAAGTTGTACAGGGGGGGATATTATGAGCTCCGTTTTTGACAGATCAAGTTTTAGGAAGTAATGTAACAATCATACTGATATGTTTATTAGCATTTTATGTGCCTGGAATTCTGTAGCCACAACTCCTTCTTATCATGAGTACTATGTTTTATTGACAGCTCAGCGACAGGGCTCGAGAGAGGAAGGTTCCTGCATCCCGTCTCAGCCGCATGGCAAACTTTGGGGGTAATTTTGTTTTATTGAGGAAATTGCTTTATTCTGTTTGTTCTCCTAATCTTTAAATGGTAGTTTTATTTGTGTCTCTCTTGTGATCTCATTGCACAGGTCAAGCTGTCAGCCTTGGAATTGGTGCTCTGACTGAGGTAGCAAAACAATCTTTGAAAGGGGAGAAGAAGACAGAAGGTGAGTGTGGATGTTGGGTTTTTTCAAGGGTAACAATCATTCAGGGCAAAGTTGGCGTTTCTTTAACCACTTCCCACCCGCCATATTGTCTCTCAAGCTCTGGGACGATGTTATATGACGTCGCCTCACTCTCTAGGGGGCACGCGGCACGGCGATCGGTGGTGTGCTCTGTCCTGGGATGATGTTATATGACGTCGCCCCACTCTCTCGGGGGGACGCGGCACAGCGATCGGTGATGTGCTCTGTCCTGGGACGATGTTATATGACGTCGCCTCACTCTCTAGGGGGCACGCGGCAGGGCGATGGGTGATGTGCTCTGTCCTGGGACGATGTTATATGACGTTGCCCCACTCTGTTGGGGGGACGCAGCACGGCGATCGGTGGTGTGCTCTGTCCTGGGACGATGTTATATGACGTCGCCCCACTCTCTCGGGGGCACGCGGCACGGCGATCGGTGGTGTGCTCTGTCTGTGGGAGGCGGTGCATCACTGATCTTGGTAAAGAGCCGATGAAAAGGCTCTTTACCCATGTGATCAGCTCTGTCCAATCACAGCTGATCACATGTAAATAAGGAAATGCCGGGTATCGGCATTCCTTTCCTCACACTGACCGCGTGTGAGGAGAGGAGAGCCGATCAACAGCATTTCCTCACAGGAGAGATCTGCACAGATAATCTGTGCAGCCCCAACAATGCCCAGCAGTGATGCCAATCAGTGTCTATCCGTGCCGCCCATCAGTGCCCATCAGTACTCCATTTCTGTGCAGCCTCATCGGCGCACATCAGTGAAGGAGAAGAATTACTTATTTACAACATTTTATAACAGAAACTAAGAAAAAAAAATTTTTTCTAAATTTTCGGTCTTTTTTGTTTTTTTTTTAGCAAAAAATAAAAAAATGGTGAATAAATACCACCAAAAGAAAGCTCTATCTGTCTCCAAAAAATTATAAAAATTGCGTTTGGGTACAACAATGCATGACCGCGCAATTGTCATTCAAATTGTGACAGTAATGAAAGCTGGAAATTGGTGGGTGCAAGAATAGGGGAAAAGTGGCCAGTAGACAAGTGGTTAAAGTTTCCCCTACAGTAAACTTATATTCTTTCCTTTCCCTCTGCTCCGCTTCTCCATGTTATAAGTGTATACTGGCTCCATGTGTTGGACCTAGCTAGTCCAAGTACTGCATCATGGAAGGTGGTCAGCGCCCCCCCCCCCCCCCCCCATACTTGGAAGAGCTGAGTATTTTTACGGATTGGGGGAGCATGGCAAAGGTGAGTATAGGTGGGTCAGGGTGTGGGCTTATAAAGTGGTTGTAAACCCTTACATATACCCTGTAAAGTGACTGGCCTCATGGAATACACAGAGATTAAACAAATCCTCCTACATAAGCTGTACCTGTGTAACAATAACTCTCGTGCAGCTGCTGGTTTAAGCGGGTCTGTTACCTTCACTCTCTATACCTCTGTTTCACCGGCACCGGGTCTAGGGTTCCGTTGAGTTT
Organism: Aquarana catesbeiana; assembly: GCF_042186555.1. Classification (NCBI taxonomy): domain Eukaryota; kingdom Metazoa; phylum Chordata; class Amphibia; order Anura; family Ranidae; genus Aquarana; species Aquarana catesbeiana. The sequence goes on from NC_133332.1 coordinate 30,617,751, forward strand.
ACCTCTGGGCGATACAAGCACCAAACACTTGAGTAGGTTTTCCAATGCTTTAATAAACGAACAAGGGAAGTAGCAGGAAAGAGGTAGAAGGAAAGCTGCAGGGAAGCTCAAATACCTTTCTGTAGTATTCTTCAGAACATTCTTTGCAATTGAACGCTTGTAGTTGAATAGTCTCCCCTTTTGTAGGATTCAATCTTTGCCCGCCTGGATAGACATCTCTCACTTGCCTAGCAGCCAGCACGCAGCACGAACAAAAGTCTCTGCCACAGACTTGTTTGGAATAAAACCCGTACGATCCTCTGCCACAGGATGTATTGGTTTGTGATAAATGTCAGATACAGTACTTGAACCTTTAAGCCAACCCGGCAGTACTATAATGTAAGATTACTTCGGAATGCGTCCTCCAACTGAGTCACCAGGCCCCTCTCCAGACCAGCACTCTGCATGATCCCTCCATGACGGGTCCTCCCCTGGGATCTCCTCGGTTGTCCAGCTTCTTCACTCAGGATAGACAGCTCAGGACCGTTCCTCTGATGCTGTGGTAGGCCCCAGACAAGCTTCTGGGCCCACCCACATGCCGCAGCGATGTGGGCCTCCGGAGCGGAGGACCACAAGGTGGTATTCCTAGTGCATACCTGTCGGCCAGGAGGGCCAGCAGGTGGCTGAAGACGAACCCTAAAACATGGCGTCTGTCCCATAAATACCCTCTCCCAGAATGCAACTCGGAGGACCACCTCCACCGAGTTATCTCCGGGACAGAGGAGCACTCATCCGCTTCAACACATTGCTTTTCCAACACTTGCCGATGGTGACAACGACACCCACCGGCACAATGCGGAACTACACTCAACTCAGCCAAGCTGGAAAAGAGGCAAATCTAACTTCCTATAATAAGCGACCCACTAAATTTACCTATCAGCGGTAGATAAAAATCTACCAGCGCTACACCTGTTTATCTACAGTCTTCTTTTTTTCTACATCCCTTCAAAGTCCATAATTTATAAAGCTTGTCTGAGCTGTCAGAAAACAGGGAGCAGAGAGCTGAAATAACACTCTGCAAAGCTCAGTGAGGTAAACTCTGAGAGCTGATAGGACGGGAAGGGATACACTCTGCATCTAAAGGGCTGAGCCTGCCAATCATAGGCTGTGTGCTGGAGCTCCCTTTCCTGTCACCTTTTTTCTGTTGGTCTCGGGAAAACGTGTCAGAAGTGATTCATGCGGTTAGCAGAGGAATGAAGCAGCAGACAGAAATTACACTTAGTGCTCTCAATTGTAAAGTACACACTATAGAGGGATATGCTTTGTGCACATTTCATGTCTGAGGTTTATAACCATTTTAAGAAAACTATTGCTTTGCCCTGAAATTCAGCTATTCAGTGGTGAATGATTGCAAGAAAATTTGAACTACACATTTGAATGGAGACATTAATCAAGCATGCACCCCGTGCAGTTGTTGGGCCCCAGAGACGCAGGCATTGGGCTCCGGTGATGCAGATGTTAGTGGGCAGATGCCTCACCACCCATTAAGTCATCCTCCTCTCTGTTGTCTGCCTTGGGTTATGTAGGATGTCCTCTAATTCAAATCACTGTATTTTATGCTCTGAAGGATAGAGAAAGCGTCATTGGTTCTTAAAGTGGTGTTCTGGCCGAAATTATACTTTTTAAATAAAAATACCCCTAAAATACACAAGCTTAATGTATTCTAGTAAAGTTAGTCTGTAAACTAAGGTCTGTTTTGTTAGTTTATAGCAGTAGTTTGTTATTTTATAAACTTACAGCAGGCCGTGGCCATCTTAAGTGTGGGCATCTGAAGCCAGACTATATTTCTTCCTGGATCTCATCCTTGCAGATCTTGCACATGCTCAGTGCAGCACAAGCAGTGTAATAGGTTTCAGGTCAGGTTTTCATAGCAACGGCAGTGTCAGAGGAAGTTGCCGCCCCTTCCCAGAAGGCATTGCAAACAGGAAATGATGCGATGGGCCGCGGCCAGGGAGGAGGAAGTGAAAAATGAATATAGCAGATATACAGTAGGTGCTGAGAAAAAAAAATAAAAATATCCAATTCGTTTACAGTGCACAGTTTAGTGAGGGATGCTGAAGAGTTGTAAAAGTGGGTGGAACTCCACTTTAGAATGATGATAAAGGCAATATTTTTTTTTATAGCAAACCTGTTATATTTACCTGCACTGTGCAGTAGTTTTGCACAGAGCAGCCCGGATCCTCCTCTTCTAGGGTCTCCTTCCGGCGTCCTGGCCCCTCCCTCTTGCTGAGTGCCCCCCCGCAGCGAGCAGCTTGCGATGGCAGCATCCGAGCGATTGCCTTATCACACACAGAGCAGTGACTCGTCCCCGCCCCCTCTTTCTCCTCATTTACTGGCTGGCTGTGATTAACAGCAGCGGAAGCCAATGGCTCCCATTGCTGTTTCAGCCAATGAGGAGGGAGAGACCCAGCAGAGCCAAAGCACAGTGCTGGAGGAAGATCGGGCTCAGTTAAGAGTTAGGGGGGCTGCTGCACAGAGAAGTTTTTTTTTTTAGCTTTATGCATAGAATGCATGAAGGTATAAAACCTCGAGCCTTTAGAACCACTTTAAAGTAGTAAAGGCTGTTTGGTATTTTAAAGGGTAATGTCCGCAGTCTATACTACTCCTTTTTTTTGCCTGCTACCATTGTAGTGTTAGTAGATTAGCTTGTTGTAGAGGTAATTCTGACCAGTTCAGGGCTGTAGCTGCTATTCACACAGTAGGGTATTCAAACCAATGACTCTACTGCTACCAGGTAGGGTGCTAACCACTAAGCCACTGTGCTGCCCAGTGTTTGCCCAGGTTGGATTACAAACTTGCTGTGCCAGAGATATTATTGACGTCCTTTTGTGTCCTTTCTCTTTAGCCAGCACCGCAAATTCATTGATGACCGAGGGGAATGCAGAGAAAATTGTGGACACACTGTGTAAAGTGCGGGGAGCTGCTCTGAAGATTGGTCAGATGCTTAGTATTCAAGGTAATTAAATAATAATTTGTATACTGAGACAGTAGCTAAAGTTAAACAGACTACTTCATTTACTAAGCTCTGGAACAACTGCACATGCAAAGTGCACAGTCTACTTGCCTTTAGTAAATCAACCCCTCTAAGTACACGGTTAACATAAAGGGGCTTCCAAGAATAGAGCATACGAAGGGGTAGGGGGCTCACAAGCAGTGCTGTGTTTTGGCCTAGGCCAACAAGGCCCAGGCCTAGGGCGGCACTTTGTGGGGGGCGGCAGAAAGCCGCCCCCCCCCCCCCACCAAAACGGCACCCGCTCTCCTCCCGCACAGCAGGGCACGTCACGGGAGTACAGCTTGGGAGTGCAGTGGCGTTGCGGGTGCAGATGGGGACAGAGAGCAGTTAAAGCAGGGGCTGTCAAGCCGCCCCCGTAAAGCAGTGATTCTCTCTCTGATTGGCCCTCTGCTGTGGCCAATCATGGGGAGGAAAACAGCGGGCAGGAAGCTGGGCGGCGGCACGGCAAAACCAATTAGAGCCGCTCTCTCTCTCTTCTCCCTTCGGCTGACAGAAAGGGGAGGAGGGGCGAGCGGGGGAGTTCTCTGGTAAATGGAGCAGCAGCGCTGTGACGGAGAGGAGAGATGTGGGCTGTCTGTGTATCTCCCCCGCTCGCCCCCCCTCCCCTTTCTGTCAGTCGAAGGGAGAAGAGAGAGAGAGCGGCTCTAATTGGTTTCACCGCGCCGCTGCCCAGCTTCCTGACCGCTGTTTCTCACCCCATAATTGGCCACAGCAGAGGGCCAATCAGAAGACTCTGGGGGCATCATGGGAAAAGTAATCCCTGAAGAGTGGCGGCCCATGTGTGTCCACAGACATCATGCTACAGCCCCCAACATGCATGCACTCTGCTGAGGGGTGTTACAGGAGGAGAAAAAGAGTACTGTGCTGGGGGAAGCCAGAAAGGGAGCCACGCTGTACCCGCACCACCAGAGAGCCACGCTGTACCCGCACCACCAGAGCTACGCTGTACCCGCACCACCAGTGAGCCACGCTGTACCCGCACCACCAGAGCTATGCTGTACCTGCACCATCAGAGCTACACTGTACCCGCACCACCAGAGCCACGCTGTACCCGCACCACCAGAGAGCCATGCTGTACCCGCACCACCAGAGAGCCATGCTGTACCCGCACCACCAGAGAGCCACGCTGTACCCACACCATCAGAGAGCCACACTGTACCCGCACCACCAGAGCCCCGCTGTACCCGCACCACCAGAGAGCCACACTGTACCCGCACCACCAGAGCCACGCTGTACCCGCACCACTAGAGCCACGCTGTACCCGCACCACCAGAGCTACGCTGTAACTGCACCATCAGAGCTACACTGTACCTGTACCACCAGAGCCACGCTGTACCCGCACCACCAGAGAGCCACGCTGTACCCACACCATCAGAGAGCCACGCTGTACCCACTCCATCAGAGAGCCACTCTGTGCCCGCACCACCAGAGCTACGCTGTACCCGCACCGCCAGAGAGCCATGCTGTACCCACACCATCAGAGAGCCATGCTGTACCCGCACCACCAGAACCACGCTGTACCCACACCACCAGAGCCACGCTGTACCCGCACCACCAGAGCAATGCTGTACCCGCACCACCAGAGAGCTGTGCTGTACGCGCACCACCAGAGAGCCATGCTGTACGTGCACCACCAGAGAGCCATGCTGTATGTGCACCACCAGAGAGCCATGCTGTACACGCACCACCAGAGAGCCACGCTGTACCCGCACCACCAGAGGGGGAGAAAGATGAAGCCACTGCCAGGGTAGAGACATGCTACACTACTGACTAGAGTTGGCCTGGGCAACCCAGAGTGAGCGAACGTTCAGCCGGAGGGATCACTGTTGCAGTTTCACCGGGTCTGGTAAGAGAGCCTGTTGGCCATTATACATTACTGTTCCCAGGAACCGAGCCATTAGGAAGTACCTAACCTGATATCCTCTAGGCCAACCCTAGTGACGCCACTGTCCCAGAGCCCACAACAAGTTACGGCACTGAGTTTGGGTAACTGGCCAGACAGGGATGCGCCAGCGTAGACACCCAGGACATCTGCCGCCTGGAGTCCCACAAGCAGCGATGGGCTTTCCGTAGCAGCCCACACCTCTCTCCCCACTGTCAGCCACACACACTCAGTACACAGCCAGGAGGAGGAGGAGCCACAGAGGAGGGACACGACTTCAGTGCAAGAGCCTCCCAAAGCACCCAGCACATATCCCCTTACCCCCCAAATGAAAAGATGCTGTATCGCTCACTGTCCTCCTCCCGCGGCGTCCCTTTGTCCTCTTCCAGTGGCGTCCCTCTGTCCTCCCATGAAGATGACAGGGCGGATCTTAAAAAGGAAGGGGTGTGGCCTTGCGGTGACCTACGCCACTTTCGACGCCTACCCCCTCCTCCCCTGCTGTATTCTGTGAGACACAGAACACAGCGGGGACCTGAGAGAACGCGCAGCGCAACTCACGCATGCGCAGTAGGGAACCAGGAAGTGAAGCCGCACGGCTTCACTTCCGTATTCCCTTACCGAGGATGGCGGCGGGAGCAGCCGAGAGCCGAAGTATGGATCGGCTTCGGCTGTTGACATCGCGGGCTCCCTGGACAGGTAAGTGTCCATATATTAAAAGTCAGCAGCTGCAGTATTTGTAGCTGCTGGCTTTTAATTTTTTTTTTTTTCAGCGGACCTCCGCTTTAAATGCCAAAAAACATTCCATATACTTCCCATTTTATCGCCTTTTGACCGGATGTTGATTCTTCTTTTTTGTTGACAGCCCATTAGTACAGCAAAATAACCCCACACCCCACTTTTGCAATTGATGTTATGGGTGATGTGTCTCTAATTCCTCGTATTGAATTGTGGCCGTATGTACACTGCTGCTGCTAAACGGACCTTAGGGGCAGTTGGGCGTTCTTTTCAGCTGCCCCTGAACTCCCCTCTATGTTATTTTATCAGGACTTGTACATAGGGTCGCTTATAGTCGTTTCTAGGCAGTTGAGTTTTTAGAAGCATTTTTTGGAAGCAAGAAAATGCGTCCAGGACGGATGTTCAGAGGCATTTGAAATGCCAAACGCCTGTAACAGCTTGTAAATGCGGTAGCTCGCATTTAGCTGCGTTTCGTTTATAGGCGTTTTTAATTTTTGACTATTTAAAAAAAAAAAAAAAAAAGCGGCATGTAAACGCGGCAAAACGTATGTTTTTAAACGTTGGTTACTATCTGTCAAGTTAAATTGTTCAGGAGAGGTTGTAAAACGTCCCGTCCACATTAAGCCTAACTGTACTGTCTGCCCCCATGTTGTAATGCGCTGCAGAAACTGTTGGCGCTATATAAATCCTGCATAATAATAATGTCTGGAAGAGTTCAGCTAATGATTTTACATGCAACAACACTTTTCATTAGAGCTTTTTTTTTTTTTTTTTTATGGTTTTTGGCTATGATAAGATTTATTTTACTGTGATCAAATTGCTTCTGTTTCTTGCCAGATTACTTTTTGCAAGTTTGCAAAACACGCTTGAAGTACAGAAACTTTCACTTAGATTACTTTGAGACTTATTGTGTTAGACTTATCCTGCGGGAGCGCACACGGCTACAGCTTAATGAAACGATGTCAAATCAAATGAACATTAGTAAGGAGCTTGACCACTTCTGCTATGGAATCCCATTATATGTGCAAGCCCCTTACTAATTGTGTGGGTTTAGCAGGATTAAAGTGCATAAACCACCGCTAAACAACATTCCCACCGCGCACACGTGTTGCAGCGGAGCGCGCCATGTCTAGTGAGGGCACTTCCGGGGGGCGGCAGTGACGTGTTTCCGGCGGCGGTGTTCTCGCGGGATTGTGAGCCGGATTCTATTGTGCCACGTCTGAGCTGTACAGGTGAGTGCGAGCTGAGAGCTCCGGGGCGCCGCTCGGGGGGGGGGGTTCTCCGGGGGCCTCGGACCACCACACTTCCCGGCATGCACCGCCTGCCAGGGGTGTCCTGGGACTTGTAGTGTCATTGTGCGCCGAGCCTGGACTCCTACAGGGGTCCTCCTGTGTTATAGAGATATGCACTGACCATACACTGTACAATCTCCTCTAAGGTGCCCATGGAGTCTGATTGTGCAATCTCCTTTTAGATCTGTGTAGTGCCTGATTTGGATACAAATTGAAAGCATTGTTTGGTTTTGGAAAATCTAGGAGATTGTACAATCAGCTCGTATAATGTATGACCAGCTGTAGGATTACCCAATATATAAATAGTGAGCACAAACCTAAACATCCATTCTATTGTTCAGGCAGGTCCGTGTACTACATAGTGGATGTTAGAGCTGAAGGCGATTGTATAACTGGATTGTATAGAGTATCGTCTGCCCGCGGGCAACCGGATTGTATAGAGTAGCGTCTGCCCGTGTGCAACCGGATTGTATAGAGTAGCGTCTGCCCGTGTGCAACCGGATTGTATAGAGTAGCGTCTGCCCGTGTGCAACCGGATTGTATAGAGTAGCGTCTGCCCGTGTGCAACCGGATTGTATAGAGTAGCGTCTGCCCGTGTGCAACCGGATTGTATAGAGTAGCGTCTGCCCGTGGGCAACCGGATTGTATAGAGTATCGTCTGCCCGTGGGCAACCGGATTGTATAGAGTATCGTCTGCCCGTGGGCAACCGGATTGTATAGAGTATCGTCTGCCCGTGGGCAACCGGATTGTATAGAGTATCGTCTGCCCGTGGGCAACCGGATTGTATAGAGTATCGTCTGCCCGTGGGCAACCGGATTGTATAGAGTATCGTCTGCCCGTGGGCAACCGGATTGTATAGAGTATCGTCTGCCCGTGGGCAACCGGATTGTATAGAGTATCGTCTGCCCGTGTGCAACCGGATTGTATAGAGTAGCGTCTGCCCGTGTGCAACCGGATTGTATAGAGTAGCGTCTGCCCGTGTGCAACCGGATTGTATAGAGTAGCGTCTGCCCGTGTGCAACCGGATTGTATAGAGTAGCGTCTGCCCGTGTGCAACCGGATTGTATAGAGTAGCGTCTGCCCGTGGGCAACCGGATTGTATAGAGTAGCGTCTGCCCGTGTGCAACCGGATTGTATAGAGTAGCGTCTGCCCGTGTGCAACCGGATTGTATAGAGTAGCGTCTGCCCGTGTGCAACCGGATTGTATAGAGTAGCGTCTGCCCGTGTGCAACCGGATTGTATAGAGTAGCGTCTGCCCGTGTGCAACCGGATTGTATAGAGTAGCGTCTGCCCGTGTGCAACCGGATTGTATAGAGTAGCGTCTGCCTGTGTGCAACCGGATTGTATAGAGTAGCGTCTGCCTGTGTGCAACCGGATTGTATAGAGTAGCGTCTGCCTGTGTGCAACCGGATTGTATAGAGTAGCGTCTGCCTGTGTGCAACCGGATTGTATAGAGTAGCGTCTGCCCGCGGGCAACCGGATTGTATAGAGTAGCGTCTGCCCGCGGGCAACCGGATTGTATAGAGTATCGTCTGCCCGTGGGCAACCGGATTGTATAGAGTAGCATCTGCCCGCGGGCAACCGGATTGTATAGAGTATCGTCTGCCCGTGGGCAACCGGATTGTATAGAGTATCGTCTGCCCGTGGGCAACCGGATTGTATAGAGTATCGTCTGCCCGTGGGCAACCGGATTGTATAGAGTAGCGTCTGCCCGCGGGCAACCGGATTGTATAGAGTAGCATCTGCCCGTGTACTATGCAGGCTGATTGTACAATCACTTTTAAGATCTACTAATTGTAGTAGAAGAAGACGCCTAACAGTACAAATGGGAAGAATCGTTCTCCCCGCCCATAGGATGTACGTGTACGCCCTCAAAATGAACTAGTAATACCGGGACCCCCCCCCCCCCCCCCCCCCCGATATCTCAGTAACGAGGACCTGTCATGACCCACGCCATCACAAGGGATGAGCATACTAGCTCATTATGAAATATCTTTAGAACGAACCCCCCCCCCCCCCCACACACAGCTCAGAGGGCTGACATCTTCCCCGGTGTCTCTTCCGGGTTCGCAGACTCCGGCGCTGTGACCGGCAGGAGCCGCGATGACATCACACGTGTGCGCGGGAGCCGCTGGTCACGGCACAGTGCTCTGAAAAGAAAAACCTGCGCGGGCGGCCGTTCCTTCAGAGCGCATGCGCCAGTGATGTTCTAGGCGCAGTATACAGTAAATATCTGGTAAACGACATTTAGGAGACATTTACACTCTCTATAGGTAAACCTTATTATACGATTACTTATAGGTACAAACAATCCATGGAGGTTTACTTCCTCCTTTTAAAAAAAAAAAAAAAAAATCTTGTGACAAAACGCAGGAGTGCCATTAAAACCACTTCAGCCCCGGAAGTTTTTACCCCCTTCCTGGCCAGAGCACTTCATGCGATTGCTTAACTGCGCGGTTGTGCGATGTGGCTCCCAAACAAAATTGACGTCCCTTTTTTTTTTTTTTTTCACAAATAGAGCTTTCTTTTGTTGGTATTTGATCACCTCTGCGAGTTTTTTTTTTTTTTTTTTTGCGCTTTAAACAAAAAGGCGACAATTTCGAAAAAAAACACAATATTTTTTACTTTTTGCTATAATAAATATCCCCCCCCAAAAAAAAAAAAAATATAAAATTTTTTTTTTTTCCCTCTGTTTAGGCCGATACATATTCTACATATTTTTACAAAAAAAAAAATCGCAATAAGCGTTTGGTTTGCGCGAAAGTTATAGCGTCTACAAAATAGGGGATAGTTTTATGGCATTTTTATTAATTTTTTTTTTTTTTTTTTTTTTACTAGTAATGGCGATCAGCGATTTTTATCGTGACTGTGACATTATGGCGGACACTTTTGACACATTTTTGGGACCATTGGCATTAATACATCGATCAGCGCTATAAAATTGCATTGATTACTGTAAAAATGTCACTGGCAGTGAAGGGGTTAACCACTAGGGGGAGGGGTTAAGTGTGTCCTGGGGGATGGGCTAGCAGTGACACGACACTGATCGTCTGCTCCCCATGACAGACATCGGCATCTCCCCGTTCTTCAGCTCCGTAACACGATCGCGGGCATCCCAGCGGCGATCGGGTCCCACGGGCACGGTCACCGAGCTCGCGCGCGCACGGCGGGAAATTCAAAGTAATGTACAGGTACGTTACTTTGCCCAGCCGTGCCATTCTGCCGACGTATATGTGCTGACAGTGGTCAGCAAGTGGTTAAGAAATTATGGCAACACAAGTGCACACAAGATATTACGCCGAGTAAATTGATACCCAACATGTCACACTTCAAAATTGCGCCGCTCGTGGAATGGTGACAAACTTTGACTCTTAAAAATCTCCATAGGCGACGTTTTAAAATTTCTACAGGTTGCATGTTTTGGGTTACAGAGGAGGTCTAGGGCTAGAATTATTGATCTCGCTCTAACGATCGCGGTTTGAACACCGTTGGTTTGAACACCGTTAACGTATGTGGGCACGACTTGCGTATGCGTTCGCTTCTACATGCGAGCTCGGAGGGAAGGGGGGGGCTTTAACATTTTTATTTTTTTGTTATTTATTTTACTTTTTTATTTTTACACTGTCCCTTTTTAAAAATTACGTTTTTGGCTCCATTTTATTCTTATTACAAGAAATGTAAACATCCCTTGTAATAGAAAAAAAAAAAATATGACAGGTCCTCTTTAATGTGAGATCTGGGGTCAACAAGACCTATTTACACTTGAATGCAATATCTATATATATATATATATATATATATATATATATATATATATATATATATATATATATATATATATATATATATATATTATATAAAAAGTTTTATTTTTTTTCTTGCCAAGTTTTTGTTGATCATACAAAAATGTGTTTTTTTTTTTTTTTTTTTTTTTTTTTTTTTTCAATAAACGTAAAAAAAAAAAAAGTCCCTTTAAGACCATTGGGCAGAAGTGACGTTTGATTGAAGGGCATCCCGTTGGATCACGTCACAGGTCCCAGAAGATTGCCTGGCCACTAGCAGAGCGCAGCACAACTCGTGGACGCGTAGTGTGCGCCCGGCCGTGAAGCCGCAAGCTGTCTATTTGTAAAAAAAAGCTCTATTTGTGGGAAGAAAATGATAAAAATGTTTTGGGTACATCGTTGCATGACCGCGCAATTGTCATTTAAAGTGCAACAGCGCTAAAAGCTGAAAATTTGGCCTGGGCAGGAAGGGGGGAAAGTGCCCGGTATTGAAGTGGTTAATAATATGCCAGTCAACCCGAAATTATTTGTTGGGTGGATGCAGGTAGATTATTCACCCGTTGGAACTTTGCGTCTCTTGAGGGACTCTAGTGGTGAAATCTCCCAGTTGAGGTCATTGGGCCAGCATTCCCATGGACTCTCTCGTTCCTCCAGTCATGTACATTTATTAGAAAGTCTGGTGGTGAAGTGAGGCCCTCACACTGTGGTGGTAGCTTTAGAACCCAGATGAAATGGAAAGTTTTTGCTCTTCCTCTGAGGTTCTCTTTTCTATCCTCACCGTTTTCTTTTTTTTTTTTTTTTTTTTTTTTTTTTGTCCTTTTAGGTGAGATGGGTCGAATCTGGCAGAAAGGAGAGCGAGCGGCCTGTGCCACGTTGCTGGCCTTGGTGCTGGTAAATCTGCTGTGCACTACATTGGCTCAGAATCACCACGGGCACAGCCACGGAGATGGTCACCACGGGCACAGCCACGGAGATGGTCACCACGGGCACAGCCACGGAGATGGTCACCACGGGCACAGCCATGAAGGTCACCACGGGCACAGCCATGAAGGTCACCACGGGCACAGCCACGGACATCATGGGCACGAGCATGGACATGCGCACGGCCACGAGGACCACGGGCACGGCCATGAGGACCACCACGGTCATGGTCACGATGATCTTGATGCATTCAGAAACCGCTGGCAGTTTGGAGATGCAGCACCCCAGGAGGCCGCTAAACAGCCTGCTAAAAGTCAAGCCAACGTAGACTCTCCACCTTCCCCACCTTCTCCACCACAGTGGTTAAAAGAGAAGCTGGATCCTGTGACACTCTGGACCTATGTAAGTGTGACCCCTCCTTTTTTTTTTTTTTTTTTTTTAGTGATAAGCATAACTCAAGGTAAATGACTATATACACAGTTAAAAAAAAAAAAGAGGGGAAAAAAGATAGATATAGAGAGATATATTATATAGATCTAGAGAGAGAGCCAGGGCTGGTGAACTGAAGTTTCTATTTTGCAGTATGTCTCCTTGTTGCCCGTGGCCACTGATTGGACAGTGAAAGTACAGCGAAGAATCAGCCTTCTCTCTTCTCATGTCAGAATGTTTTTTAGTTCAAACTCAGTGGAACACACCTGATTGGCTCCTTGTGCTGCCCCTCCCTCCCCCCCAGTGTGAGCTCTGCTGTACAGGGATAACCAGCATGATACTGAGTCAGTATCCGATGCCGATGTACCTGGATTTCTGCTTAAAGTGAACCAGGGCCTTGCCAGTTTAGGTTTGTCTGGCAAAACTAACTGCCTATTCTAACTTTCCTTTCCCTGCCCCACTTCTTTGTTTTGCCTGGGGAAGCAAGTGACCTTCCCGATATGCATGTTATAATGGGGTTAAAGGAAGAACCAGGTAATGTAAAACTTAAAGCGGAACTTCACCCAAAATGGGAAGTTCTGCATCTTTTGTATATTCCCCCCCCCCCCCCTTCCTCTTTCATTATTGGCACTTTCTGGAGAGGGCAGATACCTGGTTTTAACAGACACCCGCTCTCAGCAGAAGTTGGGCCCCCCCACCCCAGGTCCCAGAAGCCTGCGGGAGCATTCACACAGTACAACTCGCGCATGCGCAATGGAAAACGATCACATAGCGCAGTGCGGCTCACACATGCTGTGAAGCCGCAAGGCTTTATTGACAGTTTCCCTTGCTGAAGATGCCTGCGCCTGAAGCTGATTGAAGAATCGGCTCGGGTGAGCACAACGCTGGATCCCTGGACAGGTAAGTGTCCTCATATTAAAAGTCAGTATTTGTTGCTGCTGACTCTTAATTTTTCTGGGGGAGACTGGAGCTCCTCTTTGAGTTAATTTTGAAGCTGAAGTTCAATCTGCTTGAGACTTTATCTGGCATGGGCAAAAATCTCAGGTTAAAGCTCCCACCCCCTAAACTATTAAAAAAAAAAAAAAAAAGTGAGGGGTGAATCAAAAAGGATAGTTCTAATTGTCTTACAGTTTGGCTTTTTTAAAAATTCTTTCCCAACAATAAATTCTCATTCCCAGTAGGATTGTGCTGCACAGTGTGAATGCAGCAGTCTCTGTACAGTGAACCCATACTCCAAAAAGTTAGGGGTTCCGCTCCAGGTTCCAGTATATCCCAAGTATGATGGCTTACACTGGGGGGTACAGGTTGAGGTGGAACCCGTCCTCGCTTGTTGTACTCAGTATAGAGAAAGGAAGTGACTTCAAAAGCCGCACACCATCAGAGCCTGATAGTTACTGTAATGAACGCAGCCTCAGTCTGGCTCAGTCTAGGCCACGCTCTCTTGACGTGTTTCGCCCCACCCACATGGGCGAAACGCGTAAGTGTGGCCTGGATGCAGCCGGGCTGAGTCTGCGTTCATTACAGTGACTATCGGGCTCTGATGGAGTGCGACATTTGACGTCACTTCCTTTCTCTAGTCTCTGTACAGTGGTCTGACACTATTACAGTGCTGCAATCAGCAGGGAGCATGATTATTATAGTAAGGCGGGGGGGGCTTGTAAGGCCATTGATGAACAGAGTCTGGAAGCACGGCGGTCTCAAGTTTTACACTCCAGCCAACAACAGAAATTGTTGCTGTGGCTGGGGAAACATTTATTAAAAAAAAAAGACAACTAGTTAATCTCCATTTTGACCCATCCCAACTCCATTTTCATATTCAGGGGTAAACGATAACTAGGGTCCATTCACACGAGTATATGCGTATTTTCCGCATGAGCGCAGGTTCACACTGGCAGGAAATCCTGCAACGCATATCTAAAGTACTTGCATTTAGACATGTAGCGTTCTAATCCCATTCAATTTAATGGATACACGTTTACACATGTGTGCGTTTACACAAAAAAATCTGCAGATCTGTGCATCCCTGGACTCAGAGGAATTTTATATTTTATATAAAAAAAATAATTTTTTTTCGCAGCACATATTTTCATAGATGGGCTCAGCTGTGTGTATGGGCTCCTTGATTACTATAGTGCTGCATTTAGATGCACGCAAAACAATCGCCAATGAGCCCTCGGGCTACCGGTCTTGGTTTCAGCTCCAGATTGACGTATCTGCCAGCCTTGCCGTGACCGAGAGTAATCCTTCAGGTGTGATCCTCTTGATTGAGGAACCCTGAGCAGTAACAGGTGTGGGCATTCCCCAGAGACTAATGTCCATGTATAATACTGCACACAATCTGAAAAAAGAAAACTACAATTGGGCTTTGAAAGGCATCGTCCGCCTTTTTAAAAAGTGTAATAAATGCACCCACCCCAAAGAGAAGAAAAAAAATAAATAAAAGACTAAGGCTTGGCCATACATTATACAATTTTCTTGTACGACTTTCCTTTTAGATTTACCAAAATCCTATATAAAATGAGGTCAAACCTACCGTATATACTCGAGTATATACGGTAAACCCTTTTCAATTTGTATGCAAACGGGCAAGACCTTGCACTACATAGTTGAAGGTAAATCTAAAGAAAATTGTATGGTGTATGGCCAGCTTAAGTTTCTTACTTTTTTGTATTGAAGTCTGCAGAGCATTGTAACTGGGATCATTGTGTTGCAGGGGTGATACACAGGCCCCTCCATTGTTTCCCCCCAGGTCCAGAAGCTTCTAATGTTGGGCATACATCTTTTCTGGTAAAGCTCTCTTCATTCACATCGATCGATGTGAATGGAGGAATCTGTCATGCTTTTTTTTGGGCTGAACGAAAAAAAAAGAACATTACTTTGTATGCCCAACGTTAGGAGTGTGGCAGAAACTCCTAATGCTGACCAAAATGTTAATTTTTTTTTTTTTTTGGAGGCCCTAAAATGCCAGGACAGT
This sequence comes from Aquarana catesbeiana, assembly GCF_042186555.1. Lineage (NCBI taxonomy): Eukaryota > Metazoa > Chordata > Amphibia > Anura > Ranidae > Aquarana > Aquarana catesbeiana. The sequence goes on from NC_133332.1 coordinate 30,632,819, forward strand.
TCAAACACCGCCCCCTTTTGCCACATAAACTGAAAACGAAAATATATTATCTTTTCTTTTTTCAAAATCATGTGACCAAAAAAAATGAGATCTCTAAAATACTCACTGTACCTCTTATCAAATACCTTGCAGTGTCTACTTTCCAAAAAGGGGTCATTTGGAGGGCTGTTTGTACTATCCTGGTAGTTGAGAGCCTCCGAAACTGTGTTCTGTCGGGTTGAGGTCAGGACTCTAGGAGTGTGTCTATGGGAATGTTTGACTATTCTTCCAGAAGAGCATTTGTGAGGTAAGGCACTGATGTTGGATGAGAAGGCCTGGCTCACAGTCTCCGCTCTAATTCATCCCAAAGGTGTTGTATCAGGTTGAGGTCAGGACGGTCAAGTTCCTCCATCCCAAATTCACTCATCCATGTCTTTATGGACCTTGCTTGGTGCACTGGTGCGCAGTCATGTTGGAACAGGAAGGGGCCATCCCCAAACTGTTCCCACAAAGTTGGGAGCATGAAAGTGTACAAAATGTCTTGGTATGTGACGCCTTAAGAGTTCCCTTCACTGGAACTAAGGGGCCGAGCCCAACCCCTGAAAAACAACCTCACACCATAATCCCCCCTCCACCAAATAATTTGGACAAGCGAGTTTGGGGTGGAGGAACTTGACTGGCCTGCACAGAGTCCTGACCTTGACCCATTAGAACACTTTTGGGATGAATTAGAGCGGAGACTGTGAGTCAGGTCTTCTTGTCCAACATCAGTACCTGACCTCACAAATACACTTCTGGAAGAATGGTCAAACATTCCCATAGACACACTCCTAAACCTTGTGGACAGCCTTCCCAGAAGAGTTGAAGCTGTTATAGCTACAAAGGGTGGGCCAACTCAATATTGAACCCTACAGACTAAGACTGGGATGCCATTAAAGTTTGTGCGTGCGTGTGTGCACATGCTTGTGTGTAAAGGCAAGCCGCCCAATACTTTTGGTAATATAGTGTATACCCTTGCCCTGTGTGAGAAATATCTCAGTAATGTGACATCTTTGTGTGTGTGTGTAAAAATAATAATAATAATTTGTCATTTTTAAAAACTTGTAAAAAAAAAAAAAAAAAATCTTCATGGACTCAACATGCCTCCCTCAGCAATTCCCTTGGGATATCTACTTACCAAAAAGGGGTGATTTGGGGGGGGTATTTGTACTGTCCTGGACTTTTAGCGCCTCAAGAAATGTGATCAGTCAGAAAGTCCGAGCTGCTAAAAAGCTGCATAAATTCAGTGTACATTCCATAGTTTTGTAAATGCTATAACTTTCACACAAACGAATTAATATACACTTATTGGATATTTTTTTTTTTTAACCAAATTCATTGCAGACTAAATTTATAAAGAAATTTGATTTTATTGGATATGTTTTAGAACAGAAAACAGAAAATATTATTGATTTTTTTTTTTTTTTTTTCCCTAAAATTTTCGGTCTTTTTTTCCATTTTATATAATAAAATAATCAAATACCACCAAAAGAAAGCTTATTCATGTGGAAAAAAATATATAAATTTCATTTGGGTACAGTGTTGCATGAAGCGCAATTGTCAGTTAAAAGTAGCGTAGTGCTAAATATTTAAAAAATGCACACTCCACCTTTTTTATGAGTATCATGACGCACTTTATGGACAGGGTGTAGATATTCCCGAACTCCCCATCCTCAAACCACCCCCCCTCTGGAGTTCAGCTTTAATATTCAGCATTGTTTGCCTATCGTAGATTGGACTGACTGGATTTTTTATATTTCACCCCCATCCATCTTCTATGTCTTGGGCGTTGTCCACTCGTTGCTTTGCCTATAATCCCGATCCCTCACCGGCTCTTTGTTGGCGAGCTCTGCCAGGACTTTTGCAGCAATGTGCCGTCATCTTGCCAGGGTTCCCATGTGGTTGTAATCTCCCGCACGTGTGTCGGTTCTCACTGACGCTCTCCATCTGCTGTACAGATTGTGTTTGGCCCAGCGTGTCCTGTTTACTCTCCTTGTTTGTTCTGTTCCTCCCGCTGACGTTCTCTTCCGTGGACAGAGGGATTATCTAACGACTTCTTTCTCTTGCAGGCAATCTGTGCTACGCTACTCATCTCGGCCGCGCCATTCTTCATCCTCTTCCTGATCCCGGTGCAGTCCAACAGCAGCCAACATCAGTCCCTGCTCAAACTACTCCTGAGCTTCGCCTCGGGGGGGCTGCTGGGAGATGCCTTCCTGCACCTTATCCCCCATGCCCTGGGTATGAAGCTCTAATGTCTCTACAGTTCTGTGTGCCACCATGGTGTAGCTTTAAATGAACTTCTGTCTTCCCCCCCACTAGAGCCGCACTCCCATCACCAAGTGGAGGAGGGGCATCATGGGTCACATGAACATGAACACGGACATTCTCACGGTGAGCAGTCATTGCGTTTTTATTGCCCCATCGCAACCAATGGGATCCACATTTTTATTACCAGATGTCGGTTTGCTAATCTAGGTTTGATTTGGACTGTCTGACAATCTCTGTATATCTATATAACTAAAGGCATTAAGTCCTCCAGCACATACAGCCATTAATTCCGGGCTTGTTGTGCCATCATAAGTGCAGCGTATGGAAGCAACGGCTTCTATAGAGGTGGGTTTGGGGACCCAGCAAGACAGTACAACCATACAGGTTATTGTGAAAAGGGACTTAAGCAATCGAAAGGTGCTCCAGCCAAATCAGCATTTGGCACAGTAAAGCCTTTCTAGAACAGAAGGTATTCATGTGTCTCAATCCATCGTATATCCCAAAAATGAAATGAGAACTATCCCTCATTTTAGGGCAGTGCCATACAAAATCGTTCCCTTACAGCCCCTTGGCCAGATGCACATGAAGCACCACTTATTCTTCCAGAGCCATTTATTCTATATTGCCTATAGATCCTACAGGATTATTGGCCATCATCACTGCAGTGTATGGCAACTATGGCTTTTATTGAGTAGTGATTGGCACCCAACAAGATGGTATAACCATACAGGATAGGCTTGGGACTCAACATGATGGTGTAACCATACAGGATAGGCTTGGGACCCAACATGATGGTGTAACCATACAGGATAGGCTTGGGACCCAACATGATGGTGTAACCATACAGGATAGGCTTGGGACCCAACATGATGGTGTAACCATACAGGATAGGCTTGGGACCCAACAAGATGGTGTAACCATACAGGATAGGCTTGGGACCCAACATGATGGTGTAACCATACAGGATAGGCTTGGGACCCAACAAGATGGTGTAACCATACAGGATAGGCTTGGGACCCAACAAGATGGTGTAACCATACAGGATAGGCTTGGGACCCAACATGATGGTGTAACCATACAGGATAGGCTTGGGACCCAACATGATGGTGTAACCATACAGGATAGGCTTGGGACCCAACAAGATGGTGTAACCATACAGGATAGGCTTGGGACCCAACATGATGGTGTAACCATACAGGATAGGCTTGGGACCCAACATGATGGTGTAACCAAACAGGGTAGGCTTGGGACCCAACATGATGGTGTAACCATACAGGGTAGGCTTGGGACCCAACATGATGGTGTAACCATACAGGGTAGGCTTGGGACCCAACATGATGGTGTAACCATACAGGATAGGCTTGGGACCCAACATGATGGTGTAACCATACAGGGTAGGCTTGGGACTAGGGCTGGGGGGAAAAAATCGATTTAAATCTTGAATCGAGTTGAGAGGACAAATCGATTCAAAATTTAAGCAAATCGATTTTTTTTTTTTTTTTTTTTTTCACCGTGCCGGTCCTGAGGAGCTGCGGGCAGGAGTTTTTAGGCGAGGCTGCGGCCTCACCTAAAAACTCCTGCCCGCAGCTCCTCAGAACCAGCGTGGTGTCCAAAAAGGAAAAAAAACTCGATTCGAATTGTGAATCGAGTTTTTGTTTTTTTTTTTAATTTTTGTTTTTTTAAGAAAATTGCAGATTTATTTATTTATTTTTTTCTTAGAAAATCTCCCAGCCCTACTTGGGACCCAACTAGATGGTGTAACCATACAGGATAGGCTTGGGACCCAACATGATGGTGTAACCATACAGGATAGGCTTGGGACCCAACAAGATGGTGTAATCCTACAGGATAAGCTTGGGACCCAACATGATGGTGTAACCATACAGGATAGGTATGGGACCCAACATGATGGTGTAACCATACAGGATAGGTATGGGACCCAACAAGATGGGGGGGGGGGGGTCACTGGCAGAAATATAAACCCGATTAACATTCTCCCATTCTATTCAAAGTAGGCCTTAAAGCAGAACTTAGCCATATCTGAGCACCACAAACTGAAAATGCTGTTTAATTCATTTTTTTCCAGTGAAAATGCAATTCATTTTTAACGTTCTAAGCAAACTTTCCCATCCGGCCATGTCTCTTTGCTTTATTTTGTTGAAAATTCCATTTGAACCCCAACTCAACATTTCAAACTGCAGCCATCTTGAGTAAGGGCAGATGATTCATGCAGCATTCACTTCCTAAAGCTCCCATCTACTCTTAACTCAGGCATGTAGGCAGGAGGGTGTGCTTAGCTGAGAAAGATCCTCCTCCGGTCCTGGGGGCCGGACACGGCCCTTTGCTTGCCTTTATCCGGCCCTTTGGGGCACTATTCCACTGATGCCAAAGACAGGGTACTATTCGCCCCACTGACACAATGGGGTACTATTCTTCCCACTGATACCAGAGATGGGGAGCTGATTCTCCCACTGGCACCAATGATGTAATTTTTTTTTACTCCTGCTGACCACCCAGCCAATGGTATTGTTTACTCCTACCAATGCCAGGGCGTTTTCTACTCCCACTGGCCACAGTCTGGCCCTCCTAAAACTTTGAAGGGCAGTAAACCAGCTCTTTGTTTTGAAAGTTCACAAAGACTCCTGGGATATAGGACATAATTTTGGCCTAGAAAGTAAGAGGAAGAAAAGCGGCGGCACTTCCAGAGAGTAAAAACAGCTTTTTTATTGTAAATAATCCATTAAAAGTGAAAACATGCCAAACACATACCCCATGAAGATTTAGCAAATGCTCTTTACACTTTTGTGCTTAAAGTGTTACTAAACCCACAACAGTAAAATCAGTCTGTAAATGCAGTAAATCCTGTTTGGTATACTCACTGTGGAATCAAGGGGTTAATCCCCTGAATTGTGTAAAAAGGCTGTTTGATCCTGTATGCACAGATCCTCCCCTTCTTGCATTGTCTACAAAGCATGTCTGGATAAGACAGTTACTGGAGTCAGGCTGCACATGCTCAGTTTGGTGTGTATTGCTAGAGCGTTTTTTTTTTTTTTTCCTAGGAGGGTGCATGTGATCAGCACAGGGCCAATCAGCACTGTCCAGACAGAGTTAGGGGTCCTGCATCGAACTCGCAAGGCTGCTATATACTGCTGACGAGAAAATGTATTTAGCAGTTTATAATTACTAAAATAATTGCATTTCCATGTTCTGTGGGAGCCAAGATCAAGTGAATGCAGGGTCCTGGGTTTAGTAACACTTTAATTATTGCTGATAATTTTGGCCTAGGCTGGTAATCAGGAAGCAACGGAAGAAAAAAAAAAAAAAAAAAAGGTTAAAGTAAGTCCCCTTGCGCTGCTTGTAAAAACAGCCGAGCGGCTGCTGAGCCGCATCGGTTATTGCGATAAATGCCGACCGTGCGCTTTAAAGAACAGTAGCGGGGTGATGCATACAGCTGCGGGCATTACCCCGGTACAACCCCTTGAAGCAATATCGGTAACATCGGTCAATTTTTTTTTTTTTTTTTTTACTTCTAAAAAAGTGACTATCGGCCTCCGATAACCGGTCGATCCCTATAAAATACCTTACTGTCTATTTACTAAGACTTGCAGAATAAGGATTATAAATAGTTAAAGCTGATCGTTACTCGGGGCGGACCAGAGCTTTAATATTAAAGGAAGAACAAAAGAAGTCCCGTACTGTGCAACGGGAAGGGAGGAGGGTTGGATGGGGAGGCAACTTGTCATGGAGGATGAAGATCCACTTTTAATGTTGATTGTGAGACTTTAAAGTGTTACTAAACCCAGGACTCTGCATTCACTATATCTGATCTCCCACAGTACACAGAACATGGAAATGCTATTATTTTAGTCAATTATATACTGCTAAATACCTTTTCTCATCAGCAGTATACAGCAGTCTTGTGACTTCTATCAGTGTCTGATTAAAGCTTGTAGGAGGAGTTTTCATTCTCCTCTGACTGTCCTATGGGGCTGCATGACCCCTGACCCTCTCTCTGGACAGTGCTGATTGGCCCTGTGCTGATCACACTCTCCCAAGAAAAAAAAAAAAAAAAACTCTAGCAAGACGCACCAAACTGAACATGTGCAGAGTGCCCCCAAGGCTCTGTCTTATCAGAAGATGGATTGGGAGCAGTGGAAGAAGGGGAGGATCAGAGAAGACTGGATCAGACAGCCTTCTTGCACAATGCAGAGGATTTGCCCTTTAGGTACCACAGTGAGTATAACAAACAGGCTTTACTGCATATACAGACTGATTTTACTGTTGTGGGTTTAGTAACACTTTAATTCCACTTTAATTGTCACAAGAAATATGGTTTGCCAGTCGCAGTCGAAATAAATGGAAGAATTAAATAAAACCAGTAGTAAAATACATATGTAAGCTGGGCGGTGCTGACCACCTGAAAACACTAGTTGCCTGACTGTCCTGTTGGTCCTTTTTGGCTTCAGTACTTTGAGTCGCTGACCCAGGGGAAATGAGAAAATAAGGAGTTTTGTCTTCACTTGCTGCATGCTTGTTGATCAGGGATCAGCACCACAGCCAGGCTACAAGCTCGGTTCAGGAGGAGGTCAGCAATGGTGGGTTACAGATTTACCCCAAAGAAAAAAAACAAAAACAGAACCTAGCTGTGATGTATTTTCTCAGTATTGACTCTCCATGTTTCTGTGTGTTCCTCTGGCAGACCACAGCCACGCCCATATGATGTCCGTCGGCCTCTGGGTGCTGGCAGGAATCATCGCCTTCCTGGTCGTAGAGAAGTTTGTGCGCCACCTTAAAGGAGAGGATGGACATGGCCATAGCCACGGTCACACCCACGGTAAGTCCTGAGCTTCTAGATCACGGCAGCCTCGAGGAACTACAAGTGTCAGCATGCCCTCCCTGCTTTTGTCGCCAATAACAAATTGAAAGTGATTGTAAAGGTTCAAGTTTTATTTTTTAAAATAACAAACATGTCAAAGTTACCTGCAGCCCCGATCCTCCTCTTCTCGGGTCCCCTGCTGGCACCTCTGGCCCCCTAGTATGTGTATGTATGGAAGATGGGTTTTATTTTATTGTAAGCTCCCTGAGGGTAGAGACTGATGTGAATGTACAGTGGAACCTTGGTTAACGAGTAACGCGATTAACGAGCGTTTTGAAAGACGAGCAACTTTTTTTTTTTTAATTCTGACTCGGTTTGCGAGTGTTGTCTCGCAAAACGAGCAGAATTAAAGCTAATGGGGTGTGCAGTACCGCATTTGGCCAGAGGTGCGGGGGCGCCGGTGACACTCGGAACGGTTCGGAGCCGTTCAGAAATGCTCCGTTCCTGAGTGTTTCCGAGTTCAGCTGAGCTGTCCCCGAGTATTTCCGAGTCTCACCGGCGCCCCCCCCCCCCCCCTCCTCTGACCACATGCGGTATTGCATGCAATAGAAGTCAATGTGGAACTAATTATCTTAATTTCCATTGACTTCTATGGGAAACTCGCTTTGATATGCGAGTGCTTTGGATTACAAGCATTCTCCTGGAACGGATTATGCTCGTGATCCAAGGTTTCCACTGTACAATCTTTTTATAATGCAGAAGGCCCTGTTCACACCTGAGACTTTTTCAGCTTGTAAAACGCTCAGCTCTGAAGCTCCAAAACGCCCAACAAGCAAAATCGTAATCAATTCAATGGCTCCTGTTCACATCTGAGCGTTCTGTCGCCTGAAGCAAAATGCCTGTTGCTCAAAAAAGTACACGAGCTTTCTTTTTTTGGCAGATTACAAGTGTTTTTGGCCTCATAGACTTCAATAGAAACACCTGACTGTCAGAAAAACACTCAAAAAGCAGCTCTCCACCCCCTGATTTCCTCTCCCTCTCCTCTCCCTAGTGCTTTCTATTAGCTAAACAAAAACGCCTGAAGCTGTAAAATGCTTGTACTGTAGTACACTTCTAAAACGCTTTAAAAAAAGCTTGTAAAATTTTTTTAAAAAGCCAGTAAATGAATTTGCTCAGGTGTGAATGGAGCATAAATTGTCAGTGCTATAGAAATCGCTGTAAAAAAATATAAATGACGCAGGGATCATTTTCAATTCCCGTTCAAATCCCGAATTTTTTCAGAGATGAAACAGTGCCACCTGCAGGCAGTGTATAGAAACACTTCCCGAGTGCACACAGCAGCAAGCCTCAAAATACCAAAATCCTTGAACGTTCCGTTATGCAAGTTTTTTTTTTTTTTTTTTTTCATTTCATACAAATTTAAAGCGGAAATAAACCCAAAAAAATCAAAAATATAATATATTGCAGCTTACCAATCCTTAGGTGTGGTGGCTGCATTTAGGTTTTTTTTTTTTTTTTTTTTTTTGGCTTTTCTCCTTTTTATTTCACCTGGTGATCTGGCCAGTAACACACTTCCTTTATTGAAGTGTCTGCATTCTGGATGTAGTAGTAAAGCAGACAGCTTTTTAGGGCTGCAACTAATGGTTATTTTCATATTTTCATAATTGATTAGTTGGCCGATTGATATTTTTTCGATTAATTGTAAAAAAATCATAAAAAAAAGTAATATGCCTTATTTTTCGTTTATTCAAAAATAATAATGAAAAAAAACGTAGTGTTACACAGGTCATATACAGGTATCCTGTCATGATGGGGTTTATAGTACAAGAAACCCCCCCAGGAACCAATGATGGGGCACTATCTCCCCCCCCCCCCCCCTCCCAGGAACACCAATGGGACATTATATAATGGGGCACTACACTATTACACTATACTACACTATTACACCCCCCCCCAAGGAAAACCAATGATGGGGCACTAGTCCATCCCCCCCCCCCCACACTTGTGTTGTTAACTTGTCATCACAATGTACTACTAGTGAGTATACAGCCGCTACCTTATATCACGGCTGCTTCTCCTCTCCCTCTCCCCCCCCCGGCGTCCGCGTCATTGGATTTGAATGACAGCAGCAGGAGCCAATGGCTCTGCGCTGCTATCAATCTATTCAATCAAGAGCAGAGAACCCCGGGCAAAGGGCATAGGATGCATTAAGGTGAAAAAACACGAGGGTTTACAACTCCTTTTAAAGAGTAACTTCACTTTTTGATTTCAATGCGTTTTTATTATTATTTTTGGTATAAGCATTTTGGTACAGATCAAACAGTTTGCATTTTGTGTACAGAGAAAGTAAGCCAAATACATGGATCAAAAATAAGACAGACTGGTATCCAATAGACACTGTAAAACGATCAGTGAAGATGTGACGTTTTTACTGGAGCGTATCTCGGATCAATTAGAAGAGTAACTAAACAGTACACAAATCATTGATATCAAAAGTCACGTGACTCCACTTTTTTTGAGAAAAAAAACATTCCCCTCTGAGTGATCTCTGTACATTGCAAGGATTTTAACAAACTTTGTTGCAGATTCCTACCTTTTGTTATTCTGAAGAAATCTCTGTTACTGTGTCCATGTGGAAAACGAATCTAATGGGAGTGGTTTCATAATTATCAATCAGCTGCTGCACCTGCAGGGCTCTAATGAGAAATTTTGCCATATTGCATTTACAGAAAATGACAGCGCTGCAAATTGAAAAGGAAAGGTCATTTTACCCCCTTCCTACTCAGGCCAATTTTCAGCTTGCGCGGTCTTTACAATTGCGCGGTCATGCAACACTGCACCCTAAGCAAGTTTTTTTTTTTTTTTTTTTCACACAAATAAAGCTTTCTTTTGGTGATATTTGATCAACGCTGGGTTTTTGTTTTTTGCTAAACAAACAAAAAAAATGCCGAAAATTTTGAAAAAGAAAAAAATATATATATATTTTTTTTTCATAGTTTGTTAGAAAATTTTGCAAACAGGTAATTTTTCTACTTCACAGATAGGGGGCACTGGTGGGACTGCACTGATAATCGGTGCTGAAGTCCCTTTTAACACAAGCCGTTCATCGGCTTGCTTTCTTTTCTCCTCATGCTAACAGCATGAGGAGTAAAAATCCGATAACCGGCTTGTGTTCACAGCTGTCAGTGGACACATCACATGGTAAAGGACCGCTGTGATTGGCCTTTTACCACGATCAGTGATTAGCTGCGTACTTTGGACTCGGCAGTCACAGTGCACCGCCCGCATGCCGCAGGGGGGGCGTGCTGGAAGTGTGATCACGGTCAATAGACGTTCAATTACAATAGGATTTGTGTCGCAATTGTATACACTATATCAGGGATATGCAATTAGTGGACCTCCAGCTGTTGTAAAACTACAAGTCCCATCATGCCTCTGGGTGTCATGCTTGTGGCTGTCAGAGTGTTGCTATGCATCATGGGACTTGTAGTTCTGCAACAGCTGGAGGTCCGCTAATTGCATATCCCTGCACTATATCATTCTTCTTTTTTTTTTTTTTTTTTCTTTTTTTTTTTTTCCACAAAAGTTGAGTAACCCTTTAAATCTGCAGTAGAAGCCAGTTAGGTTTCAGTTTACTATACTCGTATCGGCTTCCCCGAGTCCTTCCAGATTGCTCTTTATAGTACAAGGTCAGACTGCAGACCTCATATGTTCCCCACTTTGTTACAGCTCCAAAGGAAACCAAGGCCAGTGAATCAAAGGATAAAGAAGATGAGAAATCGGAAGGGAAGGAGGGAGTGAGAAAAAGAAAGACGGAGAATAATGGCGGCAAGAAGGGAAAGGAGGAGAAGCCCCGATCAGGTGATTGCGCTGCTTCTCATTATGTTTTGTACATCTTCCAATGTTCATGAAGTGGCACCAGTCAACTGAGATTAAAGTACTGCCCCTCGGGGTGTATATTTGTGGCAGCATCTCCTGAATGTCTGTACATTAGATTCAGATACTTAGGCTAGTTGAATATAAAAACTTGTATATGTTTTTAATTTCCACATATTTACATTGTTGGTGCTTTTATATCTGTGTAAAGCAAGGCAGAAAAAAGTGCAGGTCCCACCCCTACCCGCCACATAGAACCGCCCCCTCCTAGGTCATGCCCCTACATGCCCCATATAACCGCCCCTACTAGACACCCCCCCTTAAAACCACCCTTTAGAGAACAGGGAACCAAGTATAATTTGGGGGCCTATACTAGAGCTGCACAATTCATCGTTAAGAATCAAAATCGTGATTCTTTTCCCTTCCCGATCTTCAAAATGGCATTTCACGATTCTTTCTAACAAATACTGAGAGTTCTTACAGCTGGGGAAAAAAAAAAAAATTCCAGGCAGCCTTGCAAGTTTTATCACAACATCACCAATAACTATAAACAAAGTAACATTTCTTCTTAGAGCAAAGGAATGAACTTCTGTCTGTAGATGAGGGAAGTTTAACCACTTAATGACTAAACCTTTTTCTAGCACTTGTTGCTTTGAGTTAAAAATCAATATTTATTGCTAGAAAATTACCCCCAAACAGAATATATATATATATATATATATATATATATATATATATATATATATATAGCAGAGACCCTAGAGAATAAAATGGTTGTTGCAATATTTTAAGTCACGCTGTATTTGCGCAGTGGTCTTTCAAACACCATTTTTTTTTTTTTTTTAATACACTTTAATGAATTAAAAAAAAACTAAACAGTAAAGTTAGCCCAATTTTTTTGTATAATGTGAAAGATGTTACGCCGCAAGAATCGTGATCTTTATACTTAGCAAAAAAAAGAAATCGTGATTCTCAATTTTAGCCAAAATCATGCAGCTCTAGCCTATACAAGTAATTTGTATGGAATTTTGTTATTAAAAAGCTTGGCAGTAAATGTGCAAAAAATTTTAAATATCCAGCACTTGTCAAAGTGAGCTCAGAGACACTTCCAGACTTTCAGCATTCTTGTCATATAGTTTGGACATGTATCCGAACATACATGAGCTCATCCCTACTGTACAGCCCTAAGTGCCCATGTGCATGGGCCCTGTGACTTTTTTTTTTTTACTGCAGTAAAAGCAATAGACCCACTACAGCAAGAATAGATCCCTCCAGCATCAATAGACAGCCCCCTCCCCCCCCCATATATTGAGCAAAGAGACAGCCACAGCCCAATAACAGCAAATAGACAGCCTAGTACAACAAAGAGACAGCCAAGCGAAGAGACAGCCACGGCCCAGTCGAGCAACGAGACGGGCCCGGTCGGAAGGTGCCCTAGCGGCGGTAGTGCTCTGGCAGAGGTGCCTCCACGTTTGATCCGTCCACGGCCGACAAGTGCTTTATTACAGGTGGCAGTGCAGCAGGCTTCACAGATTTGGACATGGGAGTGCTCTGGCGGAGGCAGAAATAAAGCCCTGGTGTAAAGTTCATCTTTATAGTCAATGCTCAGCTTTAGGCCTCATGCACAGTGTTTAGCTCCGATGCATCAAGTCCTCTCCTATGTTGAATCAGATTCCTCCCAATCCCCTGCAGAATCACATCTCTACAATATAACCCTTTAAACTGCAGCAGCGATCTTGAGCCTGCCTTCATTTTCTATCTGTGCGACTTAAAATGCAATCAAACCCCTTTCACTTGATCCGGACTGTTCTTGACCCCTTCACCCCCCCCCAGCTATTGGCTTTCTCTACCATTGATTACTTTTGCTCTTCAGCAAGTATGGGTGTGTCAGTCACTGTACTGCTGTTCCTGAGCATTATATTAAAGAACCTATCCTCTGCATTCCTTTAGATGTCCATCTCTGCTGGCTAATAGGTGGTGCACTTTTAGCTGTGCAATCTGCTGATTAGTTGCTGAGTTACTCTGTTAGACTGTAGCAAAACAATCTGCAGAATGCAGCACCCAGTGACCAGCAAGGAAACATGTCTGAAAGGATATCGGGAATTTGTTCTTTCATATAAAGCTTGAGACCGGGTGCTGTGACAGTTACAGGAGCCCGGCGGCCCTTCCCACCATATTCCATTTTACTGTGGAGAAAAGACTAGCAGAATGACCCAGTGGTGACTTATTTCTTTAAAACAAAATATTGGGGGGGGGGGCGATAAGGGAAATGCATGCTGTATGTACTGACACCAGCTTTCATGACACACCTCCCAGGTGTAGGTCTGTGACCGCCTGGGCTCACAATGAGTGGGTTGCATGACATTCAACCTTGTATGGAAGCGCCATCTAGTGGCGGAGTGGACTTTCTGTACAAAACGGTGCCTGATTAAAGTGTAAGTTCACCTTTACAGAAAATCTGCAAGGTGAACTTACAATGGACCCCCAATGGGGATGGGGAAGGGGGTCCAGTGTAAGATTACAGATTTTCTGTAAAGGTGAACTTTAAGGTTGAATAGATCAGTAGAAACGTTTTTACATATTTAGGACTGGCCTGTTTTTTGGTTCCTCTCTATTAAAGTCTGCTTTAACCCTTTCCTTTTGCCCCATACAGATATGACTGTCTCTGGCTACCTCAACCTTGCTGCTGACTTCACCCACAACTTCACAGACGGTTTAGCCATCGGAGCCTCTTTCCTGGTCAACACCAACGTTGGCATTGTTACCACCATCACCATTCTGCTGCACGAGGTGCCCCATGAGATCGGAGACTTCGCCATCCTAGTACAGAGCGGCTGCACCAAGAAGAAGGTTTGTATTGCTAAGCAGGAACAGATTGTACTTCTGCTTCTAATGATTTTCACTTCTCCTTCAATATATATTCTCTTCAGTCTTGCAATGCCTCCTGGGACTTTTAAGTTTTGCAACAGCTGGAGTGTCAAGGTTGCCTACCCCTGGTCTAAATCTAACTATGGGAAGAACAGCAGCAGCAGCTAAATGCATGTGTTTACCAACCTCCACCAGCACAGCACATGTATTGGTAGACGTCCCTTTGGATGTGAAGTATTGGAGCTGTATAATATACATGGAACTGTAATATAGGCAGCTGATGAGAACCGCTTGGTAAAAGTATAAAGGCTTCTCATGGTAGTGGCGTCACTATGGGGGTGCAGACCGCACCCGGGTGACACCTCCCCGTTGTCCGCTGCGGTCCTGGGAAGGCCTGGATCCTTAGCTGAGACGAGCCACCATGTTTCCGGAGTCCAACCCCCATTCATCCCTATAGGGGGAGCCGAAAAGATGGTGTTCTATCGAGACATGCCTCCCGTCGCAAAATGCCCCCGATGGACCTGCGCAGTACCAAACGTCACTCCAGCTGATATCTTGATCAGCTGGCGTGACGTCAACACAGCGCATGCGCAGATCGTCTGAGGCATTATCTGACGCTATGCAAACAGCGGGGGAACGTAGTTCTCAGATTGAGCCTCGCTGTTGTGGGGCGGGTTGTGTGTATGTGTGCTGCAACCCGCCCTCAGACACAGGCAAAACGCGACGTTCGACACACCGAACCCGCACTGTAGCACACACAAAACCCGCCCCGCAACAGCGAGGCACAATCTGAGAAGTACGTTCTCCCTCCACTGTTTGCATAGCTTTGAATACTGCCCGTCGAATACTGTCTCCAGACAAAAATACCTCAGACGATCTGGGCATGCGCCGTGTTGACGTCACGCCAGCGGATCAACATATAAGCTAGAGTGACGTTTGGTACTGCGCATGCGCAGATCCATCGTGGGCATTTTTTTTGACGGGAGGCATTTCTTAGAACAGCGGCACCCATGAAGCAGGGACAGGAGGCAGAGACTCGGGGTAAAAGTGTTTGAATGTTAAAAGTGTTTGAATATATTCCCAATAGTAAGAGAATGTTTGGTAACCGGATTAGTGATTGTTTTATGATCAGAGGATCGCAGCCATAATAGATTAGAAATAGCAGGTCAATATCTATTGACTCCACAGTGGGATTTCAGAGGTTGCATGGTATTTAGTTATTTGTGCCAGATGGGGCGCATAATAATAGGTAGATTAGGAAATCCGAGACCACCTTTTACATTTTGGAAGGTAAGAGAGTATGATTAGGTAAATGGGGTTTTGAAGAGCCCCAAAGAAACTTTGTTATTTTAGTCTGCCATATTCTGAAAAAAAAAAAGTACGCCGAGGCAGAGGTGGGCAGAACCCAGAAAAGATGAAGGATTTTGGGTAATAAAGTCATTTTAATAATGTTCATTTTACCTATCCTGGATATGGGGAGAGAAGACTGCCAGAGCCCTTTTTCAAGCCCGCAAATGAATTTTGAGGCACTGGAAGTCTACAGAACCTCCCACAGTGAAGGAATGGATTACTCAAATGTACCAGCCAACTTGAGAAGTTCATTTACCAACACAGACCTAGCAGGGAGAAATTAAATAAATTATGGTGCTCGTGGCTTTAGCCCCGTTGGACCTTGTTCTGGACCGTATACTTTAATAGCTGAGAGGATACCAAACTCTGATTGGTGGTCTCATAGCTGTGGTTTTACAGCAATACTTTATTGTAATTTTTGGGAGATTGACTGTATAAGTAAGCTGAAAATGACTGTATGTCGTGTGGTGCTTATTGTTTCAAACACACGAATGTTACTACTGGCAGTCTTCCATATCCTCATTCACTGCCTTTTAGGCCTCATGCACACTGGACGTTTTTGGATGTTTTTACAGCAGCGGTTTTTGGCTGTAGACGTTTTTTTTTTTTTTTTCTACAGTCATTAAACTCTCCATCATGTTATCCTATGTGTCCATGCACGCATAGGCTGTTATCAGCAGTTTTGGGCAGTGGCGTTTTTGAGCAGTAAAAAAAACCCAAAACTAGTGAGTTCTGAGAGATGTTTTTCAGCTGTAAAAACGCTCTAACGTCGATAAACGCTCAAAAACGTCGCTCGACAGCGGTTTTTAGAGTTTTCGATCCATTGAAAAAAAAATTGCGGGTTTTTTTTTAAGGAAAAAAAAAATATATAACGCTAAAAGACGCTATTTCAAAAACGTTGAAAAAAGTTGAAAAACTCACTGCAAATCTACTGACGTTTTTATAATGTTATTTTAACGTCCAGTGTGCATGAGGCCTTAAACTTAAAATGGTTATGGCATGGTTCCCTCATCCTTCTTTTTTTTTTTTTTTTTTTTTTTTCCCATTCCAGCCCACTCCTACCTGGAGGGTGGAATAGGTTGCATCCAAACCCAATCTGCCTATCAGTCTCTGGTTTTGTAGATGCACATTGAATTTAAGCTTCTTCTCCATTACAGGCGATGATGCTGCAGCTCAGCACAGCACTGGGTGCTCTGGCAGGCACTGCCTGCTCCCTCTTGGCAGAAGGCATCGGTGAAGCTGCCACTCTGTGGATTCTGCCTTTCACCGCTGGTGGATTTATCTACATCGCAACTGTCTCCGTCATCCCTGAACTGCTCCAAGACTCTCGTCCCTCTCAGTCCATTAAGGAAACCATTGGGCTGCTTCTTGGGGTCGCCATGATGGTCCTCATCGCACAGTTTGAGTAGGATTTTGGCCATGTCATCTAGCTGGGCATGGAGCCGCGGTGAATAGCAACATAATAGAGCGCCATGGGGCCATTGTCAGATGCTGGTGGTGTCCTTGAGCTCTTGCAACACTACGGAGCAAGAGTGACGTCACTTCCTTATCTCACCCCAATGGCATTGTGATATCACGGTCTGCACACTTTTTTATTTTTATTTTTAGGCTGAAATTTCCTTTTTCTGGACCAAATTATTGTCTAAACATGGATTTCCATAATATCCTTGACTCAAATCACCTTCCATTTGTGGCTTTACAGTCCAGACAGAATTTTTTTTGTTTTTGTTTTTTTTATACCTCTTCTCATGCTAATCCATAGCTTAACCCTTATCTATGATTAAAGTAGAACTATAGACCAAACTTTTTTTCTTTCATTTTGGATAGAGCAAGGGAGGGTTATAACCCCTGTCTGATTTTTTTTTTTTTTTTTTTTTTTTTTTTTCTTTCAGCACCTCTGTCCCATAGCCAAACAGGAAGTGAGAGGAAATCCCTGTAAATTAAGGGAATTCTTTGGGGACCCCCTAGGTCACCAGAACTAGTGTACTCATTGGAATATTCCCCTCTGTTACTTTTCTGGGGACAACCTCAAAATTTGGGATTTTCTTTTACTTTTACTTTCACTTTCAATGATAATGGTAAACAGGACAAATAGGGTGACTCTACTTAACGGGGGCATGGAGAGCAATAAAAACTGACAAGAATTCTAATCCCTCACCGCTCTATCCAAAATGCTGTACAGGAGACCAGACTGTTTTAGAATCCTTGCGTAGTTATAAAACTGTAGAACTGACACTGGTTTAAGGGAATGTAAATGATCAGGAGTGTTAAAGAAGTACACTACAGCTAGATGGTCTCATAAATGGCCATTAAAACCGTTTTCTGTAAAAGAGACTTAAGAGATATAAACCTGATAATGATAGTTTGCTCTTGACAGATCTATTTGGATGGGAGGCCAGGTTGTTCTACCCATCAAACTGCCTAAAAATGAAGAGGACACCAGGGGCCATGGGCACAGAATAATATATGTGGTGCTGTGGATACACAGCTGTGCATGTGAAAGAACGCCTTAAAGTGGACTTATATGGACCTTGCACTGTATGTAAGGTCTGCTGTTTACCTTTGCTGCTCCAACCACCTTGCTAAAACACTGTAAATAAAGTTATAAAAAAGTACCTGTAATGGGGAAAAATACATTCTATTCCTTTTTCCTCCATCTTCCTTGGTGCAGGGGGCTGAAATCCTCATCCTTCCAGTGTATGCTACTCCCAGGTCTGATGAAGTCCCAGGAAATGCTACTTCATTGTCATAGGGAATGATACTCCAAGATCCAGGGAGGTCCTAGGGAATGCTATTCCATGGTCCGTTAGGGTCCCAGGAAATGCTGCTCCAAGGTCTGACAATGTTCTTGGGGAATCTTACTCCAAAGTTCAATGAGATGTTGGGTATACTACTATAAGGCCCGAGGGAATGCTTCTTCAAGGTCTGGTGAGGTCCCAGGGAATGCTACTCTTTGGTCAAAGAGAGTCCATGGGAATGCTAGTACAAGGTCCTAGGAAATGTTACTCAAAGGTCCGACGAGGCCCCAGGGAATGCTACTCCTAGATCTGTTGAGGTCCCAGGGAATGCTACTCCTAGGTCCGATGAGGACCTGGGGGTCAAATGACAATTCGCCAGGGGTCACAGAATCCTGGGCTGTTTCTGAAGCCCACACCACTCTCCTAGCCTTTTCGTGGCCGCCCTGGAGCCGGTGGCCGCCTAGCTGGGCTGTTCATGGAGCCCACAGCCGCCCACTCAGCCTCTTTGCAGCCACCTATTCAGTTCACGGCAAAGCTGGGGAGCAGACTAGAGGTCAGCTGACTGGTGAGGAATGTGAAGTGGGAGGGGCTGAAGGAGACCCTATCTCCTGATTTCAGCATAGGTGTCACTGCTACGAGACACCGCAAAGTCGGAGACACAGTGAATCGCGGGACACAGTGAGTAACACTACCTGTGATTATAGTTGCCATTAAAACTCCCCACTACAGTTCTCAGATCAGCAGATGACCTTGATCAAGAGCACCTAAGTTGGCTGATCAGAACTCCCCGCCAGCACTGCCACTCATCTCATTCCCCCCACTCCCCACCAAGAAATAAGGGAAGGAATAAAAATAGAGAATACGTGGAAGGGAGAGTAAAAGGGAGGAGGAACAAAGAAAAAGGGAGAGAAAGAATAAGAGAACAAGAAGGACTTTTAGAGTGAGGGATGGGGGCAGAAAACAAGAAATTAGGATAGAGAGAGATAAAAGGGAAAGAAAGGAGAACAAAGAGAGTGGTACATCCTAAAATGTACCATAAGGGGTTTTAATACTGTGCGAGTGGAAGGGACTCTGGGAACGCTAAATGTCTGTGTTAGGGGCGCAAATTACTTGTCTTGCCTTGGGTGCTGACAACCCACGCTACGAAAACATTTTTACTGTTAGGGGTCCCCACAACTTGGGAAATTTTGTATCAAGGGGTCACGGCACTAGGGGGTTGAGAACCACTGTCCTAGGGAATGCTACTGCCGGGTCTGATGAGGTCCCAGGGATTGCTAGTTCATTGTCATAGGGAATGCTATTCCATGGTCCAAGGGGGTCCCAGGAAATGCTACTCCAAGGTCTGACGGGGTACTAGGGGATGCTACTACAAAGTCCTAGGGGAATCTTACTCCAAAATCCAAGGAGATCCTAGGTATACTAGTATAATGTACAAGGCAATGCTTTTCAACGGGCTGGTGAGGTCCCAGGGAATGCTACTCTGGTCCAAGAGAATGCTTCTCCAAGAACTGGTGAGTTCCCAGGGAATGCTAGTGGAGGGTCCAAGGGAATGCTACGGCAAGGTCCTAGGAAATGTTACTTGAAGGTCCGACAGTGCCCCAAGGAATGCTACCCCTGAGTCTCATGAGGCCCCAGGAAATGCTACTCCTAGGTCTGACGAGGTCCTAGGGATTGATACTCCATGGTCCGAGGGGGTCCCAAGTAATCCTACTCCAAGATCTGACAAAGTTCTTGGTAATGCTACCCCAGACTCTGACAAGGTCCTAGGGGACGCTACTACAAAGTCCTAGGGGATACTTACTCCAAAGAGATCCTAGGTATACTGCTATAAGGTCCAAGGGAATGCTTCTCCAAGGTCTGGTGAGGTCCATGGGAATGCTACTACAAGGTCCTAGGAAATGTCACTCGAAGGTCCGAGGAGGCTCCAGGGAATGGTACTTTAGCCCTGGTTCACACTGACTGCGGAAATGAAAGTGTGCGAGTTCATTTGAACTCTCACAATTTCATTCCCGCATGTCAGTCCCAACTTTGGGGAAGATTTCAGAGACATCTGCGTGGGTTTCTGCACAGATGTCAATGGTATTCACACCCCCAAATCGGCAAAAGCAGTACATAAACTACTTTTGGGAATCAGTGCGGCGCCGCACTGATTAGGACAGGTGCAATTGAACCAGGGCTCAAAGTCTGCTGAGGTCCCAGAGCTTGCTACGGCATGGGCGTACAGGGTCCAAGGGACTTTTACTCCAAGCTTAGATGAGGTCTTAGGAAATGCTACTCCAAGATCCAATGAGTTTATAGGGCAGTGATGGAGAACCTTGGCACCTCAGATGTTTTGGAACTACATTTCCCATGATGCTCAACTACACTGCAGAATGCCTGAGCACTATGGGAAATGTAGTTCCAAAACATCAGGGGTGCCAAGGTTCGCCATCACTGTTATAGGGAATGCCACTCCAAGGTTTCACAAGGCCCCAGTGAATGCTACTCCAAATCTTCCAACACTGTGCTGGGGATGTCTTCTCGACCAGGTTTGCGGAACTCTAAATTCCCACGTCTCGCTGGAAGGAGGTTGTCAACCTTACTAGGCACTGCAGGTGGGGAAGGGTGAGTATATTATTACTTCTTTGTTAAAGGCATTTAAAAAAAAAAAAAAAACTTCTTTGCGGCGGATATGCAAGGCACAGGAGGGCACATGTAGAAAGCAGAATATACCAGTACAGTGGAACCTCGGTTTAAGAGTAACTTGGTTTGAGAGCAACTTTTTTTTTTTTTAAATTCTGACTCTGTTTGCGAGTGTTGTCTCGCAAGACAAGCAGAATTCAACCTAATAGGGCCTGCAGTACCGCTTGGCCTGACGTGCGGGGCGCCGGAGGCGAACAGCGACGATCGCAGCCGTTCACCGCCGTTCGCAATGCTTGGAAAGACACGGAAATACTCAGTTTCCGAGCCTTTCCGACATTTGCCGAGGTCAGCCGACATGTCTTCGGGCCTTTTCAGCCATTTCCGAGGCTCTCCGGTCCCCCCCACCTCTGCCCGCATGCGGTATTGCATCCCATTGAAGTCAATGTGGAGCAAATTACTTGCGTTTCCATTGACTTCAATGGGAAAACTCGGTTTGATATGCGAGTACTTTGGATTAAGAGCATACTCCTGGAACGGATTATGCTCAAAAATCTGAGGTTCAACTGTATGTTGTAGGAGACATGTTGCCAATATAAGGAAGAAAATCAAGATTTGTAAAGCGCTGTGCAAACTGTTGGCGCTATATAAATCCTGTATAATAATAATTTAAGCTATGGGGAAAAATTGGCCGCCCTGTTATTAAAATCTTAAAAAAAAAATTAAAATACACAATGTAACTGTTGTTGCCCTTTAACACTCCTGAGCCCTTTCATTTCCTGGTGAAAGAAGAAAGAGACGGCCAGGCAAATTGTATTTTTAAGAAGCAGTCAGCAATACACCCCCGTACATTGCATAATACAGGTTTCCTTTAAAGCTTAATTGAACTTTCAGTTTAAATCTGGTAAGTATATTCCAGGTGCATCAAAGCAAATGTGTAAAATCTTAGTTTTTTTTTTTTTTTGTGTGTAAAGCGGCTACAACCTGAGCAGAAAAGCCTGTCTTTTACCAGCATGCTGTAGAGCAGTACCCTTGCTCTCTCTCTTTGGAAGCAGTGGTCTCACTG
The DNA here is from genome assembly GCF_042186555.1 of Aquarana catesbeiana. Taxonomy (NCBI): domain Eukaryota; kingdom Metazoa; phylum Chordata; class Amphibia; order Anura; family Ranidae; genus Aquarana; species Aquarana catesbeiana. Next base: position 30,654,438 of record NC_133332.1, read on the forward strand.
CAGAAGTCTGAAACATTCCCTGCTGAGTCCGTCCTATGGCAAAGCTCACACTCCCTGCTGATTAGAGGGCTCTACTTCCCCACAGAGATCAAGGGTCCTTCTCTGCAGCATGCTAGCAGGGGGACAGGCTTTTCTACTCATGCTGTAGCTGTTTTCTAAATAGAAAAGAGTGCAAGATTTTGCACACCTTGCACCTGCAATGTATTTAGCTGATTTAAACTGAAAGTTCACTTGGGCATTAATAAAATATTTCATTGGTGTGTCTTCCTTTCTTTTTCTAGTTTACAAAGTGATAAAGAGCAGAAAATGTTCATTATGTTTAAGGGTCAGACAGCCTTAGGACACCAAACTGAATAATTGTCCCACAACTGCTCTGTTCTGTATGGGATTAAGGTGATGGGAGGGGTGATATAATGCATATATATGTAACAAGTGTCTTTACCAGACATGGAAACCTTATGCCCATTCAGCTGTAGAGGAACTATTAAGTCACATTAAAGCTTGCTGAGATTTGTAGTTCAGCAGCAGCTGAAAGGAATTGTGCTACTGTTGTAAACAGTAAGGGAATGCACTAGAAGCTAGTGTCTGAACACCCGTTACAGTGTAACCCGTTTTCTTTCTGTTTTTTATATGTATATTTTTTGTCAATGTCGTTTGTTCTGAAAGGTAACAGAACTTACATGTCATATAAAGAGGTGGCGCCTCCTGGCTCACATGCAGTGACATTGCAGCTGTATGCACAAGCTATCTCTTTGTATCCAAGTGCTTTCCATGGGCTGCTGGAAGCTTTTAATGTTGGTTCTTTGGAGGATTTTCTCCTTTGTTTTTGTTTTTTAAGTAACTAGGACAGAAAATTGAATAAAAAGAATGAAAATGGCTTCAGTCCCTTTTTTTTTTTTTTGTATGTCTTTTTCTACTCTTGGTGCTGCTGGTTTTATTTATTTATTTCAGGTACTTATATAGCACCATTAATTTATGCAGTGCTTTACATATACATTGTACATTCACATCAGTCCCTACCCTCAAGGAGCTTACAATCTAAGGTCCCTAACTCACATTCATACATACTAGGGACAATTTAGACAGGATCCAATGAACCTACCAGCATGTCTTTGGAGTGTGGGATGAAACCGGAGTACCCGGAGGAAACCCACGCAGGCACAGGGAGAACATGCAAACTCCAGGCAGGTAGTGCCATGGTTATCTACAATAGATATAAAAAGTCTACACACCCCTCTTTAAAATATCAGGTTTCTGTGCTGTAAAAAAAAAAAAATGAGACAAAGATAAATTATTTCAGAAATTTTTCCACCTTTAACCAGTTCAGGACCAGCCGCCACGGTTATACTGTGGCAGGTTGGCTCTCCTGGGCGAGGCATCGTAGCTGTAGGTCCATGCCAATGATTACTGGCCTGGACCTGGTGATCGATTCTGACGAATGGGAGACCGTCCCCTGCCTGTAAGTGTAAACACAGGCAGGGGAAGTGATGTCATCTCCCTCTCTGGAATTCTTTTCCGTTCCAGAGAGAGGAGAGAAGACATCTAAACGTGAGTTGCACCAACACCACACAGTACACACAGGCACACTTTTCACCCCCCGAGTTAACCCCTTCACTCCCTGTCACAGTGTCACCTAGTGCAGTTTTCATATTTTTCTTTGACCACTGTACTGGTGTCATTTGTGACACTAATCAGAGTTAGGATACTTAGTCTTAGGCCCAGATCAGTCTAGGGACCCCCCTAATAAAGGTTTAACCCCTTGATCACCCCCTGTCAGTGTGTAGTTAGTTACTGTCACCGTCAGGCTTTTATAGCGTCAGGGTACTCACCATATATTGCTGTATAAAGGTTTAACCCCCTGTTCACCCGGCGGGTGATATCAGGTTTTAGCGTCAGTCAGGGTCTGCGTCAGCCCCAGGCAGTGTCAGATTAGTGCCAGTAGCGCTAACACCCACGCACGCACCATACATCTCCCTTAGTAGTATAGTGTAAATGGATCAATATACTTGATCAGATCTATACTAGCGTTCCCAAAAACGCAGCGTTAGCGGGATCAGCCCAGATCCCTGCTAGCACCTGCGTTTAGATCCTCCACCCAAGTGCAGTATCAATCGATTACTGTCACTTACAAAACACATACTGCAGCATTTGCATAGTCAGGCCTGATCCCTGCGAACGCTAAGAGTTTTTTTTTTTTTGGTAGCGTTTGAAGCAGTCGCTGACAGTCAGGTGCTCTTTATTTCCTGTTAGTCTCACTAGTTGTACCAGTAAATTTAGAGGCCACAATGTCCAATCGGAGGTACACTAGTGAAGAGGCCTACACGTTTCTGAGCCTGACAGATGAGAGTGAAGAGGAAGTCGCCCATCTGTCAGATTCAGGCTCAGAATACGAACCTGTAGACAGCAGTGGCACCCTGACAGATAACTGACAACGGAGTTGTGGTCCCTGCCAAGGTCAGGCGTACCTGACCCCAATCTTCTTCTGCTGTTGAGGTGCAAGAACCGCAGGGCTCTCGTATGGAGCAGAGAAGTACTAGTGCAGCTCATCCATCCTTCCAGTGAACTGGCAAGCACCAGCGGTCTATTATATCCTGGTCGTACAACCAGCACTGCAGTAACACTTGGTGACGTGGCGAGTCCCATAAGTGCAGTTCAAGCTGGTGTGGTGGCTAGCACAAGTATTGTCCCACTGCCACCAAGAAGAACACAGGCCCGTTGTGCCCATAGTGCCCTTCCCGCTGCATTTGCCAAGCCTAATTGGGAGCATACCACTTCTGCAGCACCTGTACTTCCCCCATTCACTGGCCAACCCGGAATTCAGGTGGAATCAGTTGATTTTACGTCACTTAAATTTTATTTGTTGTTTTTCACAGAAGATCTCTATAGATCTATTGTGGACCAAAGCAATTTGTATGCTGGTCAATTCATCGGCACTAATCCCCAGTTGGCCCTTGCCAGAGATTGGAAACCTATTACGTTTTCTGAATTTAAGACCTTCCTGAGCCTATCGCTCCTCATGGGCATAACTAAAAAAAAAAGTGAACTCTGACCCAATTCACCATATGCCGTGTTCTCTGCCTCCATGGCCAGGACACGATACGAGCAGATCTTGCGATTTATGCACTTCAACGATAATGAACTCTGTCGTCCTTGGGGTGACCCTGGATTTGATCGTCTACAAAATTCAGCCCCACTTCAACCACTTCAATCAACAGTTTGCAGCCTTGCTTATTCCCGATCAAGTTGTCTGCGTTAAGTCCCTGATTACATTTTCTGGCTGCTAGTCTATCAAACAGTATCTTCCCAGCAAGCGTGCCAGATCTGGGGTCAAGATGTATAAGCTCTGTGACAGGGCCACAGGCTATACATATAGTTTTATGGTTTACGAGTGAAGAGATAGTCACGTGGAGCCAGAGAACTGCCCAGACTACATAGGGAGCGCTGGTAAGATTGTGTGGGACTTGGTGTCACCCTTATTCAGAAAGGGGTACCATTTGTACGTGGACAAATATTACACAAGCGTGCCACTTTTTAGTCACCTTTTTGATTGTGGAATTGGCGCATGTGGCACCGTGCGATCTAATCGCCGGGGCTTCCCCCAATGGCTTGTAGAGTCCCGACTTAGATGGGGGGAGAGAGCGTGCTTGAGAAGTAATCATTTGCTCGCAGTGAAGTGGAGGGATAATCGGAAAGTTTTCGTTCTGTCCTCCCTTCATGCAGATATGACAGTCTATCGGACGGTGACTGGTGTTGTGGAGAAACCCCTCTGTGTCCACAAATACAACCTTAATATGGGAGGGGTGGACCTCAACGACCAGATGTTGGCGTTGTACCCAATTGCCGTAAGGCCAGACGCTGGTACAAAAAAGTGTCTATATTTATTCCCATTGGCTGAACGCTTATGTGCTATACAGAGCTTCAGGACGAACTGGATCCTTCCTAAAATTCCAGGAAGAGATCATCACAGCCCTTCTGTTTCCAGATGGTGCTGTGCCCCAACTTCACAATGTAAATGCAGTGAGCCGGCTGCATGAGAGGCATTTTCCATATGTCCTCCCTAGTACCCCTACCCAAAGAACACCCCAAAGAATTGTGTGCAGAAAACGCAAATTTATTTGTGAAACACGCTTTTATTGTCCCTCCTGTCCTGGCCAACCTGGTCTCTGCATTGGTGAATGTTTCAAACGCTACCACACACTAGTGGAGTATTGGCATAGGGTACAGCACTACACAGTCCTAGGCACACGTACACAGGGTCTCGAAAGATGAGATGGCCATCACATTTTGAGAGACCCTAATCTGGAACATTTACAGTTACAGTTTATATAAAAGTGCAAAAAAAAGAAAAGCCATAAATAGTTGTCGTTTTATTTTTTTTTCTCTCTCTATTGTTCTCTCTTATGTTCACTCTCTATTGTCCGCTGTATTGTTCGCTCTCTATTGTTACTATATTTTAGAACTGTGTCATGCATTGCATGAATCTATCCATGGCCACCCCCTATTCAGGCGTCCGGACCCTTTTTGGGCGCCTGAATTACAGCGGTGGGAGTTTTTTTTTTTTTTTTTTAAGTACCTGATTAGGCTTCAAAAAAGGTGGACTCGTGACGCAGAGCATTGCGCTACGAGCGCACCCAGGTGTGTTAGAAAAGCAAAAGAATATTTGCTTTTCTAACACTGAACCGCCAATCAGGAAGCGTGGGTCTAATACCGGTCACCCGATTGGCTGAAGGCACGGGTGATCCTATTGGATGCCTCGCAGAAGGGAAGAAGAGACACACTGGAAGCATGGAGGACACAGGAGCCGTCGCCTGACCCGCTGCCCGTCCCACAGCTCGCCGCCGTCAGCTGCTGCCTGACCCGCTACCAAGATGGGGTAGGTGGCGGTCAGACAGCGGGGGGGGGGGGGGGGGGCAGAGTAGTGAGGCTGCATTTGATGGGCACAGTGAGGCTGCAAATGGTGTTTTTCTTTTTTTTTTTCAATTTGTTTGCGCTCCCCCACATTTTGAGCACCAGCCGCCACTGGTGCACACCCTCCTTTAACTAGGGATGTAGCTGTGTTCAGAATTAAGCAATCACATTCAAACTCATGTTGAATAGGAGTCAGTACACACCTGCCATCATTGAGCCTAGGTTCACACTTGTGCGATGCGTGATTACAGCGCCGATTCCCGCATCTCTCCCGCATCTCTCCCGCAGGCAGTTCACACTGCCTTCTGCCACCTGCTGCGGGTGTCAATACATTGTTAATGACACCCGAAGATTGGTTCAGAGATCGCAGTGCCAACTGTGAACTCGCACAGGAATCGGATCGCATAGGTGAGAACACCCATGCGACCCGATTTCAGTACGGGGGGGAAAAAAATTCCCTGCACTTTTTCTTTCTGCAAATCTAATGCGAGTTCAGCCATACAACTGTATGGCTGAACTCACATCGCACGTGATTGCGATTGCGACTGCGACTGCGGTGTGGGTGCGAATCACATGCGATGTCTGAGATCACATGTGTGTCAACCTAAGCTTAAAGTGCCTCCGAATAACCCTAAATAAAGGTTAGCTGTTTAGCGGCAAGGATGTGGAATTCCCTTCCACAGGCGGTGGTCTCAGCAGGGAGCATCAATAGTTTCAAGAACCTATTAGCACCTGTACGACCACAACATACAGGGATATACAATGTAATACTGTCATAGAATCACACACATAGGTTGGACTTGATGGACCTGTGTCTTTTTTCAACCTCACTACTATGTAGTAGGTCTTTCCTGACGTTTCCTTAACCACATCCTACAGCAAAAGCCATAGTCTGCAGAGAGCTTCCAAAACGTCAGAGGGATCTCAATGTTAAAAGGTATCAGTCAGCAGAAGGGTACAAAATAATTTCCAAGGCCTTATGCCGCGTACACACGAGCGGACTTTCCGGCATACTTGATCCGACGTTCTTCCCGCCGGACTTTCCGGTGGACTACCGGCGGACTTTCTGAATGGACGGACTTGCCTACACACGACCGGACTTTCCGGCAGGCTAGGTCCGCCCGTCTTTCCGAAGGACTTTCGCCGGAGTAACGGCGGACTTTCAGAATGAACGGACTTGCCCACACACGGACAAGTCCGTTCATTTTGAACGTGACTCGGGTACGACGGGACTGGAAAAGGAAGTGAATCTTGCCGCTTTTATCGGCGACATTGACACCTTGCGAGCCCCGTCGTGGGGCATACCAGGCCCTTAGGTCTGGCATGGATTTTAAGGGGAACCCCCACGTCGAAAAAAATCGGCGTGGGGTCCCCCCCAAAATCCATACCAGACCCCGATCCGAGCATGCAGCCCGGCCGGTCAGGAAAGGGGGTGGGGACGAGCGAGCGCCCCCCCTCCTTAACCGTACCAGGCCGCATGCCCTCAACATGGGGGGGGTGCTTTGAGGGAGGGGGGACGCCCTGCGGGGCCCCCCCACCCCAAAGCACCTTGTCCCCATGTTGATGAGGACAAGGGCCTCTTCCCGACAACCCTGGCCGTTGGTTGTCGGGGTCTGCAGGCGGGGGGCTTATCGGAAACCGGGGGCCCCCTATAATAAGAGGGCCCCCAGATCCCGGCCCCTCACCCTATGTGAATGAGTATGGGGTACATCGGTGACCACGCCCCCTTATGCCGTCACAGTCCCAGCATGCCCAGGGACTGTGAGGGCATAAGGGGGCAGGGTCTCCGCCTATATAAGTCACATCGGAGCTCTCAGAGACCATTCCAGCCGGAGAAAGCGTCGTGTCAACATGGGAAGAAGACAAGAAGCCCAGAAGCCACAGGCCAGAAGTCCGGACCTCCGCTGGCAAAAGAGCGGCATGAAGACAGTGGAGGAGCTGGCAGAAGAACTGGAACACCGGGAGAAGAGGCCAGAGGGAGCGGAGAAGAACCAACCGGACGCCGGGAGAAGAGGAACCGGAGGGACCCCCGAAGCCGGAAGAAGGACCCCCCGGAGCTGTCTAATAAATTACTTCAAAAACCTGTGTAGTGTGTTTTATTATTGACACTTTTTCCCTAGGTAGATGGGTAGGGGTACCATGTACCGCATACTCATTCACATAGGGTGGGAGGCCGGGATCTGGGGGCCCTCTTATTATAGGGGGCTCCCGGATTCCGATAAGCCCCCCGCCCGCAGACCCCGACAACCAACGGCCAGGGTTGTCGGGAAGAGGCCCTTGTCCTCATCAACATGGGGACAAGGTGCTTTGGGGTGGGGGGGGCCCCGCAGGGCGCCCCCCCTCCCTCAAAGCACCCACCCCCCCCCATGTTGAGGGCATGCGGCCTGGTACGGTTAAGGAGGGGGGGGGGGCGCTCGCTCGTCCCCACCCCCTTTCCTGACCGGCCAGGCTGCGTGCTCGGATCGGGGTCTGGTATTGATTTTGGGGGGGGACCCCACGCCGATTTTTCTGCGTAGGGGGTTCCCCTTAAAATCCATGCCATAACTAAGGGCCTGGGATGCCCCACGCTCGCCGCAATAGGAAAATTTGTTTTGCAGTACCCTGCCCTTGCGTCGTATCTGGTTCGTCGGACCAGCATACAGACGCATACAGATGAACGGACTTTCCATCAGGAACTGTGTCCTGCGGACTAAGATTTGAAGCATGCTTAAAATCTAGGCAAGGCGGACTTTTGGGAAAAACAAGTCCGCCGGAGCCTACACGCGGTCGGATTGTGCGGGGGACTCTGGTCTGCCGGACCAAGAATGCCGGACAGTCCGCTCGTGTGTACGCGGCATTAGATATACCATGGAACACAGTGAAGACAGTCATCATCGAGTGGGGAAAATATGGCACAACAGTGACATTACCAAGAACTGGACGTCCCTTCAAAATTGATGAAAAGCCCAGAAGAAAACTGGTCAGGGAGGCTGCCAAGAGGCCTCGAGCCACAATAAAGGTGCTACAGGAATATCTGGCAAGTACTGGCTGTGTGGTACATGTGACAACAATCTCCCGTATTCTTCATATGTCTGGGCTATGGGGTAGAGTGGCAAGCCTTTTCATACCAAGAAAAACAACCAAGCCCAGCTAAATTTTCCAAAACACATCTGAAGTCTCCCAAAAAGCATGTGGGAAATGTGTTCTGGTCTGATGAAACCAAGGTTGAACTTTTTGACCATAATTCCAAAAGATATGTTTGGCTCAAAAACAACACTGCACATCACCTAAAGAACACCATACCTACCGTGAAGCATGGTGGTGGCAGCATTATGCTTTGGGGCTGTTTTTCTTTAGCTGGAACAAGGGCCTTAGTCAAGGTAGAGGGAATTATGACCAGTTCCAAATACCAGTCAATATTAGCACAAAACCTTCAGGCTTCTGCTAGAAAGCTGAACATGAAGACGAACTTCATCTTTCCGCATGACAACGACCCAAAGCACACATCCAAATCAACAAAGGAATGGCTTCACCAGAAGAAGATGAAAGTTTTGGAATGGCCCAGCCAGAGCCCAGACCTGAATCCCGTTGAAAATCGGTGGGGTGATCTGAAGAGGGCTGTGAACAGATTTGGAGTGTTTTTGCAAAGAAGAGCGGGCAAATATTGCCAAGATGTGCCAGGCTGATAGACTCATACCCAAAAAAGACTGAGTGCTGGAGTAAAATCAAAAGGTGCTGCAACAAAGTATTAGTGTAAGGGTGTGCACACTTATGCAACCATATTATTTTATTTTTTACTTCCCTCCACCTAAAAGATTTCAGTTTGTTGTTCAACTGAGTTGTACCGTTTATGGGTCACATTAAAGGAGGAAAACGTTCTGAAATGATTTATCTTTGTCTCATTTTTTTACATCACAGAAACCTGACCTTTAAACGGGGGGTGTGTAGACTTTTTATATCCACTGTATATGATGTTGCAATGATCGATGTGTTAAAGTTGACTTGTGGTTAAAGAAGAACCTTTAAAGTTGATCTCTACGCAAAAAAAGAACGAAAATATTTGAATTCAAATATATGTCCCAATAGCCCCAAATGATATAAACAAATGCCTTTGTAAACCCAGATATTACCTTGTAAAAATAGCTGTTCCATGATCACTGTGCTGTATATAACTTGTGTAGAAAGAGTTGTGGGATGGGCCGGTGGGCCCCACCTACTGCAGGCTTTCTATAGAAAACTACAGGAGGGGGCGGAGACAAGACCAGTCATCCTGCACAAGGAGAGAGAGTAGCAGTGATCAGTCTTTTTTTTTTTTTTTTTTTTTTTTTTTAATAGGAAAGAAAAGCCTAACACTGGATTACTGCACAGATCTGGATGAAATACACAAAACACACCAAGACTGACCCAACAATACTCGCTAATCAGTGAATCACATGGCAGCAACTCAATGCATCTAGATGTGGTGAAGGCGACTTGCTGAAGTCCAAACCGAGCATCAGAATGGGGATATAAGTGACTTTGAACGTGGCATGGTTGTTTGCCATACAGGCTGGTCTGAGTATTTCAAAAACTGCAGATTTTCACACACAACCATCTCTCGGGTTTACGGAGAATGGTCCGAAAAAGAGAAAATATCCAGTGAGCGGCAGTTGTGTGGAGGAAAATGCCTTGTGGATGTCAGAGGAGAATGGGCAGACTGGTTTGAGATGATAGAAAGGCAACAGCAACTCAAATAACCTCTCGTTACAACCAAGGTATGCAGAATACCATCTCTGAACGCACAACACATCGAACCTTGAAGCGGATGGGCTACAGCAGCAGAAGACCACACCGGGTGCCAATCCTGTCAGCTAAGAACAGGAAACTGAGTCTACAATTCGCACAGGATCACCAAAATTGGACAATAAAAGATTGGAAAAAAACGTTGCCTGGTCTGATGAGTCTCGATTTCAGTTGTGACATTCAGATGGTCGGGTCAGAATTTGAACATGAAAGTATGGATCCATCCTGCCTTGTATCAATGGTTCAGGCTGGTGGTGATGTAATGGTGTAGGGGGGATATTTTCTTGGCACACTTTGGGCCCCTTAGTACCAACTGAGCATCTTTTACATGCCACGGCCTACCTGAGTATTGTTGCTGACCATGTCCATCCCTTTATGACTACAGTGTCCCCATCTTCTGATGGCTCCTTCCAGCAGGATAATGCACCATGTCACAAAGCTCAAATCATCTCACCACTGGACAATGAGGTCCCTGGACTCCAATGGCCTCCACATTCACCAGATCTCATCCAATAGAGCACCTTTGGGATGTGGTGGAACGGGAAATTGGCATCATGGAGGTGCAGCCGACAAATCTGCAGCAACTGTGTGATGTTATCAGAGGGATTCCCCCACTAACAGCTGAAATGAAAAAAAAGAAGAAAAAAAAAAAAAAGCTTGGTTGTTAGGGAGCATGGCGACCGCGTCCTTAACAATCAATGACTTATTCAGCTGTCAGTGGGGGAATCCCGTTGACAGCTGAAGTATTAAAGTGATTGTAAAGGCAGAAGGTTTTTTTATCGTAATGCATTCTATGCATTACGATAAAAACCTTCTGTGTGTAGCAGCCACCCTAATACTTAACTGAGCCCCCTCTAGATCCAGCGATGTTGTAGGAGGGATTCAGCTGCCTGGGACTCTCCTCCTGAAAGGGCTGAGACAGCAGCGGAGTGCCATTTGCTTCTGCTGCTGTCAATCAAAGTCAGTGAGCCAATGAGGAGAGAGAGGGGGCGGGGCCGAATGGCAGCTCCTTATCTGAATGGACACACGGAGCTGCAGCTGGGCTCAGGTGCCCCCATAGCAACTCAACAGGAGGGAGGAGCCAGGAGCAGCAAAGAGGGACCTGAGAAGAGGAGGATCGGGGCTGCTCTGTGCAGGTAAGTATAACATGTTTGTTATTTTTTTTTAAAAAAACAAAAAACAAAAATAGACTTTACAATCACTAGTGTAAACAAAACTGTTGTGGTAGGTATCAGTAATTGGTATCGGCGAGTACTAAAAAAAAAAGTATCAGTACTCATTAAAAAAAAAAATGGTATCGGTGCATTCCTAGTTTGCTTACATTAAGATTCATTTTAGTGTATTTTTTTTCCCATAAAATATGTGTTTAATAAATAATTGTGCAAATATCGTGCAATGAAAATAATTGCAACTACCACCATTTAATTCTCCAGGGACCCTGCTTTCAGTAAATATATACTTTTTTGGGGGTGGGGTTTACAATCATTTCTAGCAAAAAAAAAAAAATGCAGATTTTAACATGAGTGCTAAATATGAAAAAATTGCCCCGGCAGGCAAATGATTAACTGGTTCCCGACCAGCCGCCGCAGTAATATTGCAGCAGGTTGACTCCCCTGAGCGAGCCGTCGTAGCTGTGCGTTGGCCGCTTTAAGGGGTATAGGATTAGGAAGCATGCGCGCGCCGGCCGCGTCACTGAGGAGCCGATGTCCGCGGTCGCTCCTGACAGAGCCAGAACGGGGATGTGTGTGTGTACATCCACGTTCTGGCAGAGGAGAGGAGACAGATCGTGTGTCCCTAGTACAGTGATGGCGAACCTTGGCACCCCAGATGTTTTGGAACTACATTTCCCATGATGCTCCACTACACTGCAAAGTGCAGGAGCATCATGGGAAATGTAGTTCCAAAACATCTGGGGTGCCAAGGTTCGCCATCACTGGCCTAGTACATAGGGACAACGATCGGTCTCCTCCCCCAGGCAGTCTCATCCCCCTACAGTTAGAACACAGTGAGGGAGCACATTTAACCCCTTGATCGCCCCCTAGTGTTAACCCCTTCCCTGCCAGTGACATTTATACATTGATCAGTGTCTATTTTTAGCTCTGATTGCTGTATAAATGTCACTGGTCCCAAAAAAAGTGTCCGATCTGTCTGCCGTAATGTCGCAGTCCCGATAAAAATCACAGATCGCCACCATTACTAGTAAAAAATAAAAAAATAATACAAATGCCATAAATCTATCCCCTATTTTGTAGACGCGATAACTTTTGCGCAAACCAATCAATATATGCGTATTGCGATTTTTTTTGTTTACCAAAAATATGTAGAAGAATACGTATCGGCCTAAACTGAGGGAAAAAATGTGTTTTTTACATTTTGGGATATTTATGATAGCAAAAAGTAAAAAAAATATTGTTTTTTTTCAAAATTGTCGGTCTTATTTTTTTGTTTATAGCGCAAAAAAAAAAAAAGAAAACGCAGAGGTGATCAAATACCACCAAAAGAAAGCTCTGTTTGTGCCCTAGACCTTCTCTGTAACTCAAAACATGCAACCTGTAGAATTTTTTATACGTCGCCTATGGAGATTTTAAAGGGTAAACGTTTGTCGCCATTCCACAAGCGGGCGCAATTTTGAAGTGTGACATGTTGGGTATCAATTTACTCGGCGTAACATTATCTTTCACAATAAAAAAAAAAAATTGGGCTAACTTATTTTGTAATTCAAAAGAGTGTATTTTTTTCCCCCAAAAAAGTGCGCTTGTAATACCGTTGCGCAAATACGGTGTGACAGAAAGTATTGCAACAACCGCCATTTTATTCTCTAGGGTGTTAGAAAAAAAAATGTATAATGTTTGGGGGTTATAAGTCATTTTCTAGCAAAAAAAAAAAAAAAAAGTTTTTAACCGCTTGCTGACCGCCTCACGACAATATACGTCGGCAGAAGGGCACGTACAGGCAGAATCACGTACCTGTACGTTGCCCTTTAAGAGGCGGCCAGCGGGCGCGCCAGCGGCAAGCTCCGTGAGTCGGGTCGCGTGGACTCGATCGCAGCGGGGATACCCGCAATTGCCTCACGGGGAGGAAGAACGGGGAGATGCTGATGTAAACAAGCATCTCCCTGTTCTGCCTAGTGACAGTGTCACTGATCTCTGCTCCCTGTCATTGGAGCAGAGATCAGTGACGTGCCACACACAGCCCTGACCCCCACAGTTAGAAACACTCCCCTAGGACACACTTAACCCCTCCCCGCCACCTAATGGTTAACCCCTTCACTGCCAGTGTCATTTACACAGGAATCAGTGCATTTGTATAGCACTGATTGCTGTATAAATGACAATGGTCCTAAAAATGTGTCAAAAATGTCCGATGTGTTCGCCATAATGTCGCAGTCGCAATAAAAATCGCTGATCGCCGCCATTTAAAAAAAAAATATTAATAAAAATGCCATAAAACTATCCCCTATTTTGTAAACGCTATAACTTTTGCGCAAACCGATCAATAATCGCTTTTTTTTTTTTTACCAAAAATATGTAGAATACGTATCGACCAAAACTGAGGGAAAAAAATTGTTTTTTTAAATATTTTTGGGGGATATTTATTAAAGCAAAAAGTAAAAAAAATGCGTTTTTTTTTTTTTTTCAAAATTGTCACTTTTTTTGTTTATAGCGCAAAAAATAAAAACCGCAGAGGCGATCAAATACCACCAAAAGAAAGCTCTATTTGTGGGAAAAAATTGGGTACAACGTCGCACGACCGCGCAATTGTCAGTTAAAGCGGCGCAGTGCCGAATCGCAAAAAGTGCTCTGGTCAGGAAAGGGGGTAAATTCTTCCGGGGCTGAAGTGGTTAACTTTTAAACAACACATCTCAAAAAAGAGGCTCGGTCCTTAAGTGGTTAAAGACAGCTGTGCTGGAACAAAGGCAGGAGGGACATTTCTCTCCTTGTTTTACAAGGATTGCTCCCTGTTCATTATCTCAGAGCTGCAACACGGATTGTGACACATTGCTGATCTCTCTGCAAGACTATCTATCTTTTTTTTTTCCTCTCTATGGTTTCAGAATGTCTATCCTCTCTACTCTATAGTGTTGGACAGTCTATCCTCCCTTCTCTATCGTGTCAGCCAGTCTATCCTCCCTTTTCTATCGTGTCAGCCAGTCTATCCTCCCTTTTCTATCGTGTCAGCCAGTCTATCCTCCCTTCTCTATGGTGGAGGTAATTGGCAGGGAATCATGGCTGCCTCCAGCAGACTGAAGTCCATACTGGCTCTGGTGACAGGTCATTAAATGACATTCTCATTGCTGCTTTGAGATACAATGTTACTGATTATGCTTTGTACTATATATAGATATCTAGATATATATATATATATATATATATATATATATATATATATATATGACTGCCTCTCACCTGCCTTACACTGCACTCTGATCCCTTCCTTCCTTTCTACCTGATGCCCCTTTAAGGACCCCTTGCACCGGGGGGGGGGGTGGGCGGCGTCCAGCTGCAGTGCACCCAGGAGGGACAGGTCGGCAGGTCGGTGCATGCGCAGGCTGCGGGCACACAGGGCTGAATGCTGCACCAAGTGGTTCCGGGATTTAGGACCCCGTCTGCTCAGCGATGAGGTTCCAAAACACAGATCTTCTGCTTTTTTTATTTTCTGGCAGACTTTATAACTCTCCTTTTTAAAAAAGAAATCTTTACTTGGGAAAACCGCGGTGCCTATCTTTGCCGATCTCCTTCCGAAAATGCCCCTTTGCCTGGCTGCTGTTCTTTAGTTTCAATACTTTCTGAGACGCAGATCTGGAACAAGCACGCATTTCGTGAAGCCAGAACTCTGATCTTGCCCGTTTGTTCTTTAGTCATTGACTCAGAAAGCGTTGAAGCCTTTGGATCAGCATGAAAAGCCAGGCAACTAGCATTTTTTAAAGGCAATTATCTATTAATTTTCTTCGTACAGGTTTGTCATAAGTTCGGTCTCTAGTGAAGCATCCCTTCTGAAGTCGGTGTGTAATAGGCTTAAAGTGGTAGTAAACCGCGGGGTGATTTTATTTATTTTTTGGCCTGAAAGGTAAAGCCATAATGTGCTAGTATGCATTGCATACTAGCACATTATGTGAAAGTTACCTGAAAACTGACCGCCTCCATCTTCACCTGTCTTCCCTCGGGGTCCATGGACACCGGCTGTGTGATTAGCCGGAGCCACAATGGCATAGCTCCCAACTGTCCCTGATTTGGAGGGACTGTCCCTGATTTGGAGCAATGTCCCTCTGTCCCTCTTTCCTCCTCATTTGTGCCTCATTTTGGTCTGATCTATATAGATGTACATAAAATGCACTTTTTATCTATCAAAAAGTGTTTTCCAGCACTAAACCTTTCATCTGATTTCTAAATTGCCGCATTTGTAAATTTTAAAAGCCTATATAAAGGAATAGTAGTGGTAAAAAAAAAAGCCCTTGTGGATTTAATTAGCCTTTTTTGGGGGGTTAATTCTCCTTTAAGGGGGTGTGGCAGGAGGCGTGTCCTATGCCTACATACGTTTTCTGGTAGGTGTCCCTCATTCCCATCTCTAAATGTTGGGAGGTATGCACAATGGTGTCACTCCCGTGCATGCGCAGGGTTGGAGCCATCGTTTATGGCTCAGGACTCTGAAGGAACGTCTCGGGCGCATGCCGTCATCAGCTGCATATACAGTAAACACCTCCTAAACATTGCATGTTTAGAAGATATTTACACTGTGGCCACTGGTGGTTTTTTTTGGGGGGGGGGGTCGGCAAACAACCCCGCCCTCCCCCTCTCATGGTCAGTCATCCAGCACTTACCCCATTTAGGTTCTGGGCAGGTAACGCTGCGATGGGCGTCTCCTCCTCTGCATCATGGCGGCTTCCGCCGTGCGTCTCCTCCCTCCTCCTCCTAGGCATCCAATAGGATCGCCTGTCCTTTCAGCCAATGTGGTGATTGGTCTCATGACCCGCTTCCTGATTGGCCGGGAGGAGGATCGGTGTGAGAACAGAAAATATTCATTTGCTATTCTCACACAACTGGGTGGGCTCGGGGGGCAGTACCCTGAGCTCACCCTTTTTTTGAAGCCTATTAGAGCCCCTAGCTCTAATAAAGTGCTTAAAAAAAAAAATTCATGCGTCCGGCACCCCAAATGTAGATCAGGGGGCCGGACGCATGGATAGGGGGAACAGCGCCCGTGCTCCATAATGGATGGTCCGCCACTGTATTTATAGTACCTATAGGTAAGCCTTATTATAGGTTTACCTATAGGTACAAGTCAGAGATGGGAGTTTACTCCCACTTTAAATATCTGAACCTGAACACAGAATTTGGTATGAAATACAAGAAATCTTTTAACGTAGATCCAATCCCAGTCACTAAAATCTCATAGAGGCTTTCACATGTAAATTGCATTGCCATTCAAGTCCTTTCCAATATTGGTATGTCTGTATACCTCCCAACTTTTTCAGATGGGAATGAGGGACCCCTATCAGCAAAAGTATGCAGGCATAGGACACACCCCTTGCCACGCCCCCTTAAAGGAGAATTGTACATTTTATATATAACTATATAGATCAGACCAAAATGAGGGACAAATGAGGAACAGAGGGACATTGCCCCAAATCAGGGACAGTCCCTCGAAATCAGGAACAGTTGGGAGCTATGCGTCTGTAGGTTTCAATATTCACTGGTGATCCTGCCATGAAGGCACTTCCTGTTACAGGATGACAACGCTCTGTCCTTGCCTCCAAAGTGCTCTTCTGCTTTGTCGCTCTGTCACCTGCTCCCCTGGTGAAGATTATAAGTGGCTGTGCAAATGCACTTTGCACACCTCTTAAGAAACCATCCGTGGAAATTCACACAACCTTAGCTGGAGTGTAAGCAAGAGGCTGCAGAAGATCAGCAGCACCGAGGTGCTGCAAGGAATGAAAAAAAGTGAAAAGATTGTTGTACTGTGTAAAAAAAGCAATTGTTTAACCAATTATTTCCACCAGCCCTGGAAGGAATTACCCCCTTAATGACCAGGACATTTTTTGTGATATGGCACTGCGTTACTTTAACTGACAATTGCGCGGTCGTGCGACGTTGTACACAAATAAAATTGATGTCCTTTTTTCCCCACAAATAGAGCTTTCTTTTGGTGGTATTTGATCACCTCTGCGGTTTTTATTTTTTGCACTATAAACAAAAAAATACTGACAATTTTGAAAAAAAAAAAAACAATATTTTTTACTTTCTGCTATAAAACATATCCAAAAAGTAAAAAAATGAATTTCTTCATCAATTTAGGTCGATATGTATACTTCTACTTATTTTTGGTAAAAAAAATCCCAATAAGCGTATATTAATTGGTTTGCGCGTCTACAAACTATGGGATAGATTTATGGCATTTTTTTTTTTTTACTGGTAATGGCAGTGATCAGCAATTTTTAGCGGGACTGTGACATTGCAGCGGACAAATCTTACCCTAAGTGACACTTTTTGGGGACCAGTGACACCAATACAGTGATCGGTGCTAAAAAAAAATGCATATGTATAAATGACACCAGCAGGGAAGGGGTTAACATCAGGGGCAATCAAAGGGTTAAATGTGTTCCCTGTTTGTGCTTTCTGGGGGATGGACTGACAGAACACAGAGATCACTGTTCCTGATTACTAGGAACAGAGGATCTCTGTGTAGTTCCCTGTCAGAACGGGGATCTGCCTTGTTTACATAGGCAGATCCCCTTTCTGCCTTTCTGTGGAGCGATCACGGGTGGCCAGCGGACATCAGGTCCGACGGAACCGAGCATTGGCTCCTGCTCTATGCAGCGCGCGCCCATAGTCTCTATTGCATGAAACAACGTACAGGTATAGAAATGCAATAGAACCGCCCTGCCGCAGTATATATGCGGTGGGCGGTCTTTAAGTGGTTAAGATACATTGGGGCGGGGGGAAGGGAGGGTTATTTACCAAAACTGGAGAGTGCAAAATCTGGTGCAGCTACGCATAGTAACCAATCAGCTTCCAGGTTTTATTTTTAAAGATTAATTGAACAAGTTGAAGTTAGAAGTTGATTGGCTACCATGCACAGCTGCACTGGATTCTGGGTGCTCCAGTTTGAGTAAATCTCCCCCCCCCATGAAGTTTTAGCAAGTGTTAGATGTTAGGGTTTACCTTCACTTTAAAGGGTAGGTTTACTCTTACAGAATAGGATCCATACAGTGTACCAGCAGCACTGGAGCCTGTAAGCATCATTATGCTCACAATGGCGAGCAGTTGGCCAATATGAATTTCTTCCTTTTTCTGGGAAACTGTTCTAGAAGAAGGCTCAGAAGAGATTCTCATTGGTCAGTGTGGTTACGTGACCACTCTGAGCAATGCAGATCTCTTCTTTCTTCTGGGGAAGCCTTTTCAAGAAGAAGCCTCAGAAGAGATTCTCATTGGTCAGCGTGGTCACGTGGCCACTCTGACCAATGCGGATCTCTTCTGTTTTCCAGGAAGCCTTTCCAAGAAGAAGACTCAGAAGAGATTCTCATGGTCACATGGCCAAACTAACCAATGGGGATCTCTTCTTTCTTCCGGGAAGCCTTTCCAAGAAGAAGACTCAGAAGAGGATTCTCATTGGTCAGCGTGGTTACCTGGCCAAGCTTACCAATGAGAATATCTTCCTTCCCGTTCCTGAAGAAGGCTCAGAAGAGATTTACATTGGTTAGTGTGGTCACGTGGCTGCACTGACCAATGAGAATCTCTTCCTTCTTCTGAGACGCTGTTCTGGAAGACGAAGGCTCAGAAGACATTCATGTTGATCCCTGACAACGTCTTATGATGACGAAAAACGTAGGGTGGAGCTTTTTGGTTGGAAACTTTTTTAACCCTGTTACTATGCCTGGATCCATGTGAGTGTGATTTTAATCTTTAATAAAACATAGATTGCGCGCTTACTACACTATGAGAGGGCTTTATTTCTTCATTTGAGATATATCTATTGGGCATTCACTGCTTTGTGCCATATGACCATCCCAGAGGTGCGGTCCTAAGGCGAGTTTAATAGTTGGTGGATCGGATCTTTTTGAGATAAATTCCCGGAGCATAACTGCTTTCACCACTTGTAATTAGGTGGTCAACTCCATTTGGTAAGAGGCCGTGTGTGCTTCTATTGGAGGTGGCATATTTCTATCTGGGTCACATTTCTATTGCATGTGGACAAAGAACAGACATTATATTCACTTTGGTGTAATTTTATTTAGGAGCGCTACACTTTTATGCTAATCTTCTGTAAATGTTTGCAGCCAGCAAATTGTGTTAGCAGCTTTTTATTTAGCGCAGGTTTTTCTATATTTTATACACCTTCTCATTGGTCAGCATGGTCATGAAGCCAAAAATGATGAATGAGAAATCTCTTCCTTCCTCCGGGAAGCTGTTCTGGAAGAAGGCTCATAAGTGATTCACTTTGGTCAGCGTGATTTCTTCTGGGAAGCCGTTCCAGAAGAAGAAGCCACAGAAGAGATTCTCATTTTCAGCGTTATCACCTGGCCAAACTGACCAACGAGAATATCTTCCGGGAAGCTGTTCCAGAAGAAGACAGAAGAGATTCTCATTGGTCAGCATGATCACCTGGCCAAACTGACCAACAAGAATATCTTCCTTCTTCTGGGCAGGCATTCCAGAAAAAGAAGGTTCAGAAGAGATTCACATTTGGCAGCGTGGACACATGGCAACATTGACCAATGAGAACTTCTTCTGGGAAGCTGTTCCAGAGATGCATGGTCACGTGGACAAACTAACCAATGAGAATATCTTCCTTCTTCCATGAAGCTGTTCCGGAAGAAGAAGACACAGAAGAGATTCTCATTGGTCAGCGTGATCACCTGGCCAAACTGACCAACAAGAATATCTTTCGGGAACCCATTCCAGAAGAAGAAGACACAGAAGAGATTCTCATTGGTCGGCATGATCGCCTGGCCAAACTGACCAACGAGAATATCTTCCTTCTTCTGGGAAGCCATTCCAGAAAAAGAAGGTTCAGAAGAGATTCGCATTTGGCAGCGTGGACACATGGCAAGATTGACCAATGAGAACTTCTTCCTTCTTCTGGGAAGCTGTTCCAGAGATGCATGGTCACGTGGACAAACTAACCAATGAGAATATCTTCCTTCTTCCAGGAAGCTGTTCCGTAATAAGAAGACACAGAAGAGATTCTGATTAGTCAGGGTGATCACCTGGCCAAACTGACCAACAAGAATATCTTCCTTCTTCTGGGAAGCCATTCCAGAAAAAGAAGGTTCAGAAGAGATTCGCATTTGGCAGCGTGGACACATGGCAACATTGACCAATGAGAATATCTTCCTTCTTCCAGGAAGCTGGTTCGGAAGAAGAGGACTTAGCAGACATTAACATTGGTCAGAGTGGTCACATGGCTGCACTGGCCAATGATAATCTCTATCTTCTTCCAGGAAGCCGTTCCAGAAGTCACGTGGCCATGTTGTTCAATGATACATGCCATTATTGAGCATTGTGATATTTACAAGCTCCAGGGTTGCTATGCAGTGTACGGTGTACAGATCATCTTCTTTAAAGGTAAACTTGTCCTTTAAAGTGTTGCTAAACCCACAACAGTAAAATCAATCTGTATATGCAGTAAAGCATGCTTGGTGTACTTCCTGTGGGACCTAAGGGGTTAATCCTCTGCATTGTGTAAAAAGTCTGTTTGATCCTGTCTTCTCTGATCCTCCTCTTTGTTTACTGTGTCCAATCCATCTGCTGATAGAACAGAGCCTTGGGGGCACTCTGCACATGCTCAGTTTGGTGTATATTGCTAAAGAGTTTTTTTGGGGGGGAGAGGGATGTGATCAGCACAGGGCCAATCTGCACTGTCCAGACAGAGGGTCAAAGGTCATGCAACCTCATAGGACAGTCAGAGGAGAATGAAAACTCCTCCTACAAGCTTTAACCAGACACTGATAGAAGTCACAAGACTGCTATATACTGCTGATGAGAAAAGGTATTTAGCATTTTATATTTACTAAAATAATTGCATTTCCATGTTCTGTGTACTGTGGGGGGCCAGATATAGTGTATGCAGGGTCCTGGGTTTAGTAACACTTTAGGACTATTTTCCAGGCCCTTTTGGGTAGGAGTCAGAATGTTTTCTTTTCTATCGTAGGTGGCGGCAGCGGAATCGGACGAGCGGTGTGTCAGAGACTTTCCCAAGAGGGGGCTTCGGTTGCTGTCGTTGATGTGAACATCAACTCTGCTAATGACACTCTACAGACGTTATCGTCTAACCTCCCCGGACAAGAGCATGCCGCGTTCACGGCCGACGTCTCCCAAGGCGACAGTGTCGGTGCACTAATGGAGCAGATACAGGTAGACGGGAGGCGGTGTGGTGTGATTGTGATGAGCCGGGCAATTCTCCAGATAACCTCTCTGTCTTGTCTCCTCAGTCTCGCTTCTCTGCCCCTCCTCGTGTTGCTGTCAGCAGCGCCGGAATCACCCGGGACGAGTTTCTGCTTCGCTTGTCAGAGAAAGCTTTCGATTCTGTGCTCAGCGTCAACCTCAAGGTAATCTGACAGGCTCCATTACCCTGCTGGCAGCCTCATTTATCAAAGTGTCAGACAATGAGAATTGTCTGCAAATAGTCCGATTCAGGGTGACGTTACAAGTCATTTTCTAATGCGGCTTTGGTGGCTTTGATGCCACGCTGACAGTTCTTTGTGCAGACACTGGAAAACTACATTTACCGGACGCTTTATTGGGTAAGCCTGTTAAATTGCTTGGTAACACAAATTGCTAATCAGCCAATCACATGGCAGCAACTCAGTGGAGTTAGGCATCTAGACGTGATGAGGACGACTTGCTGAAGTTCAAACCGAGCATCAGAAAGGGGATTTAAATGACTTTGAACGTGGCATGGTTGTTGGTGCCAGACGGGCTGGTCTGAGTATTTCAAAAACTTCTGATCTACTGGGATTTTCACTCACAACCATCTCTCAGGTTTACAAAGAATGGTCCGAAAAAGAGAAAATATCCAGTGAGTGGCAGTTGTGTGGAGGAAAATGCCTTGCTGATGTCAGAGGAGAATGGGCAGACTGGTTCCAGATGATAGAAAGGCAACAGTGACTCAAATAACCGCTCGTTACAACCAAGTAGAGCTGCACGATTCTGGCAAAAATGAGAATCACAATTTTTTTATTTAGAATAAAAAGATCACGATTCTTGCAACGTAATTTTTTTTTTTTTTTTTTTTGGAGAGAGAGATTGATAGAGAGAGTGATTGATTAATTGAGAGAGATTGATTGATTGAGAGCCTCTCCTCTCAGATGTCCCCCTCTTCTTTCAAGTGACCCCTTTTCCCTCTCAAGTTTCCCCCTATCCTCCTTTCAGGTGCCCCTACTAATCTCAGGTGTCCCCCTTTTTCTGCTCTCTCTCTCGTGATCGCCCTCCATCTCCCTCCCCCTGTCAGGTGCCCCCAATCCCAGGATCCCCCCCCTCTATGTTAGGTGTCCCCCTTGCTCTCTCTCAGGTGTCCCCCCTCCCTGTCTCTTCCTCTGTCATGTGTTCCCCCTCTGTCAGGTGTCACCTCCCCTGCTGCTGGATCATGCCGTCCTCTGTCACCACCCAGTGTGTTGTGGCCCCGGTGGGACACACCTGGCACAGCAGCCCAAGCAGAGAGACCCCCATCGGGGGGATAGGGGCGGTGCCGGTCAGGGCTCCGGTCTCGGGGGGGGGGGGGGGGGGCTGTACGGCCCGCTCCTGCTCTCCGCCATGTTTCCCGCTGACATCACACGCTCGGACGCACACAGGGAGAGGAAGCACCCGCCACCATCTCGGTAGAGGCAGCGCCCCCTACCTACCAACACCGGGGGGGCGGGGCTGTCACTCTGACATACTTATCGACCAATCACATTCTTCTTTGCTGACGTCAGACGTTTTCACGCTGGCTCCGAAGGCTTCCCCTCAGCTCCGAAACAGGCGCGCGCTTTGAATGGTCAGAATCGTAGAATCGTTCAAATCCGGAGTTGCGATCGTGGCGGGCGGAGAATCGCGATAACGATTCTCCACGATTAATCGTGCAGCTCTACAACCAAGGTATGCAGAATACCATCTCTGAACGCACAACACATCGAACCTTGAAGCAGATTGGCTACAGCAGCAGAAGACCACATCAGGTGCCACTCCTGTCAGCTAAGAACATGAAACTGAGGCTACAATTCGCACAGGATCACCAAAATTGGACAATAGAAGATTGGAAGAACGTTGCCTGGTCTGATGAGTGTCGATTTAAGCTGTGACATTCAGATGGAAGGGTCAGAATTTGGTGTAAACAACATGAAAGCATGGATCCATCCTGCCTTGTATCACCGGTTCAGACTGGTGGTGGTGTAATTATTGGGGGGGAGGGTATTTTCTTGGCACACTTTGGGCCCCTTAGTACCAATTGAGCATCATTTAAACACCACGGCCTACCTGAGTATTGTTGCTGACCATGTCCATCCCTTTATGACTACAGTGTCCTCATCTTCTGATGGCTCCTTCCAGCAGGATAATGTACCATGTCACAAAGCTCCAATCATCTCGCCACTGGACAATGAGGTCTCTGTACTCCAATGTCCTCCACACTCACCACATCTCATCCAATAGAGCACCATTGGGATGTGGTGGAAGGGAGATTCCCATCATGGATGTGCAGCCAACAAATCTGCAGCAACTGCGTGATGCCATCATGTCTCTATGGACCAAAATCTCTGAGGAATGTTTCCAACACCTTGTTGTATCTATTCCACGAAGAATGAAGGCAAAAGGGGGTCCAACCCGGTACTAGCAGAGGGTGTACCTAATAAAGTGGCCGGTGAGTGTACAGGAACCTGCTTTGGTAGATGCGCCAAATAATAGTTCAGTTGAAGGGTTTGAAATGAAAGATTTGATTGGTGTGGCAATTGTAAGAAAAAAAAATCTGCGACTTTTTCGCACAAAAACGCTCACAATCTACGCCAAACAAATAATGGCGTAGAAAATGAATTTATATATATGAATGTGAGTTAGGGACCTTAGATTGTAAACTCCTTGAGGGTAGGGACTGATGTCAATGTTCAATGTATATGTAAAGCACTGAGTAAATTGACGGCGCTATACAAGTACCTGAAATAAATAAATAAAAATAAATATATCTGGTGCAATAGTGACGTGCAGTAGTGCGTCAGGAGGATTATGGCGCAAGACAGGTACAAATTATACTATGGGGCAAATATATGAATTCCACTGCAACAGAATAATTAATTTGACAAGCACTGCACTTAGATAAGATGTCGACAATCTGCATTTCTCAACGTCCGCCTTAGTTTTTCTGGCTCACTAGGCTTTGTGTATAAGGTGACATTCAGAAGATTTGTCTGCCATATGATAAATTTTTTTTTTTGAGTGGCAGTGACATAAACATGCACAGTGGGATCAGCATAGGGTGTATGTTTATGCACTGAGGGGTTCTATTTGTTTTAGAAGGATAGCCATCAATGCTCCCCCTTGTCAGGCAGATGGTGTCTACAGAAGCTGCATGCTGTATTAAAATTTTACAAGAGCTAAAGCAAGCTCCCGGGCTGACCATTGAGCCACTCGGGCACTGCCCGAGGGCCCTGGGCCACTAGGGGGCCCCATCAGGGTTGCCAACCTCAGTAAAACCAGGGATAGTATGGACCAGGGACAGCCAATAGAACCATGTCTGTGTATACTGTGTGTACATGTATGTGTATACTATGTGGCCCCATAATCTCTGATTGCCTGGGGGCCCCATAATCTCCTATTGCCCGGGGGCCCCATGAGTTGTCAGTCCGCCCCTGCTCCCGGGCTCTTGTGATGACGTCAATCTTGTAGGCCCCACCCTATGCTTTTGTCACAGATGACGTAGACAGCAGGACGGGCCCCCCCTGATGACGTCCCCTGTGACGAAACACGTAGGGTGGGGGTCTACGAGAGTGACGTCATGCAAGTGAACAGAAGACCGGGGTTGTACTGCTTGCCCATAGGAACAACACAAAATGAGATATGCTTGGATGCTTTTATTTTTTTGTAAGTGCGCACTTTGCTTTTTTTTTTTTTATTATAATAAAGTAATCTATGTGGTTTTATGCTATGAGCTTGCCTTGTATCTTCTGTCTTTGAGAATTACTTTGGTCATATACCTTGGCATTTGGTCCGTGGAGGAGACGAGTAAACCACTGGGAGACTTTAACCCTTCAGGTGCTGATTGACCATTTATATATATATTAATAGGCTCTGGTAAGAAGCTGGAGTGTGGTCCTTTTCTGGGTGCACTGATTTATTCTTATTCAGCACACTGGTGTTCACGTTTGGAAGATTTAAACAACCCGTTCTTTTTCTGTTTTGTGTGGACTTTATACAAGTGGGGTATGCCTGTATGGACATTGTATGGTAACCAACGGGTCATAATTGATCAGAGGTTTTATAATTATCACGTGTGGTTAATTTTTAAGATTTTCACATATGTATAACATTATTTAATATGATTTAGCACTGCACTGTTTTTTTTTCTTAATTAATTTATTACAGGTACTTATATAGCACCGTCAATTTACGCCGCACTTCACATACTCTATATTACCAAAAGTATTGGGACGCCTGCCTTTACACACACATGAACTTTAATGGCATCCCAGTCTTAGTCCGTAGGGTTCAATATTGAGTTGGCCCACCCTTTGCAGCTATAACAGCTTCAACTCTTCTGGGAAGGCCGTCCACAAGGTTTAGGAGTGTGTCTATGGGAATGTTTGACCATTCTTCCAGAAGAGCATTTGTGAGGTCAGGCACTGATGTGGATGAGAAGGCCTGGCTTATAGTCTCCGCTCTAATTCATCCCCAAGGTGTTCTATTGGGTTGAGGTCAGGACTCTGTGCAGACCAGTCAAGTTCCTCCACCCCAAACTCGCTCATCCATGTCTTTATGGACCTTGCTTGGTGCCCTTGTCCAAATCATTTGGTGGAGGGGATTATGGTGTGGGGTTGTTTTTCAGGGGTTGGGCCTGGCCTCTTAGTTCCAGTGAAGGGAACTCTTAAGGCGTCAGCATACCAAGATATTTTGGACAATTTCATGTTCCCAACTTTGTGGTAACAGTTTGGGGATGGCCCCTTCCTGTTCCAACATGACTGCACACCAAGACATTGAATTAGAGAGTTTGGGGTGGAGGAACTTGAATGACCTGCAGAGAGTCCTGACCTCAACCGGATAGAAAACCTTTGGAATAAATTAGAGTGGAGACTGCGAGCCAGGCCTTCTCGTCCAACATCAGTGCCTGACCTTACAAATGCGCTTCTGGAAGAATGGTCAAACATTCCCATAGACAGACTCCTAAACCTTGTGGACGGCCTTCCCAGAGGAGTTGAAGCTGTTATAGGTGCAAAGGGTGGGCCAACTCAATATTGAACCCTACGGACTAAGACTGGGATGCCATTAAAGTTCATGTGTGTGTAAAGGCAGGCGTCCCAATACTTTTGGTAATATAGTGTATATGTAGCACATTCACATCAGTCCCTGCCCTCAAAGAGCTTAAAATCTAAGCTCCCTAACTCACATACTAAGGCCAATTTAGACAGGATCCAATAAACCTATCAGCACGTCTTTGGAATGTGGGAGGAAACCTATGCAGGTACAGGGAGAACATGCAAACTCCAGGCAGCTATTGCCATGGTTGGAATTCGAACTGGTGACCCCAGTGCTGCTAGGCGGAAGTGCCGTTTTTTTACCTAAGGGCCCTTTCATACTGGGGCGGGGGCGGTGTCGTCGGTAAAGCGCCGCTATTGTAAGCGGCGCTTTACCGTTGATATTTGGCCGCTAGTGGGGCGGTTTTACCCCCTGCTAGCGGCCGAGAAAGGGTTAAAAACCACCGCAAAGCGGCACTTTGCCGGCGGTATAGCCGCACTATCCTATTGATTTCAATGGGCAGGAGCGGTGAAGGAGCGGTATATACTGCGCTCCTTCACCGCTCCGAAGATGCTGCTGGCAGGACTTTTTTTCCCGTCCTGCTAGCGCACCGCTCCAGTGTGAATGCCCTCGGGGCTTTCACACTGGAGACAAAGCAGCGGCACTTTCGGGACGGTTTTCAGGCGCTATTATTGGCGCAATAGCGCCTGCAAACCGCCCCAGTGTGAAAGGGCTCTAAGGCAAGTGATTTTTCTGTTTGGAATATTTTATAACTCAAGAACATTCTTGCAGATACAGCATCTCACAGATTCCTCCATACACAGTTCCAGTTCCTCCTAGCTCAGGCTGTCCAGTTCATACCTCCTACCATAGAAAAAGTCCCTTCAAAAAGGTCCATAATCTGACTTCCGGTACCCCAAAAGGGGGACCTCGTGCTTGCAGTAGAACTACATTCTGCAGTAATCCTTCCTGTCTGGTGTTTTCTGGGTTTTCCACATGGAAACAGATAGGCTGCCTCCTCTCATGAGCCTGCGGCTATAAACCCAGCCAGGGCCTCTGTCCAGAAGGGTATTGAGATGGCAATTCACAGGTAGTGGGTAGGAAGGATCTTGGACTACACACCAGGCGACCAGGGAGACCCAAAAGTGCAAACAAACTCACCATCGTGTGAATCGTACCATGTAAGGTTTATTAAAGACTAAAAGTTGCACTTACAAGAATGCAGGATAAAAACATCAAGAAAACAGCCAGCCGGCTTGCGAACACCCGTCCACTACGTTACAGCGCGATGACGTCAGCACACCAATCCTCGTGACACGTGTTTCGTCACAATCTGACGTCGTCTCAGGGAACGTTCCCCAAGATGACGTCGGATTGTGATGAAACGCGCGTCGTGAAGGATTGGCTGAATGCCAGCTATTTCTGGAATGTCGTCATGATGGCGTCCTGTGATCGGGGGCCGCTGTGGGGTGCGGGCGGTTCACTCTGTGATTGCAGTGTCCTCCAGACACTGCTGATCACAGATTGAGGTAAAGAGCCAATCAGCGGCTCTTTATCACGTGATCAGTTGTATCCAATGGCAGCTGATCACGGATGTAAACAGAAGCTGGTTATTGGCTTTCCTTTCCTCGCATTGACAGCATGAGGAGAGGAGAAGAGAGCCGATAACCGGCTTGTGTAAAAGGAACATCTACACTGATTATCAGTGCAGTCCCAACAGTGCCCACCAGTGCTGCCAATCAGTGCCACCTACCAGTGCCACCTCATCAGTGCCGCCTCATCAGTGCCGCCTCATCAGTGCCACCTCATCAGTGCCGCCTCATCAGTGCTGCCTCATCAGTGCAGCCCCATCAGTGCTCCCTTATCAGTGCTCCCTTATCAGTACCCATCAGTGAAGGAAAAAAATTACCTGTTTGCAAAATTTTATAACAAACTACAAAAACTTTTTTGGGGTTTTTTTTCCACAATTTTTGATCTTATTTCGTTTATTTAGCAAACAAAAATAAAGTGGTGAATAAATACCACCAAAAGAAAGCTCTATTTGTGTGAAAAAATTATAAAAATGTAATTTGAGTACAGTGTCGCATGACCGCGCAATTTTAATTGCAAGTGTGACAGCGCTGAAAGTTGAAAATTGGCCTGGGCAGGAAGGGGGTAAAAGTGCCCAATAAGCAAGTGGTTAAAAAGAAAACTAATGCAGTCATCACATATAAGGACTGGCAAGCGAATGTACATAAAATTTTGGTTTTGGGTTCACGCACGCTTTAGGGCAACCTATCATCATCAGTTTGTAGGGAAGTTGGTAGGTCACCATGATCATTCTATTTTTTTTTCAGTAGAAAGTTTAGGTGTAATGTAAAGAGTTCATTCTCTCTTTGTTTCCTGAAGGGTACATTTCTGATCACACAAGCCGTGGCCCGAGCTATCCTAGCCACGGGACAAAATGGAGGTTCCATCATCAACATTGGCAGTATTGTGGGAAAGGTGAGTCCTCAAAGTATCAAGATTTTTCCCAGTGATGGAAAGTAAAAAGAGAAAAAAAATTGAGTTGTTATAACTCTGGTGAGGCCATTCCTTATACTGAAGTAAACACGAAGGCCTCTTGTGCACTGGACGTCTTTGGACGTTTTTACAGCAGCTGTTTTTGGCTTTAGATGTTTTTTCCTACAGTCTCCATCATGTTATCCTATGTCCTACTCCCCATCATGTTATCCTATGTCCTACTCCCCATCATGTTATCCTATGTCCTACTCCCCATCATGTTATCCTATGTCCTACTCCATCATGTTATCCTATGTCCTACTCCCCATCATGTTATCCTATGTCCTACTCCATCATGTTATCCTATGTCCTACTCCCCACCATGTTATCCTATGTCCTACTCCCCATCATGTTATCCTATGTCCTACTCCATCATGTTATCCTATGTCCTACTCCCCATCATGTTATCCTATGTCCTACTCCATCATGTTATCCTATGTTCTACTCCCCACCATGTTATCCTATGTCCTACTCCATCATGTTATCCCATGTGCTACTCCATTATGTTATCCTATGTCCTACTCCATTATGTTATCCTATGTCCTACTCCCCATCATGTTATCCTATGCCCTACTCCCCATCATGTTATCCTATGTCCTACTCCCCATCATGTTATCCTATGTCCTACTCCCCACCATGTTATCC
Source organism: Aquarana catesbeiana (assembly GCF_042186555.1). Lineage (NCBI taxonomy): Eukaryota > Metazoa > Chordata > Amphibia > Anura > Ranidae > Aquarana > Aquarana catesbeiana. The sequence continues at coordinate 30,683,705 of NC_133332.1, forward strand.
TATGTCCTACTCCATCATGTTATCCCATGTCCTACTCCATTATGTTATCCTATGTCCTACTCCATTATGTTATCCCATGTCCTACTCCCCATCATGTTATCCTATGTCCTACTCTCCGTCATGTTATCCTATGTCCTACTCCCCATCATGTTATCCTATGTCCTACTCCCCACCATGTTATCCTATGTCCTACTCTCCATCATGTTATCCTATGTCCTACTCCCCACCATGTTATCCTATGTCCTACTCCCCACCATCTTATCCTATGTCCTACTCCCCACCATCTTATCCTATGTCCTACTCTCCACCATGTTATCCTATGTCCTACTCCATTATGTTATCCTATGTCCTACTCCCCACCATGTTATCCTATGTTCTACTCCCCATCATGTTATCCTATGTCCTACTCCCCACCATGTTATCCTATGTCCTATTCCATCATGTTATCCTATGTCCTACTCCCCATCATGTTATCCTATGTCCTACTCCCCACCATGTTATCCTATGTCCTACTCCCCACCATGTTATCCTATGTCCTACTCCCCATCATGTTATCCTATGTCCTACTCCATTATGTTATCCTATGTCCTACTCCATTATGTTATCCTATGTCCTACTCCCCACCATGTTATCCTATGTCCTACTCCCCACCATGTTATCCTATGTCCTACTCCCCATCATGTTATCCTATGTCCTACTCCATTATGTTATCCTATGTGTCCATGCACACATGGGCTGTTATCAGCAATTTTCGGCTGGAGCGTTTTTTGGCTTTAAAAAAAAAACAAAAAACTAGTGAGTTCTGAGCAGTTTTTCAGCTGTAAAAACGCTCTAATGTCAAAAAACATTGATAAATGCTCAAAAACGCCACTCACCAGCGTTTAACGTTTTTGATCCATTAAAAGAAAAATAAATACATTTTTTTTTTTAAATGCTAAAAAACACTAATGCGGAAAACCACTAATAAACGCTAAAAAAATGCTATTGGAAAAACATTAAAAAAATGTTGAAAAACTCACTGCAAAGCTACTGGCGGTTTTATAATGTTATTTTAACGTCCAGTGTGCATGAGGCCTAACCGAATTATTAAGGGGTCCATCTTAAAACCAGAGATATGGCCATTTTGCAGCCTAATCGCTGCTTTAAAGCAGAAGTCCAGCCAAAAATAGCAGAATAAAAATGAATATCTAACTAAAAGATGAAATAGCAAAACCTGTTTTTTGCTGCAATGGTCAGCTCAGCTTCAGTCCAGAGATTTCCCCTGCAGTACTTTTTCTCTGTTATAAGATGTCCTCAGTCTGATGGGCAGCATCATTTACCCCACGTCTGCTGAGCCTAGTTGTCCTGGACCCCCCCCCCCCCCCCCTTTCCAGCCTCTCATGATGTGTCCTTAATACATTGACTTAGTTCGCTACAGCACTGTGTATCATAAAGTGCCATTTTTTTAAAATACATTTTTTGGATTTTTCCTTTCTTTGTTGTTTATTAGCATTCTCCTGCAGTTTCTTTGCAGCCACTTCCAGTCTACATCCAGAGATACAGTGCCTTGAAAAAGTATTCATACCCCTTGAAATTTTCCACATTTTGTCATGTTACAACCAAAAATGTAAATGTATTTTATTGGGATTTTATGTGATAGACCAACACAAAGTGGCACATAATTGTGAAGTGGAAGGAAAATTATAAATGGTTTTCAAAATTTTTTTATAAATATGTGAAAAGTGTGGGGTACATTTGTATGGCGCCCCCCTGAGTCAATATTTTGTAGAACCTCCTTTCACTGCAATTACAGCTGTAAGTCTTTTTGGGGATGTCTCTACCAGCTTTGCACATCTAGAGAGGGACATTTTTGCCCATTCTTCTTTGCAAAACAGCTCAAGTTCTGTCAGATTGGATGGAGAGCGTCTTTGACTGGGCCATTCTAACACATGAATATGCTTTGATCGAAACCATTCCATTGTAGCTCTGGCTGTATGTTTAGGGTCGTTGTCCTGCTGGAAGGTGAACCTCCACCCAGTCTCAAGTCTTTTGCAGACAAACAGGTTTTCTTCTAAGATTGCCCTGTATTTGGCTCCATCCATCTTCCCATCAACTCTGACCAGCTTCCCTGTCCCTGCTGAAGAAAAGCATCCCCACACCATGATGCTGCCGCCAACATGCAGTATAAGTTTTCCCCCACACATAGCGTTTTGCTTTTAGACCAAAAAGTTCTATTGTGGTCTCATCTGACCAGAGCACCTTCTTCCACATGTTTGCTGTGTCCCCCACATGGCTTCTCGCAAAAGGGACTTCTATGGCTTTCTTCCAATAATGGCTTTCTTCTTGTCACTCTTCCATAAAGGTCAGATTTGTGGAGAACACGACTAATAGTTGTCCTGTGGACAGATTCTCCCACCTGAGCTGTGGATCTCTGCAGCTCCTCCAGAGTTACCATGGGCCTCTGGGCTGCTTCTCTAATGAATGGTCTCCTTCCCTGGCCTGTCAGTTTAGGTGGACGGCCATGTCTTGGTAGCTTTGCAGTTGTGCCATACTCTTTCCATTTTCGGATGATGGATTGAACAGTGCTCCGTGAAATGTTCAAAGCTTGGGATATTTTTTTGTAACCTAACCCTGCTTTACACTTCTCCACAACTTTATCCCTGACCTGTCTGGTGTGTTCCTTGGCCTTCATGGTGCTGTTTGTTCACTAAAGTTCTCTAACAAACCTCTGAGGGCTTCATGGAAGAGCTGTATTTATACTGAGATTAAATTACACACAGGTGGACTCTGTTTACTAATTAGGTGACTTCTGAAGGCAATTGATATCAGTGTAAAGGGGGCTGAATACAAATGCACGCCACGTTTTTCACATATTTGTAAAAAAAAACTGAAAACCATTTATTAGTTCCTTTCACTTCACAATTATGTGCCACTTTGTGTTGGTCTATCATAAAAAAAACAAAAAAATACATTTTATATTTTTGGTTGTAACATGACAAAATGTGAAAAATTTCAAGGGGTATGAATACGTTTTCAAGGCACTGTAGCTGCATGTCATTATTGTGTTACAGTCAATAGATATCATATAATCTCAAACAATAATTTTGATCTTTCCCAGGTGGGCAATCTCGGTCAGGCCAACTATGCTGCATCTAAGGCCGGAGTAGAAGGTTTAACTAGGACTGCTGCTAAAGAACTGGCTAAGTGAGAAAACACTTTTTATATGTTAAGCAATCTGTACAATACAGTATTCCTTCCCATCTCAATTGCCTACAAGAACTTTAAGAACTTCTAATTAATAGCCTAGATCAGGGGGTCTTCAAACTTTCTAAACAAAGGGCTGGTTTACTGTCCTTCAGACTTTGAGGGGGCCAATGTGAGTAGATTATGCCTGGCATCATTGGAAGTAAATAATGCCCCATCATTGGTGTCAGTGGGAGGAATAGTGCCCCATCATGGGTGTCAGTGGGAGGAATAGTGCCCCATCTTTGGTATCAATGGGAGGAATTGTGCCCTATCTTTGGTATCAGTGGAAGAAATAGTGCCCCTTCACGGGTGTCAGTGGGAGGAATAGTGCCCCATCATTGGTGTCAGTGGGCAGAATACTGCCCCATCATTGGTGTCAGTGGGAGGAATAGTTCCCCATCATTGGTGTCAGGGGGAGGCAGGCCTGGACGGGGACAAAAAACAGGCCCAGGCTTTCCAGAGCGAGCAGCCAGTTCCTCCAGGGATCGGGAGGGGGCGGTCACCAGCAGGGGCAGCCTGCGATGAGACACCCACGTAGCCGGTCCCTCACACTGCAATGCAAAGGGGCACTGCGACACAATTGGGGACTGCACTGCAGAGGGGCACTGCAATGATTACAGTGCCCCCACAGTGCATTCCCTCACACCACAGTGCCCCCCCCCCCCCCCACACCACAGCACCCCCAGCAATCACAGCCCCCACCACAGTGCTCCCCACAGCCATGCCCCCCCCCCCCTCCAACCATAGTGCCCCCCTCCCAATCTCTGCCTCCCTTGCACAGTCCCATCTATGGCAGGGCAGAGGCAGGACCCGCGTGTCCCCCTTTTTGGTCATGGGTCAGCTGACCTCTAGTTTCTGCCCGACAGCCATGCTGTGAATTGAAAGGGCAGCCGTAAAGAGACCCGATGAGCGGTGTTGGGATCAATAGACAGCCCAGCTGCCTTGGGCTTCAAAGGGACATGCAGCCCAGTGTGCCCTATGGCCAGTACAGGCTTGGTGGGAGGAATAGTGCCCCATCATTGATGTCAGTGGGAGGAATAGTGCCCTGTCGTTGGTGTGAGTGGAAGGAATGGTCCCCATTGTTGGTATCGGTGGCAGGAAGTAGGCACTACTGTTGGTGTCAGTGGGAGGAATAGTGCCTTGTATCGGTAAGAGGAATAGTACCTCAAGGGCCAGATAAAGACAAGCAAAGGGCCGCAGTTTGGAGACCACTGGCCTAGATAAAGCCCAAAGGTACAGCCCCTTATCCAACTTGTACCTCGCTGTTTCAGGCTCCTTAGCTGTCATCAATGCACAATGATCCCAGAGTTTCCATAACACAGCCGTCTATAATAAAGCTGAACTTCAGGCACTAAATACTAAATACAGAGATTACATACTGTATATGGTAATTGTTTTACCTGCCAAAAGATTTGTATTTTTATCCATCCACTCCTGAGATTTATACAGCCCCATCACACAGCACCATCTGTTCTGTCAAGACAGATTTTTTTCTTGGTTGCAGTTAAGGTGGACCTTTCCCCTTATATTACTAAAATTCACATCTGCATGCTGATGTGAAATAATCTAACACTGCTTTTTTAAAGTTTTTTTTTTTTTTTTTTAATTTATTTACTTTTCTTTTGATTCACTTCCTGGTATCTCTGAATGCACCCCGGTGCTGTAGCCCCACTGATTCCCCCTGGGAAGGAAACATCATCATTGCTTTCAGGAAGATCTCATACCCAGTCTGCAAAATCTCGCAGTATTGTGGTACTTCGCTTGCATGACATGGCACAAGACATCATGCGGTTCATTTTGCGAATGCGCTGTACGACATTACATGTTTAAAAACAAAAAAGCCTTAGGGCCAGTTCACACCACATGCAGTCCAGTGCGTTTTTTTTTCTGCATCACAAACGCATGAACAGTAGGTTATATGGTTTCCAATGGCATACTATACATCAGTGCGGTCAGTTCCAGGAAAAAAAAAATTAGAACATGCTGCATTTTTGCTGCATTGGACTGTACTGGAACATCTTAAAATGCATCACAAATGCACTGGAACACAACACAAATAAGCTGGACCCCAGTACAATGAAAAAAAAGAAAAAAAATGGAAAAAAAGCATTGGGAATGCATCAGAAAACACATCAAAAACAATTTAAAAACGTGCATGCAGAAACGCATCCAGAACAGATCTGGAGTGCGTTTTTGTGGTATGAACCTACCCTTACCCCGAGATCTTGCGGGATCTGGAGCTTTAGGCTCCATTCACACTATTGCTACTTGTCATGCGACTTTGGACACCTAAAGTCGCATTTTATTGATTTCAATGGCACTTGCATTCCTGCACTGCTTTGCTGTGACTTTCTTGCGACTTGAGTGCCAGAGAGTGTAAAGTCGCACCAAAGTCGCACTCGAAATTGCGCAACTTTGGAGTCGCGCTTGTGTGAATGGAGCCTTAAGGTGAATTTTGGGATTTGACTGTGCAGGGAAATTTTTTTTATGATCTTACAACTTTGAATTCCTGATATCTAAATGGTTGATGAGGATTATGGGACCTGGCACCTCACTGTTCCTTGTATGATATTATTAATCATTTAAATTAGGGTTGCAAGGATACCAAGCATTCGCACGAGTACTTGTACTCATGCAAATGCACCGATACATGACCCTATACTTGCGCCCTCAGCGTAGCAGGGGGGGCCAGGCAGCCTCACAGATGATCAGGGGGTGCAGTTACAAGCACCAATCTCCCTGTATACCTTTTAATAAAGCAGCTGACAGCCGCTTCTACTCCTCTCCCTCCCGCAGCTTTCAGCTGCTTTATTAAAAGGTATACAGGGAGATTGGTGCTTGTAACGGTCCGCACCAATTGTCCCGACTGTCCTCTGTGTCGTCCTGCGGCTCCCCAAGTCTGCTCTGGTGCTCCTCGACCCCCTCTGTTCTCCTCCGCCCCCCCCCCCCCCCTTGTCCCAGATCTGTCAGGATGGAGAGCGGAGGAAGGAGCCGGTAAATCTGTCATTTACCGACTCCTTCCTTTTCCAAAAGCACAGAGTCATTACTGTCCATTCATAACTGAGCATCGTAAACTGTGTTTTCTCTGCTTCTTCAGTTTATGAATAGAGAGGAGCCTCTGTCTCCTCTGTCTCCTGTCCATTCATCTTCAGTGCAGCTGAGGCTGCAGAGAAAGGGACTGAGGAATCTGTGTCCTCAGTCCCTTTTTTTGTCTCAAAGGGGAGATGTCAGGGGTCTGCTTAGACCCCTGATATCTCACCAAAGCCCCCCCCCCCCCCCCCAACAGGGCTGATATAAAATAAATAAAGAATTGTAATAAACAAAAATATTTAAAAGGTTAAATTGTAAAAATAAAATAAAAACACACTGACACCGTGTACCCCCCCCCTTCTCAAAAAAAAGAAGGCATTGTAAAAAATAAATAAATTGAAAAGAATTAATAAAAAATAAATAAATTGTAAAAAATGACTGACACAGTCCGCGCTATCAGTGCCCATCAGTGCTGCATATTAGTGCCACTGTCACATGACATTAAAAAAACAGTATCGGTACTCGTATTCGGTCTTCATAAAGTGGTATCCGTGCAACCCTAATCTGAATGACTTATCACACCTGTCTGTAGACTGCCTCATATAGGTGTTAGTGCTTCCCGTCTTATCTTCTCTTCTGTTGTCGCCTCACCAGGTTCGATATCCGATGTAACACCGTACTGCCTGGATTTATCGCCACACCGATGACTGACAAAGTCCCACAGAAAGTCCTGGACAAAGTGAGATGATGTGAACTTCTCTCTGTATCTCTGTGTGTTTCTCTGGTTTCTGACTTTGTTTTGGATCTTTGCCCGCAGCTTGCTGGTCTGATTCCAATGGGAAGACTTGGTCAGCCAGAAGGTAAATGACAAACCTTCATCCTAAGTTTATATTTATTTCTGTTTTCCCTCCTATTACTTTTATTTTTCACTTTCAATACATTTTTACTTTCATTGATTTTTATTGAAAATTTTAAATGAGACAGAGAAAACGCACATTAATTTCGCCAACTTTAATTCATTTTTATTGAAGTATTATGGAATACAGAATATTATAGAACACAGGTAAAAAAAAAAAAGAAACAGATTCAGCTTTGTCCAGCAAGGCATTGTAAAGAGCCATAATGAAAGATAACGAGCACAGGATGGTACTGTGGGTCTATACAAAATACATTAAAACCTTGAATTGCGAGTATAATTCGTTCCAGAAACATGCTTGTAATCCAAAGCACTTGTATATCAAAGCGAATTTCCCCATACAAAATACTGGAAACTCAGATGATTCGTTCCACAACCATTTATTCATAGGTCTTTCAGTTTATAGTCCATATAAAAAAATCATTGCAATGTGATAGATTGTGTAACCATAAAATGTCCATCCCACAAATGGAAGACTCCACGAGGGGACTAGAAGCAAAATCCAGTAGGAGCTACAGAGTATAAAAGAGAGGAGAGGCGCCTCTAAGTGTAGTAATCTGGTTACATTTAATGAAGGAACAACATTTAGCAACTCACGTGGTTGATGATTAATAGAGGCACATCTCTAAGTATGCAGGCATCCGGGGGAAAGATGTCCACATAGAACATCCCCCGCACTGCCGCCTCTCCCCGCTGTCAGTCTGCAATCGTGACCGGGAAGACTACCCTGCAGTAGAGCGATCTGAAAGCGAGGCTTGAAGAGCTCGTGGAGCGCAGCGTGGAAGGGATGACGTCGATGGCGGTGCGGAGGATGATGAGTTGGGAGGATGTGAGTTGCTAAATTTTGTACCTTCATTAATTGTAACCATATTGCCATATCGCTTGTATATCAAGTCAAAATTTATGAAAAAATGTTGCTTGTTTTGCAAAACGCTCTCAAGCTAAGGTTTTATTGTAGTATAAGATGCCACATCCTAATATGAACAGTATGTATATTGGATAGAAATACTGTATGGACTTTATAGGCACCAATGGTAAAAACTAAAACTTTTATTAGTAACAAATCACATGTATTGATATAAAAGCGTATAAAAGCATTAATGCAACATCATACAGTTTGGCATTGACATCTCCAACTCTGGCCACTGGATCAGGTCATGAAATCTGGTTACCCTGATAATTATTCTCAGCACAGCCAGAATACATTGACGTAGTAGTGTGTAAGCTCTACATGTTTCGCGATATACGCATCTTCAGGAGCTTATTTACATAATTTCTGGGTGAATAAAATATGCATGTAGGTAAACATAACACGTGCATTTCATTTACATTGGTTATAGAGTATATTAGAGCTGTATCCAGAATCCAAAAACCGGAGATATGCATACAGAATATGGCTGAGGACAGATGTGGGGACACACCAGGTGCCTTAAAGGTTAAAAGATAATGAAATCACAACCAAGGATGATTTTCATACAAATGATATAGGATAAGGGCAGAGACTACCACTGAACATAGTGCTTCAACACCCTGCACCGGGGTTCAGCCCTGAACATGCTATCAAGGAATGTACCAATAAACGCAAGGGATTCACCTACCTATAATCAGTAGATCAATGAACAAAATGCAAATGGTAACTTCTCAGGGTAAAGAGTGATGTATGGGTACAAAAGGCTTTTTAACGACTGTCAGCGGGGTCATAGATTTGTAATGACATCTTAACGTGGGTAAAGTATACAAGTATATGCGGACAATTATTAACATGCCAATTCACATAAATGATCACACTCATTACATATTAAATATTACGGGGGAGGGATTAATCTCTCCTTACTTGGTGGTATTCTATTGTAAACCTGCATACAAAAGTACTGATTGATAAGGGATTGGTCAATTAGGGACCAATCGGCTGTACTAATGAATACCACATAGTTCTGCATAATCGCCAAAAGATCCTAATACTTTCATTAATGCTTTTATATACTTTTATATTAATACATGTGATTTGTTACTAATAAGTTTTTTGTTTTTACCATTGGTGCCTATAAAGTCCATATTTCTATCCAATATACATACGAGCCATAATGAAAGTCTAAGGTCATTTAAAGCTCGATTTTTACCTTCCATAAACATGGACATCTTAATTCTGAGTTCTAAAAATAAGCAGATCAGCCTCAATTGTATGAGATGCCGAAATAATTTCCTGTAGCCCTTACAAATTTCTGTGGTCGGGTAGCGGCTGCAGAGTTTGAGCCAGAGAGCTCTCCAATCAGCAGGAAGTGTGAGATTCCCTTTTTTTTTAACCACTTCAGCCCCGGAAGGATTTACCCCCTTCCTGACCAGAGCACTTTTTGCGATTCGGCACTGCGTCGCTTTAACTGACAATTGCGCGGTCGTGCGATGCTGCACCCAAACAAAATTGATGTCCTCTTTTCCCCACAAATAGAGCTTTCTTTTGGTGGTATTTGATCACCTCTGCGGTTTTTATTCTTTGCGCTATAAACAAAAAAAGAGCGACAATTTTGAAAAAAAAAAAAAAAACAATATTTTTGACTTTTTGCTATAATAAATATCCCCCAAAAATATATAAAAAAAACAATTTTTTTACCTCAGTTTGGGCAAATACGTATTTTTCTACATATTTTTGGTAAGAAAAATCGCAATAAGCGTATATTGATTGGTTTGCGCAAAAGTTATAGCGTCTACAAAATGGGGGATAGTTTTATGACATTAATTTTTTAATTTTTCATTTAATTTTTTTTTTTATTAGTAATGGCAGCGATCTGCGATTTTATTGTGACTGTGACATGGCGGACATATCGGACACAATTGACACGATTTTGGGTCCATTGTCATTTATACAGCGATCAGTGCTATAAAAATGCACTGATTACTGTGTAAATGACACTGGCAGGGAAGGGGTTAAACACCAGGGGGCTATCAAGGGGTTAAGTGTGTCCTAGGGAGTGATTCTAACTGTAGGGGGGGATGGGCTACTAGACACATGACAGCGATCACTGCTCTCGATGACAGGGAGCAGTGATCTCTGTCATGTCACTAGGCAGAACGGGGAAATGCCTTGTTTACTCCGTGACACGATCGCGGACATCGAGTCCGCGGGACCCGTGGCCACGGTAACGGAGCACGCATTGGGTGCGCGCGTGCCCACAATGCCGCCTCTTAAAGGGGAAGTACCCGTACGCCCTTTTGCCCACCCGTGCCATTCTGCGGACGTATATTGGCGTGCGGCGGTCGGGAAGGGGTTAAAAAGAAAATGAACTCTGGAAGCTGTTCCAAAAAAGGTAGACAGAGGGCAAAGGACTAGCTCCCAGTATTGCCTGTGGTCTCCCTGCAGCTGGTCTTTTCCCCATTAAGGACTTACCATGTCTTGTGTCATACTGTGCCTCTGTGTGGAGGTGGCCATCTTGGTTGGCGGCAAGGTTTTGCTTTCTCATGCCAGAGCCTCCAGCAAGGAAAACCGTGAGCAGCTCAGGAGTGATATCAGCTAATCTCCAGAGACTAGCAGTCAGAGGCAGCAGTGCCTGAGATCTTGCACTGCAGATATACAGCTATAAGTCTGTAGGCACTGGCCTAGCCACACTCATATACCAAGAATTGCACTTTTGTTGGAGGAATTTAAGACATAAGGTACATTATTTCATCATGCAGCTTATAGGATATGTTCACCTTTTAGAAAAAAATAATAAATGCAAATTTTTTGTAGGTAAAAAAACTAAGCTTTTTTTTTTTTTTTTTTTTTTTTGGAGCCTGTAAAGTATTGCACTAGCAATCAGCAGATCTGGCAGTGTACCTGTGTGCCCGTACATCGGGCAAGCAGATACAATATAACAGGAAGAAAGAATGAACTAACATGGTGCTCCACAGCACCGTAGGAAGTTCATTGAAAACTACAAGCTGACAGCCACAAAGGCTGTTGGACCTTGTAGTTTTCCATTCACAGCACATTGAATTAGTAATGCGGCTGGGCGGGCGTAGCCCCGCTCAGCCACATTTTGTGGGGTGGGGGGGAGAAGATCCCTGCTAGCTGTCAGATCAAGGAGGTGCGGGGGCCAGTCTGTTAATAACATGTTACACTCATATTCAGGGTGTAACATTGAACATGTTACGAAAGGTGAACTTATTTTTTAAGCATAAATACCAATTCTAAATTTGAGTTCAGGCCCATTTTAAAAAGAGTACAAATTGGGCTTTAAGGCTGATGGGCTCATGTTTACAGGCACCTCACATGTCGGTTTACATCGTCTGCTCCGGGGTTTGTTCAGTGCTTGCGCTGTTGACTCCCATGAGGGATAATGAGGTTGTGATGAGAACGCCCCTATTTCTCTGAATTCAGCTGTGCCTGTAACTGCTTATGTCACAGTGTTAAAGTTGTCCACTGCTGTTTTAGATATCGCAGATGTCTGTGCGTTCCTGGCTTCGAATGACAGTAGATATATTACAGGAACAAGTATTGAAGTGACAGGTAATAACCAATCAGGTGGGGTTATTTCATGCATCTTCTTTGTGTCTGGCTTGTGATTCAAGTAAAGTAAACTGTTCAGCCATTTTTAAACTGTTAAACTAGTCATTCCGAAGTGCAGGTCCCTTAGGTTGCCTCAGACCAAAATGAAAGCACCACTCCAAGTGCCAACATAAGATTCCCGGTGACTCCAGCACTGTCAGGTGCAGGTTTGCCCGACCCACTGAAAGAGCCCAACATAGAAAGTGGAAAGCCGCACACGGATGTTCAGCCCAGTTAGAATCTATAAGAAAATGCCTTCAACTTGTCTCCTCCAGAAGCCATGCCCCTCTAACATGTTTCACCCACCCAAGGGCTTAGTCCTAGAGTTACCTCTAGGACAAAGCCTGTGGGTGGGCGAAACGCATTATAGGGGCATGGCTTCTGAGGAGACAAGTTGAAGCTATTGTCTTATAGATTCTAACTGGGCTGAACATCTGTGTGCGGCTTTCCACTTTTGTTTGTTGGTCCCACACTATGCCTGTCATTTAACTTTTATTACTTAGAAAACCTTTCTTTTGTGCACCTCGCTGAAACTATTTTCACTATGTCAATAGGGGCTTGACTCTGACTTCTGGGTCAATGCGTGCCCAACTTCCTACAGCCTGTCCAGTTAGAGCATTATAGTTGTTAAAGTTGATTAACTTAGGTCTATCATTCCATGGGCGTGCCCCTGTTCTACAGAACCACATTCACAGAATTACCTGTCAACCAGTGTGTGTCCTACCTGGGTTCCACTGACCTTTGTTTACCCATTGGCTCTTACCTATTTGCCATGGCTTTGAGTAAGGCAGGGGCACTGAATGGCTGGAGGTGTGTGCTCTTCAGACCTAGAAAACTGCCCAATCCATCCAACAGCATACCCATACTCCCAACGTTGGGATGCTTGCCTTACGGTGACACTGTGTTACAGCTCAATTACAGCACACTGTTCATGTATCTCAAAATTGTGTTGAGGTCAGTAGGAAGGCACATAACGTCCACCATTGTTTCGTGGGACCCCTTTCTCAAGGTGACAGCAAACTGACAGGAGCAAGACGTCTGTTGACTTGCTATCACCCTAAGAAAAGGGGTCCATGGTGGCTCCTGAAACATCCCTCAAGACTTCTACCACCTTGTGAGATGGGTCTCTCATTGTCCTGAAAAGGGTTGCTCCTGAAACACTCCTCAAGGCAATCAACTCGAGGAGTGCTTTCACCCCTCAAGGGGATAGCAATGTAAAAGACACCTTGCTCCTGTCTGTCACTTTTCTATCACCTTGGGAAAGAGGTCCTCTGTGACCCCGAAGCTTCAGTGGATACTTTGTGCCTTTTTATTTTTTTAATGTGACCACTTTTGCATTTTGACCTACATGACCATACATGACTGATGTGCTGGCTAATTCTTCTAATCTCTTTTTAGACCTGAGGCCACTAAAGATGGTAAGGTGATTGGATAGGTTCACTCTAAAGAAGAATAAAATCTGTGATGCAACTGTCTCCAACAACTCTTCTAAAAGCAAGGCAGCACAGTGGTGTAGTGGTCAGCACTATCGCCTCGCAGCAATGGGGTCGCTGGTTCGAATCCCAACCATGACACTACCTGCCTGGAGTTTGCATGTTCTCCCTGTGCCTGCGTGGGTTTCCTCCCACACTCCAAAGACATGCTGTTAGGTTTATTGGCTTCTTCCCAAAAATTGGCCCTGGTGTATGGGTGTGAGTTGGGGACTTTGGATTGCAGACCCCGTGGGTGTGGTGGAGCGCTGTGTAGATTGATGGCGCTACATGGGTACCTTAAATATATAAAAAATAATAAAAAAAAAAGAAAAAAAAAACTTTTCTAAAAGCACATGCACATCCCAGCCCCATTCGACCAAGGGATGAGGGGTACTCGGCTGGACCGCTGAAGGAACCTTTGTGTATGACTTATCTATAGGGATGAATGATGCTACACCATGTATGTGCACTAAGAGTAAGACTCAATGGGGGCATTCTTGCTGGGCAGGGCCACACCGCAAAGATCACTGGTTTGAGGAAGAAGGTAAATATCTGAGCAGGTGGGTTGCACTCAGGAAGATGGAGGGAACCGATTAAAGGACATTTGTGTGAAAGGTACAGTTGTCCTTTAAAGTGGTTGTAAACCCCATGAATATACCCAATGAAGTGACTGGCCTCAGGTGATACAAATATGAAACAAATCCTTCTACATCAGTTTTACCTGTGTATCTGCAGCCCTCTCTCATCTACATGATGTGGGATCCTCCGCTCAAAGAGGGGCTTAAACCAGAGTGCTTGTGTCTCATTACCTCCAGGAAGAGAAGAGCCCCGGGTGCTGGCTAAATGCTGATGCAAGTAGAAGAGAACAAGAAGACCTGGACAGCCGCACACCGGAATGGATAAATCCGTCTTTTTATTCAAAATACAGGATCATGGGGTACACAACACGACTGTGGGGTGGTACAAGAATATCTGATGCGATTCGCACTTACAACAAGCTATGAGTAAGCACTTGGTGTAAGTGCGAAACGCATCATCTATTCTTGTACCACCCCACAGTCGTGTTTTGTGTACCCCATGATCCTGTATTTTGAATAAAAAGATTTATCCATTCTGGTGTGCGGCTGTCCAGGTCTTTTTGTTTTCTTCTACTCTCTCATCTACAGCCATTCAAAGTCCAGACTTTGCACAGGATCTCTCAGCTCTGAAAAGCAGGGGGTGAGAATCTGAAGTTACTCTCTGCAGAGCTCAGTGAGGAGAGCTCTGAGCCCTGATTGGAGAGAAGAGACACACCCCCTTCACGCAGCTCACAGGAACAGAGCTGAGGCTGTCAATCACAGGCTGTGTGCTGGAGATCGCTCCCTTGTCACCTTTTTTTTCTCTTGGTGTCAGAAAAACCTGTCAGAAGAGACCTAGGCTGATAGCAGAGGAATGAGGTAGCAGACAGAAATTTCACTCCATGGTTTACAATCACTTTAATGCCCCGTACACACGGTCAGATTTTCCGATGGAAAATGTGTGATAGGACCTTGTTGTCGGAAATTCCGACCGTGTGTGGGCTCCATCACACATTTTCCATCGGATTTTCCGACACACAAAGTTTGAGAGCAGGATATAAAATTTTCCGACAACAAAATCCGTTGTCGGAAATTCCGATCGTGTGTACACAAATCCGACGCACAAAGTGCCACGCATGCTCAGAATAAATAAAGAGATAAAAGCTATTGGCCACTGCCCCGTTTATAGTCCCGATGTACGTGTTTTACATCACCACGTTCAGAACGATCGGATTTTCCGACAACTTTGTGTGACCGTGTGTATGCAAGACAAGTTTGAGCCAACATCCGTCGGAAAAAATCCATGGATTTTGTTGTCGGAATGTCCGATCAATGTCCGATCGTGTGTACAGGGCATAACTCTGCTTGCCACACCTGCCCATTCAATTCGATGGGACAGTGCTGCAAGCACATGCCAACCGCTTTAAGTTCAGTTCTCTATGTATGAGTTTAATAGTTCTGCAAAACTTTACATTAATGATACAATATAAAGCAGGCTGACTGTAGTGACGGTTGTTCTTTTCATCCTGTTTTCTCCAGGTGGACTGTATTTATGATCCTCTCTGGTACCTGCAGTCTCAATGGAGCAGCAGAAAGAACTCTGTATATCCTACAATTCTGGATCCTGATGTATGACCCAGTCAAGCTTCTTGTAAGAAGAGAATTACTGCCTTTGTGTATAAGGCCTGTGAATCTTTTATGTACACTCTCCAGAGAGAAGAGGATCTGCAACATTTTTTTTTTTTTTTTAGATGTAATTTTTTTGAAATACAATACAAACGCTGTAATTATTATGAAAATGATAGCTGACATTTTGTTAAAACAGAGCAGGAAATAATCGGGTTCTTCTGCCTACTTCTTACATAGCAATACTCAGAGCTCTGTTCATTGTCTGGTGTTCTTAGTAAGTCCCGGCAGTGCAGATGAAAGCATGCAGGGGATGTGAAATGAATCACCGATGCAGAGGTCACATAGGTTAAAAAATATTAAGATTTCCGTTGAGTTTAAATAAAAAAAAATAATTGTGGCCACCTTTCATCCTCAGAACCCTAAACCCACGTTTCAGGTAAAATATACCCCCTTGCAATCAATCTAGCATTCCCTGTAGGCTCTATTTTGCATGGCCAGGCCATTCTCCGACGAACAGAGCTCACAATGAAGTGCACGAGGCAGATCAGCTTTGTACTTGTGCCAGTTGAGAGCCAGTGTCCTGTTGAATATTGCCTCCTGTTCAATAATGCCCCTGATGGATCTGCGCGTGCGCAGTACGCAACGTCACTCCAGCTGGAGTGACATCAACACAGCGCATGCGCAGATCATCAGAGGCATTATCTGACCATCTTAAAAGAGCCAAGAGAGAAGGTACTTGTCAGACTATGCCTCGCTATCGTGGGGCGGGTTTTCCGCCTGTTTAAGGGCGGATTTTATGTGTGTTCAACGGCAGGTTCAGTGTGTTAAATGGCGGGTTTTGCCTGTGTCTATGAGCGGGTTACAACACACACAAAACTAGCCCCGCAACAGCGAGGCATAATCTGACAAGTTCAATCTCCCTGGGCTCTTTGCAGATCATCGAATACTGCCTCCAACGATCTGCGCATGCGCTGTGTTGACGTCACTCCAGCTGATCAACATATCAGCTGGAGTGACGTTGGGTACTGCGCATGCGCAGACCCGTTGGAAGGCGTTATCCGACGGGAGGCGTTTTTCGATAGAACACTGGTTAATCCTTGCTGAGCTGAGTGGCATGATAGGACAGATCTAGGTGTGTTAAATTAGATTGTAAGCTCCACGAGCAGAGCCCTTCTATTCCTTCTGTATTGAACTGTGTTGTAATTGTACCTTCCCCTTTATATTGTAAAGTGCTGCGCAAACTGTTGGCGCTATATAAATCCTGTATAATAATACTGGTAGCAGTCATACATATCTTCCTGCAGTATGGACATGTGACCAGATGGGAAACGTGCAAAGATCTATGAGGGACAGACAAGCTCATCAACCTACGGGACAGTCACTGACCATTTTCCTCCTCTTACAGAGAACCTATGTGTAGTCTTCCACATGGAGTGGACCCCCCCATAGAGTTTACAGTTGAACAGTTGTGATAATATACAGGGTTATTCAATCTACATTTAACAACTATGATCTATAATCATGGGGCACAGGTGGAAACTGTGGAAGAGAACGTAATAATTTGTAAATGCAGAATTTCATCAGCTGATTCTTGAGGGACATGTACATGGAAGGTAGATAAGGGACAGTCTGTAGACCGAAGTACTCACAAGAAAGGGGAAGAAAAACAGAATAGGAGGGATTTGAGACGGGGAAGCCCAACGTTCTCACCTGGTAGAGCCTTCTCTCATTAATTAATAGTTCCTGAGTATGTTGGGAACCCAAGGAAATGACCCAGGTGCTCTATGTGGTCATATAAGTTGAGTAGGTACTGTAGATAGATGCCATGAGTTCTTCCATGTGCTGACGATAAATACCTTCCTGTAGGTACTCTGAAATAATCAGAGCTTGAGTATTTTTCCAATGGCAGGGATAAGAGCCGACTGCAGGAAAAATCTGAGGAGGCCTCTTTTGGCTTTGGAAATAGAGCATGGTATTACAGAAAGGAGGGCAATTTTGGGGGACTTACAGAGTTCAGAGCTTGCGGCCAGTTTGTAAAGATTGAATATTTTATTGTGAACCATTAAAGAAGAATTACAGTTAAACATTTTTTTTCCCCTTGCAGTGGGACTGTGCCCGCACTGCACGGGTTAACTGTCATTTTTGTCTAGGGCTAAGGAGAGCGAAGATATACTTACCTAGTTTGCCAATCCTCCAAATGCAAGACTGGTCCCTGATACTCCTGTACCAGTTCTTCGCCCGTGCCCCGCACACTAGCTGTCTTGTGCATGGACTGTTCCTGACGTCATCACGCCCATAGACCAGCTATGGATATGAGGACGGCAGGAACAGTCCACCGCTGGACATGGGGGGGGGACTCCATTTTCTGGGGATTGAAGGATCGGGTAAGTATAGCCTTCTTGTGCGCCCCTGGACAAAGGGAGCACAGCCCTACTGCATGGGGGGAAAAAAATATTAACAAAACACTGGCCACCGCCCACACCCATAACTGGCCTTCACAGTAAGGAGCACATGGAGGGCATATACATGTAAGACAAAGACAATTCCATAGCTCAACTCACCAACCAGTCTGCTGACCAACCAAATTAGCCTGTCTAACCGTCTGTTAAAAGCAGGGGTTTAGTTAGCACACATTTGCAAACGCATGTGAAAGCTGCAAAGCCTCGTCAAGGCACCCTGTATTACTTGCAGTCCTAACACTACTAAATTTATAAGTGTATCCACAGTGGAAGCACATGCATTAAATGGGGGGAAAAAAATATTCCCAGAGTTTTGCTTTAAAGTGATTTGGATGTTTTTTGACTTGATGTTTCTTTTGTTTTTCTATGCTGTGAGTGACGTTCTGGGTGCCCATTGGAGTGTAGTCCTCGTTAGACAGACATGTGTAGACCGGAACTATTCGTTTCATTTCGGATGCATTCGCTCATTGAAGAATTTTATTTCGTCATATTCATTATGTTGAACCACGTCGTTTTGGAGAATTCGTTTTATATCTTCGGCATTCGTTTGATATATATTCATTGGTCTAGGTGGATTTGAAAAAATGTATTTTTTTTTTTTTTCAGAAGATTTCTATATATTAGTTTTTGGTTTTGATATTTTGGGTGGATTCGTTATTCATATATTGAAACTATTCAATATTTTCTGACTCACCGGAATAAATATAACACAAAATTTGGCGCCCTTGAATTCTTCAAACCTATAATCTGCATTAGACTGTGGAACGGAACTGACTGTGACAATTACAAATTCAATTGAAATCAGAGAAATCTGAATTATTGAGCGAATTGGAAATTTGAATTCATTTCTCCACGGGCCCAATCTACTATCGAGTCATGTGACTTCATCTGAATGAAACCAATGCATTTGTTAATTTTGTTATACGTTTTTTGGGGGGGATTTGTTGACATTCGTTACTATGTCCATTCGGAGATGCGTATACATCCGAATCTCCGAAAATGAATTTTTCGTCCAAAAATCGATTCATTACAAAACCAAAACGCCCATGGTCTAGCAATCATTTGAGCTGCTTGAACAGGACGAGTGAACTCTTTAAACGATTAATTTCCCTGCACTTTATAAAGAAGTATTGAAGTTTCAGTGGCTCTTGGATGTGTGCCTTTGGAGTCCTGTTACAGAACTTAAACTGTGATAAGGTGCTATGTGCAGTAAGGGCTTATCTATATCCATAATACAGTAGGATGTATTTATTTAAAAAAAAAAAAAAAAAACTACAGAGCTTTTCATCAAACAGCATGTAGATTAATTTTGTGTGAATGCCAGAAAAAAAATGTTAGTAGGCTATTTTCTCTATAGGTTGAATGTTCTTCATTCACAAGAATAGCGTGAGACAGGAAAATAATGCCTTATAGCCACTAGATGGCGCTGATGATCATAGTTAAAAAAAAGTTAAAGCGGTTGTATGGCCCGCTTGATGATTAATAAGGGCTTACCTGTAGGTAAAATGAATATCTGCACGGTTTAGGAGATCTTCACCCTGCATGCAGCCGCTGACATCAGCGGCACATGCGCTCTGAAGGTGGAGTGGTGTCTTGATATAGCGCGGTCTTACCCCGAAGGGTCCCGACACGCTCGTACCAGAACTTCAGAGCTCCTTGTCTCCCACGTGCACATCATCGCCGGAGCCGGCAAACCCAGAGGAAACGCAGAGGGAACATGTCTGCTCCCTCAGCGGTGACCAGACACCGTTGCGGGGGGTTCGTTCTAAGGTAAGTAATTCATAATGCGCTAGTATGCGATGCATACTAGCACATTATGCTATTGTTTTGCAGGTTTTTCGTTTGTTTTTTTTCAGTGGTAAACTACCGCTTGAATTTTTTCCTATGATCTCCATCTAGGGGCCATAATGTCGTATTTTCCTTTTCACGCTATTCATTTGAATAGAGAAAGTATGACTTGTAGAGTAAATAGCCTCATAACATTCGATCTTGCTCACATTTGCTCAGAACTAATATGCATGCAGTTTCACGGGATGAATGGCTCTGCAAATTTTTTTTTTCAATATGACTGCTATTGAAGTAAAGGCGATTTGTGTCTGACTGCGTAATGACCAGGAATAGGACAGGATAAAATTAATGTATATTATATTGTAACTTTGAGAAGATAAAAAAAAATAATAATAATTTAAATCATCTTTGTATTAATAAAAAATAATTAAATTTATTTTTAAATACTACTTATATGCCTGTTTGAGTTTGTCAATGTATTGGTTTCCCGCATTTCTCTGCCCAGAAAAACCCAGAGATGGGCCAGTGATAGGATCCAATTAGCTCTACTGCGTGCCACAGTGCTGTCAGTCCAACACTGGAACCTTGATGACAGGAGGAGAGTATAGAATGGTGCCCTTGCTATTGTTTATTAATGATGCCAAAATGACTTATTTGTCCAGTTATCAGTGGTGGGAGACCAAGTTTTGTTGCTGGAAAGTTAATCTGTACTGACGGAACCTATTACTGTTACTATTACTGATTTTTTACTGAAAATACTAGGTGCCTGGCCACCACTGGATTCAATATATTCTGAATTACTGACATAGACAAAGCATGCAGCAAGTAAAGTCAGAACTTCAGAACTAACAAAATGTTGTTATGTTTTTGGGCTACCTATACATACCAGTACCCCCCCCCCCCCCCATCGCCGGCTCGCCCTTTGGCCCCCCAGGCCCCCCCCGTCAGCCGTGCACTTACCCCATGTAGATCACGACTGGGGCTTCCCTCCTCTGTGTCCCGGCCGTCGCTTCTCCTCCAGGCCAATCCGTCTTCGGGCTCCCAGCCAATTGGGTCTTAGGACTCCTGGCCAATGGGGTCTCAGGACCCGTTTCCTGAATGGTCGGGCTTCCTGAATGGACGGGAGGAGAAACAGGAAGACATTAGGGAATATTAATTTGCTAATGTCACACAACTGTGTGGGCGCAGTGCTCTGCCCCCCGAGCCCACACGGTTTTGAAGCCAATTAGAGCCTCAGGCTCTAATCGTGTGCTTCTAAAAAAAAAAAAAAAAACACATTGAAATCCATGCGTATCCTGCATGTAGATAGGGGGCCGGGCACATGGATCGGGGGGGGGGGGGGGGGTGCCCGTGTGCCCCTAATAAGCGGCCGTCACTGATTCATACAGTGCTTTGAAAAAGTATTCATACCCCTTGAAATTTTCCACATTTTGTCATGTTACAACCAAAAACGTAAATGTATTTTATTGGGATTTTATATGATAGACCAACATAAAGTGGCACATAATTGTGAAGTGGAAGGAAAATGATAAATGGTTTTCAATTTTTTTTTACAAATATGTGAAAAGTGTGGGGGGGTACATTTGTATTCAGCCCCCCTGAGTCAATACTTTGTAGAACCACCTTTCACTGCAATTACAGCTGCAAGTCTTTTTGGGGATGTCTCTACCAGCTTTGCACATCTAGAGAGTGACATTTTTGCCCATTCTTCTTTGCAAAATAGCTCGAGCTCTGTCAGACAGCAGTTCCCGCTGCTGTCCTTGAGCCAATGAGGAGGGAGAGAGCCTCTGCTCTTGTGTACATTGCTGGATCGAGATTGGGCTCAGGTAAGTATGAGGGGGGAGCTGCACACAGAAGGTTTTTTTACCTTTTTTTTGGGGGTAAAAAAAACCTTCTGCCTTTTAGAACCACTTTAACCCGCCCCTACACTATCTGAAACTAAAAAAAAAAGGTTCTGGCCTATTATTTTGGGCTAAGTTTAGGGATGCGGCAGTCTCTATTGCCCCTACCAATCCACGGTGAATCCCTTTTTTAGAAGGAGGCAGAGCAGTGACTTTCAGGCATTCAGAATGTGATTTTGCTGCCTCTTGAATGCCAGTTTGTTTTTGTTTTTTGGGCTGTTTGTTTGCCAAATGGGCATTTTGAATGGAATTACAGCGCCAAGACCACAAGCTGAGCGTTTGGCAGTCTCATTGACTTCAATGGGTAAACTGGGCAGGTGGTGCAACCTGTTAAACTCGGTAAGTCTAGCTCCATTTGCTGTGAAGAAAAGCGTTGTGGCCGCGGCACATGTACCGCCGCCACCTCTGGCTGTAGGTTATCAATTAGGTGGGTGGTTGGGGAAAGTTAAACTGCAGCTCAACCGCCTGATTTCACTGCACAGGACTGAAGGAATCGTAAAGCCCTCCAACTGAATCAGAAAATAGCACAGTAAAGACTATAAGCTAACATCATGGAGACTCTACACATTCTATTTAAAGCGGGACTAAACCCTCCTATTCTTTACAGCTAAGGAAGCTGTCATTTTGGCCACTGTTGATCTGTGGTTGCCATGGTACTGCACATGTGATCCGTAATGATACCAGCCATGCCTTGGATGTAACCGTTTTGGGAAACTGTTTAAACGGCTTCAATACCGGGAACTTTCACGTCATTGCCCAGGCCAATTTTCAGCTTTCAGCGCTGTCGCACTTTGAATGACAATTGCACGGTCATGCAACGCTGTACCCATAGGACATTTTTATTAAAAAAAAAAAAAATTCACACAAAGAGCTTTCGTTTGGTGGTATTTAATCATCACTGGGTTTTTTATTTTTTGCTAGAAAAACAAAAAACAAAAAATTGAAAAAAACAAAAACGTTTTCTTCGTTTCTGTCAGAAAATTTTGTAAATAAGTAATTTTTCTCCTTCACTGATGGGCACTGATGAAGTTGCACTGATGGGCACTGATGAGGCTGTACTGGTGGGCACTGATGAGGCTGTATTGGTGGGCACTGCTAGGCTGCACTGATGAGGCTGTATTGGTGGGCACTGCTAGGCTGCACTGATGAGGCTGTACTGGTGGGCACTGATAGGCTGCACTGATGAGGCTGTATTGGTGGGCACTGATAGGCTGCACTGATGAGGCTGTACTGGTGGGCACTGATAGGCTGCTCTGATGGGCACTGATGAGGCTGCACTGATCGCCACTGATGAGAAGGCACTAATATGCAGCACTGCTGGGCACTGATAGGCAGCACTTATGGGTAATGATGGGCATCACTGATGAGCACAGATTGGCATCACTAATGGGCACAGATTGGCATCACTAATGGGCACAGATTGGCATCACTGATGAGCACAGATTGGCATCACTGATGGGCACTGTTGGGGCTGCACTGATGATCAGGGCACTGATATCTGTGCAGGTCTCCCCTGTGAGGAAATGCCGCTGATCAGCTTTCCTTTCCTCGTTCTCTGCCAGTGTGAGGCGAGGAGAGCCGATAACCGGCATTTCCTTGTTTACATGTGATCGGCTGTGATTGGACACAGCTAATCACATGGGTAAAAAGCCGCGTTGTCGGCTCTTTACCAAGATCAGGGTCTTGCCGAGTCCCAGGGCGTGCAAGCGCAGTGAGACTGGGGTGACGTCATATGACAAGAGAGCTCCCCGTCTGCTGTCATTTGTCTATACAGCAGAGGGGAGGTGGTTAAGGCATAGTAACAAAAACTATCTATGCAGATAAGGGGTGCCTATAGATAATAGCAAACTGTGCAGCTCTGACTGATAGGTGTGGGCTATTTATATGTCTCCTAAAGCCTGGTTGAAAAACTCAGATGGTGTTCCCCCATCCTGCCTTGTTGCTAGGTTGTTGCTAAGATGCTCTCAATCATGACTGCTCACCCCCATTATACCAGAAATTAGCTCTTTTAAACCTGAACAGTTAAAGTGGTTGTAAACCCATTACAACCACTTTAACCTACAGGTAAGCCTAGATTAAGGCTTACCTGTAGGTGCAAGAAATATCTCCTAAACCTAAAAGGTTTAGGAGATATTTGCAGAAATAGCGGCACCAATGTCTAGGGCGCATGCACCGCAGACATCGGGCGCAGGCGCACTGAGCCTGCCGTTTCTAACGGCAATCATGCTGTTAGTGGCAGATCCAGCATGCAAGCGCGGGAGTGATGTCATCGCGGCTCCGGCCAGTTACAGCGCCGAAGCCGCCATACTCAGAAGTCACTCCGGGATAGATGGCGGTGTCGGAGGAGGCGAAGGAGGGCCGATGTGGGGGCTTCGATCTCAGGTAAGTAATTCATAATGAGCTAGTATGCTATGCATACTAGCTCATTATGCCTTTGTCTTGCAGGGTGTATTTTTTTTTTCAGACGCTTTACTTCCTCTTTAAATATCTCCTCCTTTGCAGCAGCACTGAGCTCAGAATTAAAGAGCGTTCATACCTGTGGGGGCGAGCAGCAGAGGCATACCTACAGGGGTCGCAATTGCGGCCCACCCCAATGCTCCAGGGGGCCCATGCGGCATCTGTTTATAGAAGAACCGATCCCCTCCATGTTCCTCCTGCAGCTGCTGGAAGCTGGCTTCTCCTCTCCCTCCCACAGGCATTCGGCGGCTGCAGGAGGAAACTGGAGGGAATCGGTTCTTCTATATGCCGCCCCTCCTATCCAGGTCCTGCTGTCCCCAGGCACCTCTGTGCTCACCTGCCTCCCTGTGTGCTCTAACCTGCCCCCACCCTCTGCAGCGCTGCGGGGTTCCCCTGTCACTTCTCCTGCCAGCTGCTGCGGGGGGATGCTATCAAGATGGAGGGGGAGGGGGGAGGGTCGCTAAATGTGTCATTTACCAGCCCCTTCCTTTTTTGAATAGACAGAATCAGTGATCTGTTCCCATAACTGTGTTTACTATGCTTCAGTTTGTGAATGAATGGGAAGCTCAGTATAGAGCTATTCCTGTCCATTCATTCTGTGCAGCTGAGGCTGCAAAGCTGGAGATTGAGGGATGTGTTCTCAATCTCCTTTCTCTGTCTCAAAGGTGAAGCATCAGAGGTCTGTTTAGACCCCTGATATCTCACCAAAGCCCCCCAATAGGGCTTCTAAAAAAACTTGTAAAAAATAAGAAGAAATAAAATTATAAAAAATAAATAAATAACATAGAATGGTAAAAAAGAAAAAAAAATACCGACACCCGTGGCGGAACTACTAGGGTCTCAAAGGTCGAACTTGCGACCAGGCCCTGGCGTTCCGTCACTGTAGGGGGCAGGTGAAAGCATACTTCTGTGGGAGTAAAGGGCTCCAGGATTAGTGGGAATGGCCCTAGGCCTGGAGGGAATGGCCCCAGCCGGGGGTCAGGGGGGGCCCTTCATGGTTTCTTGCATCGGGGCCCCGAAGCTTCTAGTTACGCCTCTGGTGAGCAGTAAATAGGCTGGACATGACCTTTCAGAAATTGCATGTCTCTGGACACTTCCAAGCCTCGCATTTTTCCTCAACAGGTACCTGGCCTTCGTTGTCGTTACTAAGCAGTCCTACTGGCACTTTCCGCCTGGACTTCTGGAGAGCCCTCCAGCTCCATTACACTCCTTGCCTTCACCCCACTCCTTCAACCACCGATTCACCACCCCGGAGGAATACTGCTCTGACAAAGGGCTACTGCCCCATGTACTCGCCAAAACATAGAGTTTATTGATTATTTCCCCAGAAAACTATAGGTTACCCTGTATAATAAAATGGGACGCAGAACTAAACTGCTCGTTCACTCCAAATTTGAAGAAAATATTATTAAATTTTCACTTAAATCTTCAATCTGTACTAAGATGCAGGAAACTAATTTCAAAATACTGGCACGCTGGTACTATACAAGGATTCTTCTACATAAATTCTTTACCAAAACGCTACTGATTGTTGCTGGCGGTGCCAGAGAGAAAGGGGAACGATACTTCACATCTTCTGGTTCTGCCTCAAACTTGATCACTAATGGAAAAAAGTCAGGAGGATTGTCCAAAAATGTACCGATTACAAGGTTCCGATGGACCAGGTCTTGTTTCTCCTACATGTCTCAATTATCCCAGCCAAAATTTACAAAAGATCTATTATTCCTCATCTACTCAATGCCGCCAAGTCCTGTGTCCCTCTCACTTGGAAAAACCCACAGCCACCAATGATTAGTCTTTTGCCGCGTACACACGAGCGGACTTTACAGCAGACTTTGCCCGGCAGACTTTATGACGGACTTTCTGAATGAACGGACTTCCCTACACACAATCAACCAAAGTCTGTCGAACTCGTACGTGATGACGTACGACCGGACTAAAATAAGGAAGTTCTCATAGCCAGTAGCCAATAGCTGCCCTAGCGTGGCTTTTTGTCAGTCGAAACTAGCATACAGACGAGCGGACTTCTCGACCGGACTCGAGTCCATCGCATAGATTTGAAACATGTTTCAAATCTAAGTCCGTCCAACTTTTGAGAAAACAAAGTCCGCTGGAACCACACATGATCGAATTGTCCGACGAAATCCCGTCCGCCGGGCAAAGTCTGCCGTAAAGTCCGCTCGTGTGTACGCGGCATTTGGCTTGGCAGGGTAGAGGACATAGACAAAATGGGAAGATCTCGTGGTTACAGCGCAACATAAACGTGATCCGTATTCTAAAACTTGGACACTGTGGAACGTGTTTGTCTACTCTGAGGAGTAGTTGGCCCCTGTTGGCTGCCTAGAACTCTGAACAAAGTAAAATTTCATAATTATAATTACCCCAACCAGAAGAAGATAACAGATTATGTTTTGTTCCTCGTTCCTCTTTCGTTCCTCTTCTCTACTGTCCCCCCTTATCCCCCCTAGCTTTAACCCCACCCTTCCTACTTTTTCCTTCCTTCTTGCTTTCCTTTCCTTCCTTCTGTAAAAATAATGAATGGCAGGTGAGTAGGTTAGTTTCCTTGTTCCTTTGGAGTCATACTCATAGGTGTGCGCAGCCTATTGCATTAGGGTGTGCACCCCAACACATATGCGCGTGTGTGTGTGTATATATACTGCCGGTGTCAGAAGAGCCGTGGACAATGTCAGTAGGGCAGAGGTAGGTGTCAGTAGTTTTTATTTTTATTATTTCGTTATTTTTTTTTAATTTTATTTTTTAAAATACTTTTTTAACATTTTTTTTACTATTATTTTTAACAATTTTATTTTTTATAATTCGTTTTTTCCTTTTTTTTTTTTTTTTGGAGCCCCAGTAGGGGGGGGCTTTGGTAAAATATCACAGGTCTAAACAGGGGGCATCCACAGCACAGAGGGTGATTAGGGTGTGCCCAGGCACACCTGGCACACCCTGTGCGCACTCCTATGGCCATACCAAAGGTGTCTATGGTAGTACGGGCGTAACGTGTGAGTCGTCTATCATCGGTTGGCCCCTACATCCTCTTGTGTTGAAGTTCTTTGTGCACTGTTATATATGACATTGACATGGAACCTGCCTTTTTCCCCGACATAAATAAAAAATTTTAAAAAAAAGGCACTGCAGAAATGATCAAAAGCAACATGCGTAGATGTGACTGGAGCCTAAGTCAGCATTTTTTAAACCTTTTTTTTTGATCAGGGAACCCTTTTATAAGTGTGTAAAATCTTGAGGGCACTCCAGTATAAAATGTAAAAACCATAAATGTTACAGTAAAATCTTGGATTGCGAGCATATAGCATTTCGGAAACGTGCTTGTAATCCAAAGCACTCATATATCAAAGCAAATTTCCCCATAAGAAATAATGGAAACTCAGATGATTAGTTCCACAACAAAAAAAGTGTCAATAGGGAATGCATACGGTGCCTTGAAAAAGTATT
The DNA here is from genome assembly GCF_042186555.1 of Aquarana catesbeiana. Classification (NCBI taxonomy): domain Eukaryota; kingdom Metazoa; phylum Chordata; class Amphibia; order Anura; family Ranidae; genus Aquarana; species Aquarana catesbeiana. The sequence goes on from NC_133332.1 coordinate 30,711,117, forward strand.
CATACCCCATGAAATGTTCCACATTTCGGCATTGGTACAACCAAAAACGTAAATGTATTTTATTGGGATTTTATGTGATAGACCAACACAAAGTGGCACATAACTGTGAAGTGGAAGGAAAATGATAAATAGTTTTCAACTTTTTTTACAAATAAATATGTGAAAAGTGTGGCGTGTAATTTGTATTCAGCCCCCTTTACTCTGATACCTCTAACTAAAATCTAGTGGAACCAATTGCCTTCAGAAGTCACCTAATTAGTAAATAGAGTCCACCTGTGTGTCATTTAATCTCATTATAAATACAGCTGTTCTGTGAAGCCCTCAACGGTTTGTTAGAGAACCTTCATGAACAAACAGTATAATGAAGGCCAAGGAACACACCAGACAGGTCAGGGGTAAAGTTGTGGTGAAGTTTAAAGCAGGGTTAGGTTATAAAAAATATCCCAAGCTTTGAACATCTCACTGAGCTCTGTTCAATTCATCATCCGAAAATGGAAAGAGTATGGCACAACTGCAAACCTACCAAGACATGGCCGTCCACCTAAACTGACAGGCTGGGCAAGGAGAGCATTCATCAGAGAAGCAGCCAAGAGGTCCATGGTAACTCTGGAGGAGCTGCAGAGATCCACAGCTCAGGTGGGAGAATCTGTCCACAGGACAACTATTAGTCGTGCTCTCCACAAATCTGACCTTTATGGAAGAGTGGTAAGAAGAAAGCCATTGTTGAAAGAAAGCCATAAAAAGTCCCGTTTGCAGTTTGCGAGAAGCCATGTGAGGGACACAGCAAACATGTGGAAAAGGTGCTCTGTACAGATGAGACCAAAATTGAACTTTTTGGCCTAAAAGTAAAAAGCTATGTGTGGCGGAAAACTAACACCGCACATCACCCTGAACACACCATCTCCACCGTGAAACATGGTGTTGGCAACATCATGTTGTGGGGATGGTTTTCTTCAGCAGGGACAGGGAAGCTGGTCAGAGTTGATGGGAAGATGGATGGAGCCAAATACAGGGCAATCTTAGAAGAAAACCTGTTAGCGTCTGGAAAAGACTTGAGACCGGGGCGGAGGTTCACCTTCCAGCAGGACAACGACCCTAAACATTCAGCCAGAGCTACAATGGAATGATTTGGATCAAAGCATATTCATGTGTTAAGCCTGGTACACACGGTACGATTGTTGGCAAACCGAGCGTGTGATTTTTGTCAAAAGGGTGTGTGCCAGGATCTTGTCTTGCATACTAATGGTACACGCGAACATAGTGACGTACTACAAGGAATTTCAACTCTTGAGCGCCACCCTTTGGGCCCCTTCTGCTAATTTTGTGTTTGGTGAGCATTGATTCCGATCATGCGTGTTTGTACTTTCGACTTTTGTGTGACGGATTTGTGTACTGACCATACGAAAATCTGACGTCAAATTGTTGTCTACAGGAAATTTACTAGCCTGTCATTCAACATTTGTTGGCTGAAAGTTGGACAATTGTCAAAAGGAGCGTACTAACGGTAAGATTTTAAGACAACAGTCTGTCAACAGACAATCCCCTTCAAACAATCGAACCATGTGTACGAGGCTTTAGAATGGCCCAGTCACAGTCCAGACCTGAATCCAATAGGGAATCTGTGGCAAGACTTGAAAATTGCTGTTCACAGACGCTCTCCCTCCAATCTGACAGAGCTTGAGCTATTTTGCAAAGAAGAATGGGCAAAAATGTCCCTCTCTATATGTACAAAGCTGGTAGAGACTAGGGTGCCCACGTGTCCCGGATTGCCCAGGATTGTCCCACAATTGGCATGTTTGTCCTGGGTCCCTGGCACCTTCATTCCGGGACAATACAGTGTCCCAGAATGAAATAGAGGACACAGCAAGTGCAGCCACCCTACTAACTACATTTCCGGAACTGGTTGCCAGGGCCGGCCCCGCCTGGTGTCTAGCAACCAGTGATGTCACAGACTCTCAGACAGTGAGGCAGGGAGCGAGGCCCGCGCCTAGTGCTGCCCAACTCTCTTCACCCACCCCCAGCGGCATTTAGCAGTGACTGGTGTGATCTTCTTCACTCTCCAGACAGTGTCAGCCCACCCGCCAGCTGTGTCCGTCCGCCCGCCCACTGTGAGCTCGGAATGGAAGTGCCCGACTGCTGCTACTGCTCAAGTTGCAGGCGGTGGGTCTGGCGATGGCAGCGAGAAAGCAGAAGTGGCGGAGGCTGTCAGGCTGACCCAAGAGGAGCACGCAGTATCCAGACTCCAGTCCCGGGAACTCCTCCTCCCCCCCTTTTCCCCCCGCACTTCACCACAAAGACCGAGGACATGTGCTGCAGGAAGTGACACCTACAAGGAGCTGCAGTACCGGGCCGGGGCAGGGAGAGGACAAGCAGGATTGGAATAGGGCGGTCATGAGGTGGGTGGTGTGCTCTGCTCCTCCTAACATTGACATGGCATGGATCAATGGCCATCACTCTTCAGGGCTCTCTGCAGGGGGCACTCTAGAGGTACTATCTTAGTGCCTCCAGAGTGCCCCTTTACTTCCTCCAGAGTGCCCCCTTACATCCTCCAGAGTGCCCCTTAGTACAGTAGTACTAAGGGTGCACTCTGGAGGAGGATGTAAGGGGACACTCTGAAGGTTTTAAAAACGCACTCTGGAGGAGAATGTAAGGGGCACTCCAGAGGATGTGAGGAGACACTAAGGGGGCACTCTGGAGGATATAAGGAGGCTCTTTCTAAGTTAGTACAGCCAGAGTGCCCCCTTACATCCCCCCTTACATCCTCCAGGGTGCCCCACCTCCAGAGTGCCCCTTTACTTCCTCCAGAGTGCCCCATTAATCCTTCGGAGTGTCCCTTAGTACACTGGAGGCACTAAAGGTGCACTCTGGAGGAGGATGTAAGGGGGGAACAGACCTCCTGTACTCCCTGCTGTAGTCCCTCTGAAAAGTGATCCACCAAGGTGGTATAGCAGTGCCTGACAGACTATTAGGAGGTGGTACTGCACTCCTCTCCCTGCACTAACTACCCCCCGCAACACACTCCACACTCCTCTCCTGTACATACTACCCACCACCATATACTCCACACTTCTCTCCTGTACATACCACCCACCACCGTACACTCCACACTTCTCTCCTGTACATACTACTCACCACCGTACACTCCACACTCCTCTCCTGTACATACTACTCACCACCGTACACTCCACACTCCTCTCCTGTACATACTATCCACCACCGTACACTCCACACTTCTCTCCTCTACATACTACCCACCACCGTACACTCCACACTTCTCTCTTGTACATACTACCCACCACCGTACACTCCACACTCCTCTCCTGTACATACTACCCACCACCGTACACTCCACACTTCTCTCCTGTACATACTACCCACCACCGTACACTCCACACTTCTCTCCTCTACATACTACCCACCACCGTACACTCCACACTTCTCTCTTGTACATACTACCCACCACCGTACACTCCACACTTCTCTCCTCTACATACTACCCACCACCGTACACTCCACACTTCTCTCCTCTACATACTACCCACCACCGTACACTCCACACTTCTCTCTTGTACATACTACCCACCACCGTACACTCCACACTCCTCTCCTGTACATACTACCCATCACCGTACACTCCACACTTCTCTCCTGTACATACTACCCACCACCGTACACTCCACACTTCTCTCCTGTACATACTACCTCCCACCGTACACTCCACACTTCTCTCCTCTACATACTACCCACCACCGTACACTCCACACTTCTCTCCTGTACATACCACCCACCACCGTACACTCCACACTTCTCTCTTGTACATACTACCCACCACCGTACACTCCACACTTCTCTCCTGTACATACTACCCACTACCATTCACTCCGCACTCCTCTCCTGTACATACTACCCACCACCGTACACTCCACACTTCTCTCCTGTACATACTACCCACCACCGTACACTCCACACTTCTCTCCTGTACATACTACCTACCACCGTACACTCCACACTTCTCTCCTGTACATACTACCCACCTCCATACACTCCACACTTCTCTCCTGTACATACTACTCACCACCGTACACTCCACACTTCTCTCCTGCACATACTACCCACCACCGTACACTCCACACTCCTCTCCTGTACATACTACCCACCACCATACACTCCACACTTCTCTCCTGTACATACTACCCACCACCATACACTCCACACTTCTCTCCTGTACATACTACCCACCACCGTACACTCCACACTCCTCTCCTGTACATACTACCCACCACCGTACACTCCTCACTTCTCTCCTGTACATACTACCCACCACCGTACACTCCACACTTCTCTCCTGTACATACTACCCACCACCATACACTCCACACTCCTCTCCTGTACATACTACCCACCACCGTACACTCCACACTTCTCTCCTGTACATACTACCCACCACCATACACTCCACACTCCTCTCCTGTACATACTACCCACCACTGTACACTCCTCACTTCTCTCCTGTACATACTACCCACCACCGTACACTCCACACTTCTCTCCTGTACATACTACTCACCACCGTACACTCCACACTCCTCTCCTGTACATACTACCCACCACCGTACACTCCACACTTCTCTCCTGTACATACTACCCACCACCATACACTCCACACTTCTCTCCTGTACATACTACCCACCACCGTACACTCCACACTTCTCTCCTGTACATACTACCCACCACCATACACTCCACACTCCTCTCCTGTACATACTACCCACCACCGTACACTCCACACTTCTCTTCTGTACATACTACCCACCACCGTACACTCCACACTTCTCTCCTGTACATACTACCCACCACCGTACACTCCACACTTCTCTCCTGTACATACTACCCACCACCATACACTCCTCTCCTGTACATACTACCCACCACTTTACACTTTGCACTGCACATTCCCTATTTAATATTACCACATTCTGCACTATATAATTCATCTCATACTCTATTTGACGACACCCCCTTTAAGCCACGCCCAATATTTAGCGCAATTTAAGACATGCCCACTTTTCGCAGCAGCGCACTTAGCGCGCCACATTGTTGTTCTTCTTGATGCCTAGGGCCCACTTTTGATTTTGCACACGCGTCCACTGATTTCATGATACGCCCCTGGCCCAAAAATTGGCAAAAAAAAGGTATCAAAAATCATATATTTCTTTTGGTGGGGTGTCCCTGAATGGCAGTTTGGAAATGTGGACACCCTAGTAGAGACATCCCCAAAAAGACTTGCAGCTTTAATTGTAGTGAAAGGAGGTTCTACAAATTGACTCAGGGGGGCGCTATACAAATTTACTCCACACTTTTCACATATTTATTTGCAAAAAAATTTGGAAAACCATTTACCACTTTCCTTTTACTTCACAATTCCATGAGCGGGCGCAATTTTGATGCGTGACATGTTGGGTATCAATGTACTCGGCATAACATTATCATTCACAATATAAAAAAAAATTGGGCCAACTTTACTGTTGTCTTTTACTTAAAAAAAGTGTATTTTTTAAAAAAAAAGTGCGCTTGTAAGACCGCTGCGCAAATGCGGTGTGAAAAAAAAGTATTGCAACGACCGCCATTTCATTCTCTAGGGTGTTAGAAAAAAAATGTATAATGTTTGGGGGTTCTAAGTAATTTTCTAGCAAAAAAAACCAAACTGTTTTTAACAACAAAATCTCGGTCCTTAAGTGGTTAAACTTATTTCCTTTAGTCAGTTCCCGCCTTTTTTATAATAAAACACGCCTCCAAAGGCGTGGCCGCGACGCCGAGGTAGCCTAGTGGGCGTGCCACACGTGGCTGCCCCCTGCTGCTGACCGATTGGCTGTCGTCAACCAATGGGCGAACCTTGACCGGGGCCGCTGTTGCTAGCCCTGTTCGTCGCGGCCCGCCGGAAGTGACGTGTGGCCGGAAGACGGCACGTTTCCTGTTTTCATCACCGTTCTACACCGAGCACCGGGGTTCACGTGACGTAAGTTGTCCGGGGAGGGATGTGGGGGGGCGCTGTGACGGCTGCAGGCCCGGTGTGTGCGGTACCGTGGCGGGGGAGGGGCTTTGTGTTCCTATGGGGAGAGGAGCCAGACGGTCCTCCGTCCTACCGGAGACTCCGCCGAGGTCTGTCCGGGATCAGGACTGTGCATGAGCGGGAGGGGCGCTGCTGGGGCCTGGAAACCAGAATGATCATATACAGTCCAACCTACCGATCTGATTGTATGATTTTCTGAGAGTACACCATGCAATGTGATTGAGAGTACACCATGCAATCTGATTGTACGCTCAGCTGAGAGTACACCATGCAATCTGATTGAAAGTACTCTATGCAATCTGATTGTACGATCTTGCCGAGAGTACTCCATGCAATCAGATTGTACGATCTGCTGAATGTATCTGTTACAATGCAGTTATTGCTGAGCACAGAGTCTGCTTGGTGCCTTCCATACACATTACAATCTGGTTGTATCCTCCACCTTGTCAGACCTTTACGGTTTGGGGAAAAAAAAGTTCATATATAGAGATGGACTAAACCGATCTCAGTAAAACGTTATCGTCCTATCAGAGGCCGACCCTCTAGATATTCCAGCTCTCAGAATACGAGTTCCCCCGTGTGGAGGTGATTGGAGGAGTCGGTTGATTTTTCTCTCGGGGGCCCTCAGGAGCCGTGTATACCGAGCTGTGTATACTGATTGTACAATGTGCGTAGTGCTGCCCATACACAGATCAATCCAGGGACGTGACGGAAGGTTTTGAACATGATCAGTTCTGTGTCATCACTACATCCGTCTCCTTGCCGCAGGACGGTGCAAAAAATCCTCCCAGCGATGAACGTCTCTTACTGGAGTTCTGCGTATGAACGGCGCTCCACAGATCACCTCCGATCTGTCCAATGAGGGCCCAGCTCACAGACGGTATCGGAGGGGGGGGAGATCTACTAACACTGAGCAGTACAAAATCTGGTGCCGCTCCTCGTAGACCCCGATCCGCTTCCAGGTTTTGTCTTTTTTGTCAGAGCTTTAATCGAACAAGCTGACGTTAGAAGCTGATTGGTATGTATTGTTTACATAATATTTCTTTAATAAACTTCTTTAATGTTAAAAAAAAAGAAGCTGATTGGTTACCATGCGGAGCCGCACCAGATTTTACACTTCTCCAGTTTTAGTGAATCGGTGTACAGAGACCGTCTGAGTGGCTCTGTGTACAAAACCGATTCCAGAGGGGTCAGGATGCTGTGTAAAATCTACAAATTCCATGAGCCCGTATTTTATAGACAATAGAAAACATCAAATGTTTTTAAACTGAGAAAACGGACCATTTTAAGAAAGAAAAAAACGACCTATTTTTAGCGCTAAAACACCTGAAAACTGCCTCAGTGTCGCTAGAAGAGGGGATGCTGCACACCGTGCTAAACACGGCCGACCCAACCTTTTTTGAGATGCGTTGCTGCCATCAATTTGTTTGTTTACAAATTGATGGCAACACATCTCCAAAACAGTTGGGTCGGCCGTGTTTAGCACGGTGTGCAGCATCCCCTCTTCTAGCGACACTGAGGCAGTTTTCAGGTGTTTTAGCGCTAAAAATAGCGCCTGAAAACCGCCACACATAGCCCCCCCCCTGGTGTGAAAGCTCGAGTACTTTCACAATGGGTGCGCTTGCGGGACGTTCCAAAAAATCCCGCAAGCAGTGTCTTAGGGGCGCTGCACACAGCGCTCCTAAACCGCCCCCTGCCCATTGGAATGCATGTGCAGCGCGCTTCTGAAGCACCTGAAAAAAGCGCGTCTGAAGCACCGCAACGTGGGCAGTTTTAACCCTTCGGCGACTAGCGGGGGTTAAAAGCGCACCAATAGCAGGCAGAAAGTGCAGCTAAAACGAGCAGCGCTTTACCGCTAAAGCAGCGCAGCCCCAGTGTGAGAGTAGCCTTACTGCTGGTTCATACAGGGGTGACACGACTTGCAGGCCGACTCACAGAGGCGACCTGCACACGACTTCAGCGGCGGCTTGCAAAACGACTTCTGTATAGAAGTCAATGCAAGTTGCCTGAAGTCGCCCCAAAAGTAGTACAGGAACCTTTTTCTAAGTCGGAGCGACTTGAGTCGTTCCTATTAGAACGGTTCCGTAGTACAGAACTCAACTTGTCAGGTGGCTGAGTCGCCCCTGTGTGAACCAGGGATAACTGTCTGGGAACTGAGGAGACCTATTGATGAAGTTTTGGGAGCGGAACGTTGTCCCATTCCTGCCTGATATTGGATCCTAACTGCTCAACAGGTCCGAAGTCTTCTTTGTTGTATGTTTTCATTTCAAAATGAAATATTTTCAGTTGGTGAAAGGTCTGGACTGCAGGCAGGCCAGTTAAGCTCCCCCAGGACTCTTCTACTAGGAAGCCATGCTGGTGTCATAGATGCAGTGTAGGATTGTTCTGCGGAAATATGCAAGGCCTTCTAAGACGTCTTTCTGGATGGGAACATATGCTTCTCTAAAACCTGGAGATATCTTTCAGCGTTGATGGTGCCTTTCCAGATGTACAAGCTTGCCCATTCCATACAGAGATACGGGCTTTAGAACTTGAGCGCTGATAACAAACCAGACGATCCCTCTCCTCTTTAGCCCGGAGGACACGGCACTCACGATTGCCAAAAAAGAAAGTTACATTTTGATTTGTCTGACCACAGAACAGTTTTCCACTTTGCAACAGACCATTTTAAATGAGCTTTGGCTAAGAGAAGTCTGGATCATGTTCAGATATGGCTCCTTCTTCACATGATGGCGCTTCACCTTGTATCTTTGGATAGTGATCTGTGTTCACAGTCGGTGATGTTGGGAAGTATTCCCTGAGCCCATGGAGTGATGTCCATCAGAGTCATGTCTGTTTATAACACCGAGCCACCTGAGGGCCCAAAAATCACCACATCCAACATTGTGTTTCAGCCTTGTCCTTTGTGCACAGAGATTTCTCCAGATTCTCAGGATCCTTTGATGATATTTTGTACTGTAGATGATGATACATTTTAAAGTCTTCACAATTTTAGGTTGAGGAACATTATTCTGAAATTGTTCAACCATTTGTTGGATGCAGCTGTTCACAGATTGGTGACCCTCTGCCCATCTTTCCCTCTGAGACACCCTGACTCTCTAAGATGCTCTTTTTATAACCAATCTTGTTACTGACCCATTACCATTTAATCTAATTAGCTGCAAAATATTCTTCCAGCTCTTTCTTGTTAACACCCCATAGGCTGGCCATACATTATACAGGTCTCCCATGTTCCTATAGATCAGGGGTCTCCAAACTTTTTAGCCACATTGTAGATTTTTACAAATATTTGCGGGCCGAAAAAATGTGTTCATTATAAATAAATTAAAAAAAAAAATTAATCTCATCAGAGACACCTCTGTGTCCCCATCAGAGTCTTTGCACACCTCTGTGTCCCCATGAACCGTGTCCTGTACATGTGTACATCTTCAGCACTTGCCTCAGTACTAGAGCTGGCTTTAGCTCTCCTGCATCTTCTGTTTCCTGCCCGCTGCCAGACATGCAGAAGGACCTTTAATAGAAACAGCGGGCGGGTAGCCGGGGGGGGGGGGGGTGCCGCGTCAATGACGTCACTGGCTACTAGGACATCGGCAGTCCCAGCAGCCAATCCTAACTCACAGCATCGCAGCATGGGCGGGAGCGGCTTTGTCTGCTGGACCTGCCAGCTGGGGGCCGAACAAAAGACACAAGCGGGCCGGATGTGGGTTTGGAGACCCCCTGCTATAGATATATAGCACATTATGCACACACCACTGTCATAATACAAGCAAATATATTGAAATGGTAAGAAAAGAAGGTGAGAAGCAGTGTAGTTAGCCGTGTCTCTTTTCATCTATCTAAGCACCTACCCTGTTTCCCCGAAAATAAGACCTAGCGTGATTGTCAGTGATGGCTGCAATATAAGCCCTACCCCCCAAATAAGCCATAGTTAAAGTCCTTGTAGGTCTTATTTTCAGGGTAGGGCTTATTTGGGGGGTAGGGCTTATATTGCAGCCATCACTGACAATCACGCTAGGTCTTATTTTCGGGGAAACAGGGTAGCATGGTCTCCACCTAAATACTCCCATAAATACTCGAGCATATATTTCAGCATTCTATAAACACATGCCCCTTGATGCTCTCGTCCCCCCAGGCGTTACTTTGATTGACAGCCAGGCAGCTACTTCTCCATCTGACCGCTCATCCCACTCATTCTGGCAGTTGGCCCCGCCTCCCTCTGCTCCCATTGGCTGGCAGCAGCCCAGGAGGAAGGCGTCCCCAGAAACGACATGGGGATGGCTGCGATTGGAGACAGCGGATTCACGCCATGACCCCACGAGTCGGTGGTGTGTCCCGTGTGTGTGCGCACTAAGCGAGCAGAGAGGGGGAGGGGAGGCTGGTCAATATTCGCTCCATAAGATGCACAGACATCCCCCCCCCCCCCCCCTTTTTTTTGGGGGGGAGTCTTATGAAGCGAAAAATATGGTAATATAAGGGTCGCACCTAAACACTCTCCATTTGTAAGTAATCAGGGAGACCCTTGCACTACATGGTTGTAGTTGAAGGTAAATCTAAAGGAAATTGAATAAATTGTATAATGTATGGCCAGCTTTTTGTTGCCCTGCCCCAACTTTTTTTTTTTTGAGGCGTGTTGCTGCCCCTTATTTCTTTTTCTTAAAATGGTCTATTTTCTCTGTTTAAACATTTGATATGTATAAAAGAAAGTGTGCAATATTCAACTTGTCACTTTATATTCTATTGGGTTAGCGCTGATATTTGATTTGATACGTTTTCTATTGTGAATAAAATAAAATAAGGGTTTTTATGTAGATGTTACACAGCGTTGCAACTTGTTTTGGAATTGGGGTTGTAGGTGATCTCTGTGATGGCCAAAAACAACAATCACAAGGTAAATATTCCAGTGTTTACATTGGAGAGCCCGCCCCTTCCTGTCACAGCGGAGGAAGGAGGAACCAATGAATGAATGAATCATTAGTTCAGGGCACAAGCAGCACAATGATTCGTCCTCTCTGTATATGACCTGCCATTTATTGTAACCCCCTCAGTGCCAGGATTTGGCGTCCTTTCCAAAAAAAATGGGGCAAAAATTGAGATTACCTTAAAGTATCCACTTAAAAAAAAAAAAAAAGGGTCATTTTCGGTGTTTGTGTGTTTATATTATCCTGCCTTTTAGATTGTAAGTTGTAATGAGAGGCCCTCTGATTCCTCCTGTATTGTAACTGTACTGTCTATCCTCATTCTGCAAAGCACACAGATTTCTTTTGGTGGTATTTGATCACCACTGAGGTTTTTATTTTTTGCTAAATGTATGTTTTGCTCCATAGGGTTCAATATTGAGTTGGCCCATCCTTTGCAGCTATAACAGCTTCAACTCTTCTGAGAAGGCTGTCCACAAGGTTTAGGAGTGTGTCTATGGGAATGTTTGACTATTCTTCCAGAAGGGCATTTGTGAGGTCAGGCACTGATGTTGGATGAGAAGGCCTGGCTCGCAGTCTCCGCTCGAATTCACCCCAAAAGTGTTCTGTTGGGTTGGGGTCAGGACTCTGTGCAGGGCAGTCAAGTTCCTCCACCCCAAACTCTCTCATCTATGTCTTTATGAACCTTGCTTTGTGCACTGATCCAAGTCATTTGATGGAGGGGGGATTATCGTGTGGGGATGTTTTTCAGGGGTTGGGCTTGGCCCCTTAGTTCCAGTGCAGGGAACTCTTAAGACGTCGGCATACCAAGACATTTTGGTCCATTTCATGTTCCCAACTTTGTGGGAACAGTTTGGGGATGACCCCTTCCTGTTCCAACATGACTGAACACCAGTGCACAAAGCAAGGTCCATAAAGACATGGATGAGCAAGTTTGGGGTGGAGCAACTTGACTGGCCTGCACAGAGTCCTGACCTCAACCTGATAGAACACCTTTGGGGCAAATTAGAACGGAGACTGCGAGCCAGGCCTTCTCCTCAAACATCAGTGCCTGATCTCACAAAGGCGTTTCTGGAAGAATGGTCAAACATTCCCATAGACACTCCTAAACCTTGTGGACGGCCTTCCCAGAAGAGTTGAAGCTGTTATATCTGCAAAGGGTGGGCCAACTCAATATTGAACTCTACAGACTAAGACTGGGATGCCATTAAAGTTCATGAGCGTGTCAGGGCAGGCGTCCCAATACTTTTGGTAATATAGTGTACATGAAGTTAAATGGAATATCAGAAATATCAGCATGTTTCTTACTTGGTATGGCAGCAAACTGTACATATCTATCTGCATATTGGTTAGCTTTATTTTAGTGAAAATAGATTTATTACTCACCGACGGTCGGAAGGGGGCGGCAGGAGGGGCGTCCATACTGGGCTGTTTCCCTCCTGGGACGTTTTTCCTCCGGCAACGGGCAAGGTGATCATATTGAACTTTATGTGCTAAGACTGGGATGCCAATAAAGTCCATGTGCGTGTAAAGACAGGTGTCACAATACTTTTGGTAACATAGTGTATATCTGAAAATTGATCAATCCTGATGTACTGACGGGCTATCTTATTTCTTGATGCCCTAAAATGCCAGGACAGTACAAATATCCCCCTAAATGACCCATTTTGAAAAGTAGACAGTCCAAGGTATTTAGTAAGAGGCATGAAAAAGTTTTTTGAAGTCATTTTGTTGTCACAATTTTTTGTAAAATAAAGAAATTAATTGAAACTTTTTATTTATTTTCCCTCCCTTTTTTAAATTTTGTTTTACTTGCTGTCACCAATGCAGTACAGTGTCATGGTGTGGCGGTGATCAGGGATACTAACTAGTGACTGTGTGTGTGTCTATATATAGATAGGGATTATAAAAAGATAGATAGAGAGATTATATATATATATTAATATACTTTTTGTTTTTTTACATCCTGTCATAGTGACACTACTTCGCTGGGGGATTGATCAGGGATTTATTTTATTTTTTGGATGATCACTGTTATAAGCAATAGTTTTAGCTGTCATGAATGACTTCCATTCATGACAGCTAGTGATCTGTGATTGGCTACAGCTAATCACATGGTACAGAGTGCTATGATTGGCCCAGGTACCATGTAATAACTGTGGGCCAATCACAGCATCACAATATGGGGGCACTTGTGCGTGCTCGCTCCTGAACCCTGCAGCTGCGTCCATTGACACAGACAGTGCAGCTCTGCCCTGTCCCCCGCTTTCTCGTCACTGGCTTGATAACACAGAGAGCCCCCCCCCCCGGCCCCATACTAATGATCGGGACCCGGAACTCCCAATTCCGGGTCACCTGATCACTGTGGTAGCCTCTGATTGGCTACCAACTGTGATCAGTCTCTGTGAAGCCCGTCCCTGTGTTTTTCTCTTTCTGTGAATGGAGAGGAAAGATACAATATATCTTTCTTTTTGTTTTCGGAAAGGGGTGTGTGTGTGTGTGTGTGTGTGTGTGTGTGTGTGTGTGTGTGTGTGTGTGTGTCTAATCTCAGCTTGTTCAATTAAGCTTTGACAATTAGGCCTCATTCTCACGAGGCGGATCCTCTGCCTCGGAGTCCGCCGGCTCAGTGGGAGATCTCTCCGTTGATCTCCGCTGAGCCGGCGGATGACAGGTCCCTCTCTGCTCACTGAGCGGGGAGGGGCTTGTTGAGCGCCGCTGGTTTCTATGGAGAGATCAGACGAAAACGGACAGCATGTCCGTTTTCATCAGATCTCATCCAAACCGCCAGCGACGGATCTGAACGTAGAGGCATCCGTCCGCTTTTAGCGGATCGGACCGGGTCGGATGTCAGCGGACATGTCTCCACTGACATCCATCGCTCCATAGCCTTACATGGAGCACCCGTTCAGGTCCACCGTCAAAACTGCCAGGTGGACCTGAACGGTCCGATCGTGTGAAAGGGGCCTAAAACCTGGAAGCCTGGTTTCTATTAGGGCTGGGGAAAAAAATCGATTTAAATCTTGAATCTAGTTGAGAGGTCAAATCGATTTAAAATTTGAGCAAATTGATTTTTTTTTTTTTCACCGCGCCGGTCCTGAGGTGCTGCGGGCATGAGTTTTTAGGCGAGGCCGCGGTTTCGGCTGGAGGCCGCGGACTAGGCCGAAGCCGCGGCCTCGCCTAAAAGCTCATGCCCGCAGCGCCTCAGGACCAGCGCAGTTTCCAAAGAAAAAAAAACTTGATTCGAATCGTGAATCGAGGTGTGTTTTTTGTTTTTTTTTTTTTTTTTTTTTTTTTTTTTAAGAAAATCTCCCAGCCCTAGTTTCTATGCATAAGTGAGCCTAATTTTGCACTCTCCAGCTTTAGTAAATTTACCTTTTTTGTGTCAGTATGTTTTTAGAAAAAAACAAAATGTGCACTATTGATTCTGGGCTGTACTACGGGTACAAACAACAACTAACCCCCACACATGTGGTATCGCTGCGATCATCAGGAGCAGGAGAATTTATTTTGTTGTTCCTTGTTGGTAGGTTATGGCAGTAACAATAAATATACAGCTAAATTAAAAAAAAAGTTTTTTTTTTTTTTTTTTTTTTACCATTTTAGGTCGGTCTTCCTTTAATAATTAAATGAATCGGGAGATATCCGTTACCCTTTACCACCAAAAGAAATATTTTTTTTCCTGGAAAAAAAAAACGTGGTATAATCCACCTGGATGCACAAAGTAGTTGTGATGATATGTACGGTTTTACTAACACATGTCAAAGTTGTGCTTAGGCGGCGTTTAGATTTATTTTATCCTTAGGCGTGAAGGGGTTAATATTTACATACAGCTGTCATGTTTCCGTTGTAGTCCAGGTGACAAACCATCCGTTGTTAGAAAACTGTCACCCAACCACCTGGAATGATGTGCATGTGTTTTTTTTTTTTTTTTTTTTTTTAACAATACATTTAGTTTCTTTTTAAAACTGCCACTGACTGCAACCTAATGTGGTCTCTTTTTTTCCTTTTGTAGACTGGCGGCAAAGATGGCGACTCCTGTGAGCGCACAGTGCTCCAGTAAAACATGGGAGCTGAGTCTGTACGAGCTGCACCGTACCCCACAGGTACCACAATGTGTGCGTAACAATATATCCTCAGATTCTTTGCTTTTTCTCTGACCAGGGTCTATGTCAACCCCCCCCCCCCCAAAGATTTTATTGAATTGTATACGTGTGCGTTAATATAAATGTATATTCAAACACGTATATGGTATGGGCAATTGTTAGGATAACATCTATGTTAACATATAAGCAGTCGGAGTTTAATGAGGTGTGTAAATGGTCCCATGCTGCAAGTATTTGAATTATTGCTGGCGATATCTGTGAGCTTGTAAAATGCTGGGCAGAGCAGGTTCTATTAATGGTTTGTCGGGGAACCTGCAGTCGTCCAAAGCCAGGGTGTAGTGGCTTGGTCATAACGTCCCCATTGGCCAGGTGTCACTGCCAGGCCCTCAGGGTGCCATCCTGGCCTGTAGCCCTTGTGTTTTCCTGGATATCCCTAATTGCAGCAGGGATTTTTTCAGCTTCCCTAGACTGATGGTCTGACTAGTGAGAGAATGGGCACGGGCAGGGGGCATAAAGAATAGCAAGGGGAGAGGAAGGATCATGAGAAAGTGTGTGTGTGGGGGGCAGAAAAGGAAGGACACTTAGCAGGTCTGATCCCCCTTGGGTTTCCTCACCTTTATGGATGGGAGCCATGGGAGCCAGCCTCTGAGCACTTATTATTTTCTCTCTGTCCCCCTAGGAAGCCATCATGGACGGTACGGAGATAGCCGTGTCCCCACGCAGCCTTCACAGTGAGCTCATGTGTCCTATCTGCCTGGACATGTTAAAGAACACAATGACCACCAAAGAGTGCCTCCACCGCTTCTGCTCAGATTGCATCGTGGACTGCCCTACGCAGCGGGTCAGTGTCTTCACAACCACACTCGGCTTGCAATCGAGCTCCTCCATGACCTTGGATATTTTGTACCTTTTGTGATTAAAGTGACGGTTTGATCAAAATGGCTTTGGCTGTCTGTATGTTGGAAACAGCAGAACAAATCCATGTGATACCTGTGTTAGTGGCATGACCACGTGTCTCTTTCTTTCAGGAACAAGGGAATGCCCCACATGCAGAAAGAAGCTTGTCTCGAAACGCTCCCTTCGCCCAGACCCCAACTTTGACGCTTTAATTTCCAAGATCTACCCAAGCAGAGACGAGTATGAGGCCCACCAGGATCGAGTCCTGGCAAAGCTGAGTCGGATGCATAATCCACATGCCCTAAGCAGCAGCATTGAAGAGGGGCTTAAAATGCAAGCAATGAACAGGTACATGATGGAAGGAGCACTTTAAGGGGGGGGGGGTATTTTTATTCTTCCAAGACTTTGTCCTGCTGTCAAATAACTTTCTGAACATTAAAGTGGTTATAAAACTAGAAGGTTTTTTTTTTACCTTTTAAAGCAGAGTTCCGCCGATTTTAAAAAATTTTTTTTTTAACAAATACTGCAGCTGCTGCCGCAATACAGAGAAAGAAAATCCATCACATTTCCGCTGTCAGAACGGAGCTCTGCCTTGTTTACATAGGTAGAGCTCTGCCCTGTGTGTCTTCCTGACTTATCACAGCAGAAGTGTGTGTGTATATAGATATATATATATAGATAGATGGATAGATAGATATAGATATATATAGATATAGATATAGATATAGATATAGATATAGATATAGATAGATATATAGATATATATATAGATAGATATATAGATAGATATGTATGATCCTGCACAGGACGACCGCCCTGTAGTAGTAAATCTGCTATAGGACGGTCATTGAGTGGTTACCATTTGCACAATGTATCCTAAACATAATAATTCATATATATTGTATCTTGGTTCATCTTAACCCCCATCTCCTCCTCCTTTAACTTTTATCTACTTCCTTCCTTTGTCAAGGGCACAGAGGGTCAGAAAACACCCACACGAGTCAGACAACACTACTTTCAGTGGTGGAGAGGATAACTGCGACAGTCGCTCTCACGTTAGTAATCCATCGGTACATAGGCAACCAGGAGGCCGGGCCAAGCCGCAAGAGGTCCCGAGCTTCTGAGGATTCTGGGCAGAACCAGATCTGTCACATGAAGGTGGAGTACGAAGTCCAGACCTACAGGGAACGGGAGAGCTGGTAGTGAAATAGAACTGGTGTTCAGAGCTCACCCATTGCTGGTGGAGAAGGACGAGTACAGTCAAACCAGGTGAGCGCTCTCAAAAGCTGTTACTGTTTTTCCTACATTATTCTGACATTACCCAGTATAGATCTGTACAAGCTGGTCATTCTCTGCAGGTTTGTAAGACGACAGCAATGCCACAGTTGATCATCTCTCCAAGTATCTGGCTCTTCGGATTGCTCTGGAGGAACAGGCTCAGCAGCAGGGAGGAACAGAGGGCGTGTCACTGGGGGAAGTCAGTGAGAAGCAATACACAATTTATATCTGCGCGGGGGCTGCTGGTGGACAATACACGGTAAGAATATGCTTTTGGCAGTTGAGAAATGCTTAGTGACATTAACCACTTGCCCTCCTTAATGACCAGGCCATTTTTTGCGATACAGCACTGCTTTGTTTAATCGCTTTTGGACAGCCCACCGTACATATACTGCAGCAGGACGGGGCCCGGCTGCGCTAAATCACGTGGTGTACATGATTTTGTGCACATGGTGTGGGGGGCGCACTGCCGAAGCGCTGCTCCCGCTGTGATTGGACACAACGGGTTCGGCACCCACGACCCACCGATCGTTCTGTGGAGAGACGGAGAAGCGGTCTGCCTACGGAAACAAGGCAAACCGCTGCTCTGTCAGGAGCAAAAGAGAGATCTTGTGTTTCAGCTAAGCTGAATCGCAATCTCTTTTTTTCCTCCAGTGTATCCGTCCCCCACACAGTAAGAAAACACCCAGGGAACACACTTAACCCTTTGCTCGCCCCTGGTGTTAACCCCTTCCCAGCCAATGTCATTAGAGTGGCAGTGCATTTTCTTAGCGCTGGTCCCCAAAAATGTTGGGAAGACTGAGCCCTGTCCTGTCAGCGGGGAAGTAATGGATTTTCTTTCCCCATCAAGCAGGGAATAAAATCCATACTTTCCTCAGTAAAAAGCAACACGCACAGTACATCAAAACACTGGCTAGGCACACAGTTAACCTGTGATCGCCCTAGATGTTTAACCCCCTTCCAGCCATTGTCATTAGTACCGGGACAATGAATATTTTTAGCACTGATCACTGTATTAGTGTCACTGGTTCCCACAAAGTGTCAGTCAGTGTCCGAATATCCGGCGCAATATCACAGTCCTGCTAGAAGTCCGCTGATCGCTGCAGTACTAGTAAAAAAAATAATAATATAATAATTCCAGTATATATCCCATAGTTTGTAGACACTATAACTTTTGCGCAACCAATCAATATACGCTTATTGGGATTTTTTTTTTTAGCAGAATACATATTGGTCTAAATTTTTTTTTTTTTTTTAACTTTTTTATTTATTGAATGTTTTATAGCAGAAAGAAAACCCTTTTATTTTTTTAAATTGTCAGTCTTTTTTTGGTATTATAGCGCAAAAAATAAAAAGCACAGAGGCTGACCAAATACCTACAAAAGAAAGCTCTATTTGTGCGAAAAAAAGGAACATCAATTTTATTTATGTACATTGTTGCATGACCGCGCAATTGTCCAGTTAAAGTAACAAAGTGCTGTATCGCAAAAATTGGCGATATGAAGGGGGTGTAAATCTCCCAAGGGCAAGTGGTTAAACTAAAGTTTAAATGGACATCATTGCAGGACACATACTTTATTTAATGAACTCATTTGGTGTTTATTTCTTCCTCAGACTTTGAATGGATCGTTAACCCTGGAGCTTGTTAATGAGAAGTACTGGAAGTGAGCAAGGCCTCTGGAGTTGTATTATGCTCCCACAAAGGAACAAAAATAAGGGGGGTGACCCCCATCAAGGTGTGAGAAGATAGACTGGAAACTTAGAGACGGTTCTCCTCACACACAGTCCTACGTAGAAAGATTCTACAGCCAAACTTTTGTGGGAGAGGCACCCAGAAGGGACCTATGGGGGAAAATGGCGCCACCCTAGGAGACAGTTGGCCAGCCTCCCATCATTGTGTGGATTACTGTTGTTGGCCAGAAGGAAGTGGTGTCCTCATCACTCTGCATAGTCCAGGAGCACAATTAGGCAGAAATTAAGCCATTCATCGGACCCCTGCCACAGGCTTCAAGTGCTACTCCATAAATCGTGTTTATTGGGGGTAAAGTCCCATGAAGACAAGTTTTTTTTTTGCCTCCTGCAAACTTCTTTCACCCCGCAGCTCATCGGTTCTTAGTGGGATTATAATAATTTATATACCGTTCACTATATTGCGCTGGTATTTTTCCTAAGCTTGTAACAGTCTTTTTTACTAGAACAATTTAATTTTAGGTTTTTATTTGCCTTTTCATGCCGAGGTGCAAAAAGAAAAAACGTAACAGCAGCAATATATCTTTCTGTACTCAGTCTAAATATTGTGTTTCTCTATTTTTCCTACGCAGGAATGAAAGTCTTTTCTTAGTAGGAATCAGGGGATTTTTTTTGGTGTAAGCTGTGCAGGTTACAATGCTTTTGAGTAAATACATATTTTGTTTGACATGAACTGTTATGTAGATCTGTGTTCAGTGTCCAGAAGGATAAGATAATCTTTTGAGCTCCCTCCTGCAGGGTGGATCAGCTTAATTCCCTTTTTTGCAATTGAAGGACTACATGTTCCAGCATGCTATGCTAACAGCTGGAGGACACGGTTTGTTTTATAGTCTTGGTCAAGGATGGTGTAGAATAAGGTGCCCCCTCTTTATGTGGAGAGGCTCAAGGATCGAATGGATTAATTTCACAAAAATCTAGTAGTGGTTAGTCAAATTAACTGGACTTGTTCTGTAATGTTCCAGAACAGGGGTCTTCAGCCATTCCAAACAGAGGGCCAGTTTACTGTCCTTCAGACTCTAGGGGGTCCAAACTGTGTCACTGGGAGTAGAAGTTGTCCTAGCATCAGTTAAACAATGCAATCAATTTCTCCCCCCAAGGAAGGAGTAGTGCCACATCGTTGGTGTCAAGGGGAAGAATAGTGCCCCATCGTTGGTGTCAAGGGGAAGAATAGTGCCCCATCGTTGGTGTCAAGGGGAAGAATAGTCGCCCATCGTTGGTGTCAAGGGGAAGAATAGTGCCCCATCGTTGGTGTCAAAGGGAAGAATAGTGCCCCATCATTGGTGTCAAGGGGAAGAATATTGCCCCCATCGTTGGTGTCAAGGGG